>NC_081293.1:102026603-102340280 GCF_030435805.1 Mustela lutreola
AGCATAACACATAAACTTGCAGAATCACTATGTTGTACACCTGAAACTAATGTAACATTGTATGTCAACCATATTCAAATAAAAACATTAAGACATAAAAGAGTATTGGCTTGAGCAACAAGCTCTAGATTTTAAAAGTCAGAGGAGAAAGATATTCTCCTAAATCATCATTTAACATATACTTCTATTTTATAGCATTCACAGATAAATATATTTCATTTTAGTTTCTTATCTCTATAAAGCTATTCTCTTATTCTAGAGATGAATATATTTTTAGTAAATCAAATTTGCTTCATAATACTGGTTTTGAAATTAAATTACACTCTTCAAATTGCTTTGAAACATTATTAGGATTTAATTTATCAAATTTAACTAAGTTATGACTACGTATGTGAAACATAGATATTTACATGTCATGTGGGTGAAGATAGTCTTTTAATTGAAAGAATTTCACAACTAGCAATTCTTATTACTTTACTCTGCATGTTAACAGAATTCAGTAGAGAAATCTATTTCTTATAATAGGGAACAGTATAACCTTAAGAACATTGTTTCTACTTGTTGTAAATCAGCAAATAGGTTATTTTATTCACCTTTATTTTTCTTTTTATTTTTTAAACTAGATCCAGCTGTCTTATTTGCTCAGAGTAATACATTTTATAGCATAGCATCTGAATATACACATTTTACGGTGTTTGCTGCTCTGCTTCATAGCTTCTGTTCAGTTGAAACTAACTGGCTTCTTTTTTTTTTTTTTTTTTTTTTTTTAAAAACTTGGTTTTTGTTTTTTTGTTTGTTTGTTTGTTTGTTTTAAAGATTTTATTTATTTATTTGTCAGAGAGAGAGTGAATGAGAGCGAGCACAGGCAGACAGAGTGGAAGGAAGAGTCAGAGGGAGAAGCAGGCTCCCTGCGGAGCAAGGAGCCCGATGTGGGACTGGATCCCAGGACGCTGGGATCATGACCTGAGCCGAAGGCAGCTGCTTAACCAACTGAGCCACCCAGGCGTCCCTAAACTAACTGGCTTCTTAAAAAAAAAAAAAAAAAAAAGATTCTCCCTTCTCAGACACCATAATGGTTATCTGTTAACAAGTCAGCAGCAGCTTTGTTTCGCATCCTTTTGACATGGTCACAAGCTGATGGAGCTGCCTAGAGCAGAGGGACAAAAGTGCTTGTCAATTTCTGCTAGGAACAGAATGTATCATTTCTACTTCTTTTTATTGACTAGGCAAGTCAGAACACTAGGACCAATGTCAGTAAGATGGGGAAGTATATTTCTACCCCGGTGAGAAGCAAGGAATATTTCTGGTGTCACAATAGAGCAGGGTCTATCTTTCTAGACCTTAATTTTGTTTTTTCTCATCTCCTCACGGGGGATACACACTCCCTCATCAAAGGCATCAAGCCCCAAATCCTAATAACATCATCCATCAAAGACATGGAGCAATCTCTACATCTGGTCTGGAGCTGTGTCTTCTTGATAAGGAGACCGATGAACTAAAACCAAGTTAAAATGCCCCCCCCCCCGCCCCCTTGTATTCAGTGGAGCAACAAAGCAATAGAATTGCAATAAAAGCTCTCATTCAGAAAAGAGAACAGCTGGGAAGCAGCCAGCTACCCCTGGCCTGTAGTAATCCCTTAAACCTGCTGTGTGGATATTTTGAGAAGTTCTTAATTTTAGGATGGGGGATGTTGTTTAGGCCCTGATTATGTACCTCAGGAATCGATAACCGCCCTCTCACTCTGTTACCAGTCCCCTCTTACCCTTCTCTGTCGCTCCTGGCTCTACTTTTGGAGCTATTCTTCCTTTTCACCATCTTATTTCACCATGGCTGAGAAGGTCGTTAAGAATCTGCCCTGTGTGGGGACTAGATAGATTTCTCAGTCTGTCCCTGTCCTTTCAAATTTGGAGAATCGATGTTTGTTTTATATTCTGAATAGCCAAACTCTTTTGGGGGCCATGCTGATGACCGCTGGAAATAGAACTCTCAAAAACTTAGTTGTCTTCTCCATCTTTCCTGGAAGAGGGACCAAATATGTTTGATTAATAATATAGCCTACATAGAGGTGGGATTTTTTTTTTAAATATATATAGAACCTTTGATAAACTCACCTTAATAGCTGTTTCTACTGGCTTTTTATATTTCATGTTACTTGGATTTGCTCATTAGAAATAACATTTGAGGGGCACCTGGGGGGCTCAGTGGGTTAAAGCCTCTGCCTTTGGCTCGGGTCGTGATCCCAGGGTCCTGGGATCGAGCCCCATGTCGGGCTCTCTGCTCAGCGGGGAGCCTGCTTCCCTTCCTCTATCTGTCTGCCTCTCTGTCTACTTGTAATCTCTGTAAAAAAAAAAATAAATAAAAAAATAAAAGAAATAACATTTGAAAAACACTTAGAAATCAAATCTTGGAGTTGATGGACTACCATTCAGCATTCCTGAAGTCGTTTGGCCTTCATATACGTAAACAAGAGATGGGGTCTTACAGCCTACCAAACCTATTCGCTGACTTTTCTACTCATCAGTCGCTAATATACAAATCTGTCTTCCAGTAGTTTCCAGGTACCATTCTTCATTCAGGCAACATATCATCACACCATAAATATAAGGAATCATCTTACAAGCCAACACTGACCACTCAACCTATCTCCTGTTGTGAGCCAGTAATATGGCCTGGGGAAAAAAAAAAAATCTCTGGTTACTAAAATTATATTTTCCTACAGCATGTCCCCCTCTTTGTTCTCCTTTCAGCATGTTCTCTTTAACGTGTGTTTTGTCTTTTAAAGCGTGCCTCACAAACTAAATGCAGATTTCTAGACATCCTTGGGTCACTGTAGAATTGAGTAGGGCTGTTGTTCCCTTCATTTTAAATAATTGCTCTTTTATATATTGAAGATTACATATTCTCTCATTTTCTAGATGTATTCTGAACTGATTTTTGTAAAGGGATAATCTATATCCTCTATTATTTAATTAGTCACTTAATATAGTTGCTGTATATCCTTGCTGCTAGGCATGCCTTTTATATGTTTTATCCATATTGATAAAATTTTGAAAAGGACATAGCCAAGGATAAAGCCAGGGGTACCCTACTGGAAGCCACCTTACACATTGACATTCACCCATTAATCATCTCTTCGGGTTGAGTTTTTCAATCAGCTACTAATCCATCACTTTGATCATGCACTTTTCTAAATCTTGTCCACAAATGCCTAGTCTGACATGATTTGTTCTTTGTGGGTCTATATTCACCTCCTTCTCTAAGGAATCATCTTTCAACTTTAATGATGTGTTCCTTAGAAAGGAAGGCAATATTATGCTACACACCAGCAGTAAGCAGAATCGTCATCTAACTTTTCAAAGGGTAATAGTTATTTGTCAAGCTTCAAACTCCTAGGACTTGTAAATTTCACCATGTTTCCTCAAATGTTTTCAAAAATATATCCATAAACTTATTTTCAAATTATCTGAGAAACTTGAGTATTAATCCATCTGCTTTAGTAGACGTACAAATAGTTACTAGAATTCTTTTCACGTATCCCAGGTCTCAGATCTTTCTTTTTGCTAGTCCTCTTCCTATTTGTCTGTGTCTAAGAAGAATTCTAGAAACCACACCCTCTCTTCCTCATTGTGAGTCATCTACATAACAAATCCCAGACCCAGTGTTTTCTAGTCATTGCTGAGATTATATCTAAAACTCCCATAATTTTGCTTTATCTTTTTTATAGTTAATTTGATGAAATTAGATTAAACTAGAAAAGTGGGTGCTTTAAGGTTTAGATGGTACAATGTTTCCATTAAATTTAAGAAGGAAAGACAGGACTTGTCATGGAAAGAACCCTGAATCTGGGTTCAGATATATAAGGGTATAAAGACTCAACCCAAAACTTTCTAGTTCTCTGTTTGGGGGGCCATACAATTCTTTAACTTACAGTTTGTTCTATAAGATTATATATATTTTTCTAGTATACAGTGCTGTGCCAATGATTCTATGTAAACTGCCTTGAAGTCCTGTGAAAATGGGAAATATAGGGCATTCTGTTATTGTTATTACTTAGTACTATAAAGATGATATAAGAAGCAGGGATAGAAAAGGAGAAATGAAGGCACCATATTGAAAACTGAGGGAAGAAATAGATTATATATATGCTGACATTGTACGTCATTGAGTTAGCCTATGTGTGAATTAAAACTGGGAAATAGTCTATATGTCCTTCTTTTGTAATTAAAATATTAATTATAAAAAATATGTCAACAATGGCATAAATTGAGTGAGGAAGTTAGAGGGTTTTTTTTTTAGTAGTGTTAATATGTCACCAATTGGCATTTTGAGAAAACTTTAGTAGGTTTTCCTTTTTTCAATTTCATAGGTGACATTTTAAATATTTTTATAGTTTTTCAAAATTAAAATGTTTAATGAATTCCACATTAAAAATATTTGTGATGTGAAATTGGGAATATTTTTTCTTTCAGTCACTGGTTATTGAATAATTGACATTGAATTAACTTTATGGTGAAAATTATAAATTATTGAACTGGCTGAAAGCCTATATTTATTAATTTCTTTTGTGTCAATATTTAATTACTTATGAGTATGACCATTTGTAATTTAAAAATTTTTAAGTATGACATAAAAATATTGAAATAAGCCACAGACACTTTATCCATTAAGGTTTTTTTTTTTTTTTTTTATTAAGACACTAACTTGAGAAATGAATTAAGACATGCTTAGCGAAATAAGTCAAGCAGAGAAAGACAACTATCATATGATCTCCCTGATATGAGGAAGTGGTGATGCAACATGGAGGCTTAAGTGGGTAGAAGAATAAATGAAACAAGATGGGATTGGGAGGGAGACAAACCATAAGTGACTCTTAATCTCACAAAACAAACTGAGGGTTGCCGGGGGGAGGGGGTTGGGGAGAAGGGGGTGGGATTATGGACATTGGGGAGGGTATGTGATTTGGTGAGTGCTGTGAAGTGTGTAAACCTGGTGATTCACAGACCTGGGGATAAAAATATATGTATATAAAAAATATATGTTTATAAAAAATAAAAAAAAAAAAAAAAAAAAAAGACATTAACAAACATATATGTACTTATTTTTCAGAAAAAGACACACCTATGAAATTTACTTTTTCTTATCCATTTGTGTATTTTTTAAATAAAACTTTAGTAGTTTATGTGCTTTAAGAATGGGGAAAATCACTATTATTAGTATTTCAACACATTTGTGACATCAAAAGATAAAATAATAGTGAATACAATATCTTTAACTTAGTGTTCATTTAAAATTAATGGCTAGTTTATAATTCATAATATTTAAGGAACCAGTTATTTCTAAGGTGGAAAATGTATTTTAATTTCAAAGACATTTAAACTAAACTATTTAACTGGGTCTCATTATGAAGTTAATCACTTTTCTAAAATACTGCTGCACAGTTGAGTTTTAATTCTGAGATCCCTATACTTCCATTTAAATCAGCATTATTGTACTGCCCTATGAAGATACTTAGTCACTTCATCATAGTTATTTGATTTAATCAAATTAAAGTCTTGTCATGGGTTTAAGATATGGTGATATATATGAAAGCATCCTCCCCATAGCCAATTAAACTCTTTACTCAGTGTTAGTTATTTATGACAGATTCAAACATTTCATCCAAAACAGTCACTCAAAGGGATAGGCAACAGTGACGCTCCACATAGTTTCTGTGTGAATACAGATAGAACAAAAGACATAATGACCGTTGTGCGTGTGCCCACATGTTCATCCATGCTTCTGTGTCCCTTAGCTTCGGACTGCTTTTACATAAATGTGTTTATTTCTTTCCCTTCCATGTGGGGGAACCTTACCACACCTCCTCACCTTACTTCACTTCTCAGAAGATAAAGGTATGGAGACAGTTATTTGTAATTCTCTTTGCTCCCTTCCACCCCAAAGATGGACAACGTGTGGTAAGATGATTAGTGGAGGTACACTAGCACTCCCTGAGAGGTCTGCACTTCTCAGAGCAGTAAATCCTCTCCCACATGGAAATGACTTCCCAGTTCACTTGAGATTTGTTGTAGACAGTGATAGGAAGCCACTTTGCCACATATCTAAGCCCCATTCTCCAATTAGCTGTACTGTTAATTACGCTGATATTTTGTTCTCTTTGTATGATTCCAATATCGTACATTTCAATTGATTTCAAGCTGTTAGTAGAGAGAAGGAAGAATATAATTAATTGACATTTCTAAATCTGACCTGTTGACAAAGATATGTTCTCTTCCCTCTCCTCTCTTTTAAAATTTCTGATTGAGAAGTGAGTATGTAACTACATGGTGACCTGCTAGGAACTTATTTACCAAAACATTTGAGTAGAAAAAAGTCTTTTGTTTCTGCTTTTCTGCCAGAAGTTTAGGACTTGTGGGTTTCCAGTGGAGCAGAGCTTACCAAGATGAAAGCAAAAGAAGCAGAAACCCAATGAGCACAGGTTGAAGCCATGTCTACTTCTGTTGTTTTCATTTACATGAGTAGATGCATTTCCCAGCTTCTTTAAACTAGCTTGAACTGGATTTCTATATTTTGCAACAAAGAGACTATATCTAAAAGAGGTAACTGTGAGTAAGGAATGCAGACATCAGAACATGAAACTGGCTGTTTTGAAGGGAATCCCTGACAAAGAGAGTGTCTCTATTTCCATCTAAATAACTGTAAATTCAGTGGCAAAACATTAAGTTACCTACTGAGTTCAGGTCCATGAGACTCTTGAGCCTTGAGTGCCATTATGAAGTAGCCTTTCTTTTAAAAACAACTCTATTGAGAAGTAATTCATATAATATACAATTTGTCTATTTAAAGTATAAAATCCATGATATAACAAGTACATTTCAGTATATTTACAATTGTGCAATCATAGCCATGGCCTAATTTTAGAAATTTCATCATTCTCCCCCAAAATCTTCACACACATTAGCAGTCAAGCTCCATCTCTCCCCAGTGCATGCCATAGCCCAGACCTGGGCAACCATTAATTTGCTTTCTATTTCTATGGATTTTCTTACTCTGGGTATATCATAAAAATGGAATCATATTTCAAGTCATCTGTGCTGTGGTGTGTATTCAGACTTTATTTCTTTTTGTTGCCTAATAGTTTTCCACTGTATGGATTATATTACTTACTATTTATCCATTCACCAACTGATGAACACTTAAGTTATTTCACTTCTGCATATTACAAATAATGCTGCTATGAACTTTCATGTACAAATCTTTATGTGGACATTTTTTTTATTTCTCTTGCATATATAATTAGGAATGAAATTTTAAATCATACTGTAGTACTATGTTAACCTTTTGAAGAACTGTAAAACTGCTTTTCAAAGAAGCTGAAACATTTTACATCCTCACCAACAACCTATAAGAGTTCCAATTTCTTCCTAGTTCTCTAACATTTACTGCTATCTTTTTTAATTATAGTCATTCTACCACATATGCAGTGCTATCCCCTGGTTTTGACTTGTACTGCACTAATAGCTAATGATCTTGAGCACCTTAAAGTGCTAATTAACCATTTGTATCTTCTTTGGAGAAGTAGCTATTGAGATCCTTTGACTAACTTCTACTTTCTTTTAATATTTTAATTGTTTAGCTATAAGAGGTATATATATATTTTTCAAAAGGTAAGCCTCTTATCCACATATGAGTTGCAATATATCAGACAGATATTATTTGCAAATATGAGGGTAAATATAAGAGAGATGTTTAATTTTTTTTTTATTGTTTGAAAAGATGATTCGGTACAAAGAAAAAAATTTTAACATATGTATAAATGTATGAGAAGGGGCACTTGGGTTGTTCAGTGGTTTAAGCATCTGCCTTAAGCTCAGGTCATGATCCCAGCATCCTGGGATTAAGCCCCATGTTGGGCTCTCTGCTCAGTGGGGAGCCTGCTTCTTCCTCTCCTTCTCCCTCTCCTTGTGTACTCTTTCTCAAATAAATAAATAAAATCTTCAGAAAAATGTATGAGATGTACAGATGTGTAAAAAGTGGAAATAAAACAAAACATGAAATAGACAAAAAAAGTAACATTGTTTCTCTCACTATAGGTGAAATGTACATTTTTTGAAGGAATACTATCGTAAGATGTGCAATGTAAATCCTAGAAAATCTTATTAAAATATCTATAATGAGGAACACAATAGCGGCCACAATGGGGTTACTAAAAAAAATCAATTTGATCCCCAAAAGGTTGCAATTGATATTAAAATTTCAAGTTTAATTTAAAAAAACTGTTAGATTTGTTTAAAAAAAAACCCTCAGAAACCCATTTTTAGTATAAATATGAGAAAGTATGTATTTTGTTTTTGTTTCTCGAAATACAGACTGATGTGTTTGAATATGAAATAATGTGATGTCTTTTATTTGCTTTAAGATGCTTCAGCTGAGGGACGCCTGGGTGGCTCAGTTGGTTAAGCAGCTGCCTTCGGCTCAGGTCATGATCCCAGCGTCCTGGGATCGAGTCCCACATCGGGCTCCTTGCTCCACGGGGAGTCCGCTTCTCCCTCTGACTCTGCCTTCCACTCTGTCTGCCTGTGCTCGCTCTCCCTCTGAAAAATAAATAAATAAAATCTTTAAAAAAAAAAAAAGATGCTTCAACTGAAAAGGAAAAAAAGAGTGAGAGAAGAAAGGAAGAAAGAAAGAAAGAAAGAAAGAAAGAAAGAAAGAAAGAAAGAAAGAGAAGAGGAAATGAAAAATGAGAAAGAGGGCAAGTTAAATACATGCGGTGACAAACTGAATTCTGGGGTCCAGTTGATGAGAAGGTGGGTAAGTTTAATGCTCTCTCTGATTTTGTGTATGTTCAATTTTTTTTTATAATAAACATTTATAATACATAATTATAAGGTTTGCTTTTTATTTTGTTCTTTGCAGTGTCACAAATTACGAATTATTTCTCAAACGCTAAAGGGGCACCTGGGTGTCTCAATTGTTAAGCCTCTGCTTTGGGCTCAGGTCATGATCCCAGGGTTCCTTGCTCAGCAGGAAGCCTGCTTCTCCCTTTCCCACTCCCCCTGCTTGCATTCATGCCCTCTCTTGCTGTGTCTCTCTCTGTCAAATAAATAAATAAAATTTTTTTCAGGGGAAAAAAAAAAACAAAACACCTAAAGTCTAAGTGCCAGCAAAGGCAGCAGGGACTTGAAAGTGCAGGCAGGATTCGGTGAGTTACTATCCTGGGCCATCCTTCAGTGACGCTACTGAGAGTTACCTCCAACTTAGAGCACACTGAGGGAGAAAAGGGACACATTATATGCTATTTTCTGTGGTGACTGAAGAAGAAGAAAAGCTGTTACTTTCTGGCTGTGTGGTCTCAAAGTAAGAGCTCCTCAGATTAGGAGAGGACAGCCTGAGCATAATGCTGGTTTTCGAAAAGGCTGAGCAGAACCCTGATCAAATCATTCCTGTGACTATCTGGCATTGTGATTTTACTAAGTTAGTAAAGGGTAAGGGGATTATATGTTTCACTCAGTCTGATTAGAATTTTCTCATACTTGCACACAAACTTTCCCAAGTATTGCTTATCTAGAGACCAGTTCTAGGGAAAGTCCAGTTGACTGACCAAGGGAGCCCTTCATCTTTTTGTTGTGTAAATTCTGGATCTTTCTGGAAGAACCCTGTGTGTTGATTCCACTGCCTGCAATTTACAAATAGCTTTCTTTTTTTATTGTTTTGTTTTGATTTTACTTTTTTTTTATTTTGTTTTGTTTTATCTTTTTTTTTTTAAAAGATTTTATTTATTTATCAGAGAGAGAGAGGGGGAGAGAGCGAGCACAGGCAGACAGAATGGCAGGCAGAGGCAGAGGGAGAAGCAGGCTTCCTGCTGATCAAGGAGCCCAATGTGGGAGTCGATCCCAGGACACCGGGATCATGACCTGAGCCAAAGGCAGCCGCTCAACCTACTGAGCCACCCAGGCACCCCTATTGTTAGTTTAATCGTTGGACCTCAAGAGTGACATGTGGAACTAGTACCTGGAGGGAAAACACACACACACACACACACACACAGACAGACACACACACACACAATTTTTTTTTATAGCAGGATGTGTTTGAAGTGGTATGTATATAGGAAAGGATGCAGGTGGGATTTGGTGAATTCCTACCACAGAGGTGAGCTAGGAAACAAGAGTTTCTACATTTCTACATAGATCTACTCTCTAAGCAAAGTAACAAGGAGTGACACTTTTTTCTTTTCTTTTTTTCCCCTAGATGCTTCAAGAGCTCTGCAGACGAGTGCCTGGGTGGCTTAGTTACTTAACCAGATGCCTACAGGTCATGATCCCTGGGTCCTGGGATCAATCCCCATATTGGGGTCTGTGTTCAGTGGTGAGTCTGCTTCTCCCTCTCCCTCTGTGATCTCTCTGTCAAATAAACAAATAAATACTTAAATGAGGGAAAGAGAAAGCTCTATAGAAAAGACCTCTCTTTTGTGAGTATTTCTTACCTGATAGAATATGAGTTGTAATTCCTGGTGGTTATGGTACCTGCCTGCTTTAGGTATGTGAGAGAATGCATATGTGAGAGAATGCATCCCTCTGACATGTAGAAACTCTTGTTTCCAACCATTTTTGAATTCAAATATCTAGGTATTTTGGTTCTTTTTATGGCTTACTATCAATTAAACTGAGACTGTCTCATCACAAATTAACGTCTAAAATACACAGGCATTTTCTGGAAAGACTAGAGAAGAGTCTCCAGAATGAGGGACATTAGAAGCACCCGGGGAAGACTGTAACACTTCAATGTCTGGATGCTGAACGTGATCCCCTCTCTCTCTGTGACCATCTCAGCTCTCAGAATGCCAACAACCAATATTACAATCTCATGTAGAAGACAACATAGAATCATTTTCTGAGGAAACTGAACAGGTCAAAATAAATACCCACAGATTCTCACTTGTAGAGAATCCCCGTAAGACTGGATCTTCTCCATCATACTATTGTGAACCCTATGAAAACAGAGTTCCAATCAGCTTTAAAAATACCTTATCCTTTAAATGCTAATGAAAAGACAAGTATCTTTAGACATTTAAAGAAATATGCTATTGCTAAAGAGAGATACAGTTCTCTAAAAGAAGGAGATAAAGGGAGAGAAATAGAACCCCAAAAAATAAAACTTAAGGAGTTTTTTGGGGCACATGGGTGGCTCAGTCAGTTAAATGTCTCATCTTGATTTCAGCTTAGTACATGATCTCAGGACCGTGACATACATTGAGTGCAAAGTCCCCTCATCCCTCCCCTCATCTACACTCTTTCCCTCTCCCTCTCTCTCTCTCAATATATAAACACTATCTTTAAAAAATAAAATAAAATTGAGGAGAATTTAAAAAAAATTCTTCTCTAAAATATAATTAGTAAGATTGGGACATGCCATGAAAGATTCCTGTGAGGAGTACAGCTAAAAAGTAAAGAGGTGAAAAAGATCAATGAGTGTTTAGGAAATAAACTTGGAAGTTCATACTCCTGAAAGAAAAGAAGAAGAAAAAAAGGCAGTAACAGAGGAAGATTTCCTAAAACTCAAGGAAATAAGTTGCCAATAGGAATTGTCCAATGAAATGCAAAAGGATGCATATCAAAGACACACACACACACACACACACATGCCAGACACACTGATACTGGGAATTTTTGGAGAAAATTTTATCAAACATACAAAGATAAAATAGATCACTTAGGATGAAATAGAAATGAGACTGACACCAAATGGTATGATAGCAACACTGGGAGCTGGAATCAGTTCTTTTAAAATTCCAATAGAAATTTTTTTTCCAAATTATCAATCAAGAGTGAGGCTAGAATTTTCAGATGTGTTAGGGCTCAAAAAATTTACATCCCATTCACCCTCCTCAATAAGTTTTTGGACAATGGAGTAGATGAACATGAAAAAAGACCTGGAAACAAGAGATCCAGCACAGGATAGAGCGGAGGATGGAGGGAGAAATGTCATGATGAAGTCCAAGATGGCAACTGGACAACAGGCTCTGTTCTAGAGCTATGGCAAGAAGGACCCAGAAGGAATGTTCTCAAGAAAGTGAGAAGAGCACAGGGATGTACATGATTAGTGTAAGAGGAGGTTTTTGTACTTACTGTATATTTGGAAATAAATGACCTATGTATGATGATTACAAGGCAAATTTTAAAACATGAGACTATTATATTCATGAAAAATCAATGTACGCAGGTAGAGAGGTAGTAAAAAGAAGGGCCATATGCACCCCAAGGTTCATAGCGGCAGTGTCCACAATAGCCAAACTGTGGAAAGAGATAAGACGTCCTTCAGCAGATCAATGGATAAAGAAGATGCGGTTCATATATGCAATGAAATATTACTCAGCCATCAGAAAGGATGAATACCCAAATTTTGCATCAACATAGCTGGGGCTGGAGGAAATAATATCAAGTGAAATAAGTCAAGCAGAGAAAGTCAATTATCACATGGTTTCACGTATTTGTGGAATATAAGGAATAGCATGGAGGATATTAGGAGAAGGAAGGGAAAAATGAAGGGGGGGAATCGAAGGGAGAAATGAACCATGAGAGACTGTGGACTCTGGAAAACAAACTGAGGGTTTTAGAGGGGAGGGGAGTGGGAGATGGGTTAGCCCAGTGATGGGTATTAAGGAGGGCACGTATTGCATGGAGCACTGGGTGTTATACACTAACAATGAATCATGGGACACTGCATCAAAAACTAATGACATACTGTATGGTGACTCACATAATAAACAAACAAACAAAAGAGGAAATGTAATAATAGAAATAAGAAAATAACCATTGGAAAACTAAAATTGTGACAATAGGAGAATTGAATGGAGTAGAATAGAACCTTAAATTAATAGAACCGTGTTCCATAAAGAAATGAATTGATAATATTTATAATCCATCAATCTAAATAATAGTAGCAGATACATTTTACTTGATAAAGTCATATTATTTAGGAAAAGCTGAAAGTAGTTGTCAGTTCCAGTTCTGGTCATAACCGAGTAGCTTACATCAGACTTTTCCTTCTGTTAAAATTAATTACAGAAACTGGAAGAATATATAAAACACTTATTGACTTATTGTAGACATTAAGTAGCAACTAGTGTAAGACCATGATCATCCTAGATGACCCCTGTAGCTACCCTGTCTTTCTTGCTGAGGGCTGGACAGAGCCAGGACAAGGAGTAGAGGATGCAGAAATCCAATTTCAGGGCTATGGAGGCAGCTTAAATTTTGAGAGAATGTTCCAAATATAAAAAGCCATGAAGAAAATGTTACTATATATGGATAAGAGTTTCTATATGCCTTGGGAGGAATTTTGAGATGGCCTAAGGGAGGACTTGCAGAGGACAACACCTGGGGAACTGGGGGCCTGGGCTGTGGCTTGTGGCTGAAACTTCCAGGGAAGCCACAGTCATACAGAGAACCCTGGGGGAGGGATAAGAGTAGGGGACACGGATTCAGTTGGGATGATGTGGGAAAATGGCAGCGAATGTTGCCAAGTTTCCAACCTGAGCAACTGGAATTTGGCAGAATGATTAAGAAAGACAATAAACAAGGAGAAGCTAAGAAGGTGATTTGGGAAATACTTAAAGAGATTCTAAAAAGATTGCTGAACTCTGAAGTTAGGGGTAGAGAGTTTGAAATTTGTATCAGGACATCAGGAGAACAATTTCTCCCAGTGACATGAATGGGGGAGTTATTTGTGAGTGAATGACAATTGAAATGAATGAATGAATATTTATTGAATTAATGAAATCTTCAGAGAGAATATATAGATTAAAGGAAGAGGAAGGAAATGTCTAAAATAACACCGATGTTTAATAGGTGGGCAGAGGAAGAGGAGGAAGCCAGCTAAGGAGCCTGAGAAAGAGTGGACATAATAAAAATCAGAGGAAGTTGTCACAAAAATTAAGAGGAATCAATAATAACAATTTCCATCTGTCAGATCTGGCGCCCAGTAAGTGTTTGTGGGAAGAGTGGATTAACAAATGAATCCCGAGATCCGCAGTAGCTGATGACATAAGAGGCTATGTCAGACAGCAGTAAGGAGCTACCTTCAGGCAGTGCAGTATTTTAAGGACAGGCAAACTGCAGAGAACAAAAAGGCTAAGACAGTGAAAGGGAGAGCAAGCCTGATTAGTCTAATTCAACAAGGCACGCAGGGCACGATGCATGCAGAAGGGAAGTGTTCAATACCTGCTCCACTGAAAATATCCTTGTTAAATCTGGTCGTCTCCTTATAAATGATGAGAAGTTTATATTCTACAAGTACCTTTAAAAATCCAGTTTCAAATATCACTAAAGCTTTTTTGTTCTTGAACAAAAGAGGAAAATGTAACCATGTGGATAGAAAACCAGTTTCCCATACGATGTCACTAGGACTGGCAAGCTTCCAACTTCTATCTTTTCCTTCCGCAGGAAGCAGGGAGCTTTGAGGAGGAATCAAACCTGCAGACCACCTGCTAGCAGAGTGTCCAAAAGTAGTGAAGTCATGGTAAATGAAGAAAAGTAGCACACGATATCTATGGACATCAGAAAGTGTGGTTTAATCATATCCATTAAACTTGTAACTAGTATTTGGATTGCTTAAAAGCTTAATAAATATTAATACAATGAGAGATTTTTCAAGCAGGACTCCAAAACTCATTGTTATGTAGTTGATGTGCTAATTACATAATTCAAAATGTTTTGGCAGATATTCAAAATACAACCATATAGTACAAGCACATTTTTCAAGACCAGAAATCTATTGGCAAGCCCACTCAGAATACCACATTTGATAACTTTCAAAGTTCATGCCTCTAAACCAAAACAGGTCACCTTAGCGGGAAGTGGCTGGTTGATCTCCAGCACCCAAGTTCAGCTGAGTGAGCTGGAATTGTGATCAAGTTCTCTGTTCTCTCTGACAGTAATAAGCACGTGATTATCCTCAGTGAAATCAGTCATTGGGAAGAAAGACCAGTAACATAACATGATCCAATGAACAAATCGATTAAACTTTTTAAAGAGGAAGAATATTTTGAACAAGATATTGACCCTATTCTGCTTAAGAAAGACAGAGTTACGTGAATGCAATCCCTGAACCTATAGAAGAGGAATAATACTTTATAAACAATCTGGACAGTAGAGCTATTGCTGTGAGAGTTGATCTAATAATTATTTATGAGCTCATCAGAGAGATAGAACATACCATTTAGTGTTATATTTAATTATTTAAGTGTGTTGAGTTAGGATACATCAAGTCCATCTTTTTTTTTTTTTTAAGATTTTATTTATTTGACAGACAGAGATCAAAGGTAGGCAGAACGGCAGGCAGAGAGAGGAGGGGGTGGGGGAGGCTCTCCGCTGAGCAGCTGAGCAGAGAGCTGCGGAGCTGCGGGCTCTATTCCAGGGCCCTGAGATCATGGCCTGAGCTGAAGGCAGAGGCTTAACCCACTGAGCCACCCAGGCGCCCCCATCAAGTCCATCTTTTAACAGCACTCTTTAAATTTCTTCACACAACTTAATCAAAAGCTGGAATGGTATATTGTGTTTTAGTTTGATTAATGCAAATTGGGAAATAATTTTTCATGGGCCTTTACATTTCTGCACAACTTTTCAGCAGATGCATTTACTTTGTTGCCACCTGTCTTCACAAGGGTGTGTGTAACAGAGGGTGGAAGATAGATTGTCTCTAACAGAGGCAGAACTCAAGCAGGCTCAGAGTCCGCAGCTTTACTAAATTAAACTGCAGCTGACTAGTTAAATTTGAAATTCAGATAATCCATTTTGGAGGAATAAGTATGTCCCATGCAATACTTGGAACGTGTTTATACCAAACAATTATCGATTGTTTAACAATAATTCCGATGAACCAGACACCCGTGTTTCATCTGGCAACTTTATTTGCTACCAATTTTGAACAATTATTTTCTGTAATTTCAATTTCTCCCCAGGATTATAGGTCTGTCTCAGAGCCATCATCTGAGCCCCTTACCACTGCCTCGTGGCAACTGTGCCTCAGGAAAGCCGTGCAAATGCTGTTACTGTTAAGAGAAATAGTCTTTCATTTCTGACCACAGGTCTCAAGTTCTGTCAACATCCATGAAACTGGTAAGCTGTTTTCGCTTATAAATAGAGTAAAATCTCAGACACATCGTGACTCTTGACATTCATCTCCTTTGCTAAACTGTAAGAGTCTTTGACAGCAGAAACTAGCTTTGTTTTGTTTAACGCTGGATGTCTGGCATATTGCCCAGTACCTCTCACTTGATAAATAATTGTTGAAAAGGTGAATAAGAGAATAATTGAATAAGCTGTCAATTGGGTTTCAGCTGCTAAACTCTGGGAAGCTTTGTAATGTAAATTAGAGTACATTCCTTGGAGTTTAATTCCTTTGTGTCTCTTTCTCCCCGTGTTTATCTCCATTCTGTCTTCATCATCATCTCTTTCTTCTGCCCTGGCTTCAGAGCTCCCCCCCCAAGACAGCCCCAGTTCTGTCCCTTAACCATCTTATATTTGAAAGCCAACAATGCTTGAATGGGCCCAAGGGAACTGCCCAGAGAAACCGCAGAGTGAGTTTGTCCTGAAGTCAGTCTTCCATTCACAACTCCACCTTGACAGCCCTGTGTTGCTTTTTCCCTTGGGTATTCTAGGGACAACTGGAACTAATCTTTGATTACTAGCAATTGATAGATTAATTGGACAACAATTGATTGATTGATCATATAATCACTTAATCACTTAGTCCAGAATTGAGAGATAGTTTCCTTTTAATAATCTGGTCCTATCCCACAGAGCACACAATAAACAAATGAACCTGAGAGTTTAGAATGTGTCTACATCTACAAATCCCAACTTAACACTGACTTAATCGGCTAAGGGTTTTTCAGATGTACTCAGATATGGTATTAAAAAAAACACAGTATAAATATGAACTGATCACCTGGTTACTCAAGAATATACTTATATCTATATTTCCATATCTTTCTATTTTTATCTCCGTCTATCCGTCTATCCGTCTACTGTTAAAATGAACATGCAACCTCAAAGAAAGAGTATGATAGTTATATTCAACTTCAGGCCACACTCCTAGACCCTTGGGATTCATCATCTTTCTCCTTTGTCTTAATGTTTATTCTAGAAAAATAAATAAATAAATATAAATAATAAAGAAAGAAAAGAAAAAAAAAAGATTGGTAAACACGGATCCATTCCTATAATTTCTCATTCTTTGTTGGAAGTTTCCCTTACTCCATTTTATTTCTTCCCTATATACTGAATTTGCCCCCTGTATGAGAATGTGAGTTCCAGGGAAAGGTTGGTCAATGCATTTCCATGACAAACCAGGATCTAATAGTCACAGGTTTAGAGTGAGAGGAACTGAGGCTTGACCCTTGCTGTGTTACCTATTAGTTTGTGACTTCATAGAAGCTACTTGGGCCACCCAGTCTGAATTTTCTTGACTTTAAATAAAAACAATAACACAATGAGCAATTAAAAAAATTAAATAAGTGGGCGCCTGGGTGACTCAATGGGTTAAGCCGCTGCCTTCGGCTCAGGTCATGATCGGCTCTCTGCTCAGCAGGGAGCCTGCTTCCCTTCCTCTCTCTCTCTGCCTGCCTCTCTGTCTACTTGTGATCTCTCTCTCTCTCTCTCTGTCAAATAAATAAATAAATAAATAAATAAATCTTAAAAAAAAATTAAATAAGATAGTACTTACGGATCGTTTACCCAGCAAGTGCACAGAAAAGAACTAAAATAAATAAGAAAAGATACTACTGGAGTTCAGACCAAGCTGGTGCGGGTTACAACAAAAGGACTAGATACCACCTTGACCTTCTATAGACCTGACTATTTGCAGGGAGCTTTCACTTTGAAAGGCAACACATAGAATTCACTGAAGAACAAGAGACCTCAAGTCAGTACTAGAAGGTTGTACTGACATATCTCATTTTATTGCACTTCATTTTATTGTACTTTAGATATTGAATTTTTAAAAAATCAAAAGTTTGTGGCAACCCTGTGTTTTGTCTGTTTGTTGGTTTTTGTATATTTTGTGCATGTGTGTATATGTGTGTGTGTTTTAATTTAATTCACTTATTTGTCAGAGAGAGAGAGAGAGCACAAGCAGGGGGACCAGCAGGCAGAGGGAGAAGCAGGATCCCTGCTGAGCAAGGAGACTGATGTGGGACTCTATCCCAGGACTCATGACCAGATGCTTAACCCACTGAGCCACCCAGGCATCCCTGGCAACTCTGTGTTGAGCAAGTCTTCAGTGTCATTTTTCTAATAGCATTTATTCACCTGGTATCTCTGTGTCACATTTTGATAATTTGCACAATACTTCCAACTTTATTATGATTATTATATTTGCTAAGGTGATCTGCAATCAGTGATCAATGATGTTACTATAATTGTCTTGCGGTACCACAAATTATGTTCCGATTAGATGGTGAACTTAACTGATAAATGTGCATATTTTGATTGCTCCACTGACCCCATTTCCAATGCTCTCTCCCTTCCCATTGGGCTGCTTTTTCCCTGAGACAAACCAATATTGAAATTAGGTCAATTAATAATCCTACAATGGCTTCTAAGTGTTCAAGTGAAAAGAAGAGTAGCACACCTCTTACTTTAAATCAAAAGCTATAAATGGTTAAGCTTGTGGGGATGACATGTTGAAAACCACGTAGGCTGAAACCAAGGTCTCTTGAGCCAAACAGTTAGCAAAGTTGTGACTGCAAAGGAAAAGTTTTTGAAGGAGATTATAAGTGCAATTCTAGTGAAGATGCAAATGATAAGAAAGTGAAATAGCCTTATTACTAACATGAAGAAAGTTTTAGTTGTCGGGATAGATCAAACCAGCCATAGCATTCCCTTAAGTCTGAAACCTAATCCAGAGCAAGGCCCTGAGTCTCTTCAATTCTATGAAGGCTGAGATAGGTGGGGAAGCTGCAGATGTTTGAGGCTGGCAGAGGCTGGTTTATGGGATTTATGGAAAGCAGCTGTCTGTCTAACATAAAGTGAAAGGAGAAGCAGCAAGTGCTGAAGTAGAAGGGGCAAGTCATCCAGAAGATCTAGGTGAGATAATGAGTAGAGTTGGCTACACCAAAAAAATACATTTTCAAAGGAGACAAAACAGCCATCTCTTGGAGCCAGATGCCATCTAGGACTTCCTCAGCTAGAACAGATAAATCAATGCTGGGCTTCTAAGTTTCAAAGGACAGTCTGACTTCCTTGTTAAGGGCTAATGCAACTGGTAACTTGAAGCTGAAGCCAATGGTCATATACCATTCTGAAAATCCTAAAGCTCTTAAGAATTGTGCTAAATCTACTCTGTCTACACTTATCAGTAGAAAAACAAAGCCTGGATAACAGCACATCTATTATAACACAGCTTATAGGATATCTTAAGCTGTTGAGATCTACTGTTCAGAAAAAAAAAAAAAAAATTCTTTCAAAATATCAGTGTTCCTGGGTGTGGTGCATAAACAATGAATCTTGGAACACTGAAAAAATAAAACAAAATTTTAAAAATATATATTAGTGCTCATTGACAATGCACCTGGTCAACTAAGAACTCTGATAGAGATGTACAATAAGATTGATGTTTTCATGTCTGCTAACACAACATCCATTCTACATCCCTTGGGTCAAGGAGTGATTTAGACTTTCAAGTCCATTTATTTAGACAATATATTTCTTAAGACTATAGCTGCCATAGAGAGAGATTCCTCTGATGCATCTGGGCAAAGTCAGTTGAAAATTTCTGGAAAGAATTCAGTATTCTAGATGTCACTATGAACACATGTGATTCATGAGAAGAGGTCAAAATATCAACATGAACAGGATTTTGGAGGAAGTTGATTCCAACTGTCATGGATGACTTGGAAAGATTTAAAACTTTATTGGAGGAAGTAACTGAAGATGTAATAGAAATTGCAAGAGAACTAAAATTAGAAGTGGAGCCAGAAAATGTGACTGGATTGAAATAATCACATGATCAAACTTTAATATATGTGAGTTGCTTCCCATGGATGAGCAAAGGAAGCATTTCTTGAGATGGAATCTACTCCTGGTGAAGATGCTGTGAAGACTTTGAAAAGACAACAAAGGATTCAGAATATTACCTGAAATTAGTTGATAAGGCTGTGGTAAGTTTTTATTTTTTATTTATTTTTATTTTTATTTGTTTTAAAGATTTTATTTATTTGTTTGACAGAGAGAGATCACAAGTAGGCAGAGAGGCAGGCAGAGAGACAGGAGGAAGCAGGCTCCCCACTGTGCAGAGAGCCCAATGTGGGGCTCGATCCCAGGACCCTGAGATCATGACCTGAGCCGAAGGCAGAGGCTTTAACCCACTGAGCCACCCAGGCACCCCGGCAGTGTTAAGTTTTTACAGGATTGATTCCAATTTTGGAAGATGGACATCACAGATATATTCAGAATATTTCATCCCAAAGCAACAGAATACACATTCTTCTCTAGTGCACATGGAACATTCTCCAGAATAGATCACATCCTCGGTCCTAAATCAGGACTCAACCGGTATCAAAAGATTGGGATCATTCCCTGCATATTTTCAGACCACAATGCTCTAAAGCTAGAACTCAACCACAAAAGGAAGTTTGGAAAGAACCCAAATACATGGAGACTAAACAGTATCCTTCTAAAGAATGAATGGGTCAACTGGGAAATTAAAGAAGAATTGAAAAAAATCATGGAAACAAATGATAATGAAAATACAACGGTTCAAAATCTGTGGGACACAACAAAGGCAGTCCTGAGAGGAAAATATATAGCGGTACAAGCCTTTCTCAAGAAACAAGAAAGGTCTCAGGTACACAACCTAACCCTACACCTAAAGGAGCTGGAGAAAGAACAAGAAAGAAACCCTAAGCCCAGCAGGAGAAGAGAAATCATAAAGATCAGAGCAGAAATCAATGAAATAAAAACCAAAAAAACAATAGAACAAATCAACGAAACTAGGAGCTGGTTCTTTGAAAGAATTAATAAGATTGATAAACCCCTGGCCCGACTTATCAAAAAGAAAAGAGAAAGGACCCAAATAAATAAAATCATGAATGAAAGAGGAGAGATCACAACTAACACCAAAGAAATACAAACTATTATAAGAACATACTATGAGCAACTCTACGGCAATAAATTTGACAATCTGGAAGAAATGGATGCATTCCCAATTTTGGAAGAAGTTCTACTGTGGGTTAAAAGCTATCAAAGAACACTATATGGTACAGAGAAATAAGTCATGAAAGGAAGACTCGATCTATAGAGCAAACTTTATTGCTGTCTTATTTTGAGAAACTGCCATGGTCACACCAACCTTTAGCAAGCACTGCCCTGATCAGCAGACATCAACATCAAGGCAAGACCCTCTACCAGCAAAAATGTTATGACTTTTTAAAAGCCCAAATAATAGCATTTTTCTGTAACAAAGTACTTTTTCATTAAGGAATGTACAATTTTTTTAGACACAATGCTACTGTACACTTAATAGCCTATAGTATAGTGTAAAAATAAATTTTATATGTGCTGGAAACCCCCCCCAAATATTTGGTTGGCTTTATTATAATATTTGTTTTATTGTGGTGGCCTGAAACTGTATCTCTGAGGTATGTCTGTATCAGGGATCAGATGCCTGGAGTAAGTACAAAGCCAGAGACAAGACATAAGATAAAAAGCCAAGACTTAGCAGGATGTGGAAGTATCACAAAATGAAATTCAATGTGAGATAGTTCCTAAAGCCAAAGCCTGTGAATTAGACACGGATGCTAAGGGCTGATATTTGCAGGATGTTGGCTGTGTTCCATAATTTGGGCGTGGGCAGGCAGATAACAGACCAAACTAGCCAGAGATAGAGCACCATTGATTTTTCCGTGCTGCAGGAAATGGTTAAGATATTATTTTTAACAGAATCTCGGTGAGCCTGAGCAGCTTGGAGACATTTTAGCCTTTAAAATTCAAGATAATTCTCAGTGTAATTTTTTGTTTTCCAAACTGTGGTCTTTAGAGTCTCAAAATTCAGCAGAGGCATGTCAAGGACAAATGTAAGAGCAAAACACAACCCTTACATTGTTTAGAATAGCATTGACATTGCACACCCAGATCAGCACAAGCAAATTAAAGCCAAGTCTTCCCACTATTAACTTTTGACTGCATCAATTTCCCTAACTGATAGGGTTGTCTAAGTTGTCATATTTTTGGCCAGTTTATTTGCATAAAAGGGAATGGTCACTCTATCAACAAATTTATTGACACAAAGTTAGTCATTTTACAGCTTTCTGCTATAAATTCCTGAAGGCTGAGTCATTCTTAAGCCCAGCTCAACACCTCTGGTGAGTATGTTTTTCTAATACAACCTTTGAAAGCCAAGATATATAATTATTTTTTTTAAATTACTAGTCCAAAATGCTCCTTAAGGTTTAAAATATTACTCTAGGCTCTGTTTTGGGATTTTTTTTCTAAGTTTATTCTGAAATTTCCAGTGTGTCCTTTAAGAAGATACCTAATTGTGTATTTTGACTCTGTTAAGAATAGTTTTTGTTGTGGTTGTTATTTTGAAGGCAATGAGACATTTTGTTTCAATAATCCTGTTCTTTATTACTATAGATTTAATATTTGCTTAGTATACTTAAAAGTCTTAAATTTATTGAAAAGTAACAGTTTGAGAAAATGATATTCATAGTGTTAAACTATCTTCTAAAACCATTTTAGGATTATTACAAAACATTTTTTAAAGGCATAATTTAGGAAGAATTGGGTTCTTTTTCAAATTTCAAAAGTGGTAGAAGAGAAGAAATGAAAGATTATCAGTAAAAACGTTTCAGTTCTAAAGTAAGACAGTTAACATTTTCAGTAAAAACACACAAAAATAATGACCACAGGTGTGCTTTTAAATCTATCTCCCATCTTTTGCAATTTTACTAGAAACCAATGTGCATTTTTGGATAATCATACCCTTTATCCTTGAACAACAAGGACTTAAACTGTGCAGATCCACATATATGCAAATTTTTTACAGTGCGATACTCAAAACCTATTCTCTTTTTTTAATGACTTTCTTTTTTTTTTTTTAAGATTTTATTTATTTATTTGCGAGAGAGACAGTGAGAGAGAGCATGAGAGGGGAGAAGGTCAGAGGATGAAGCAACTCCCTGTGGAGCTGGGAGCCCAATGCAGGACTCAATCCTGGGACTCTGGTATCATGACCTGACCTGAAGGCAGTTGCCTAGCCAGCTGAGCCACCCAGCTGAGCCACCCAGACACCCTCCTTGTGACTTTCTTTATCTCTACTGTATTGTACGGATATAGTTTATAGTACATACATAACATACATGTTATGTTATATCGACTATTTATGTTATCAATAAGGTTCCAGTCAATAGTGGGCTATTAGTAGTTAATAGAAGTCAAAAGTTACATGAGGATTTTTGACCGTATAGAAGGTCAGCACCCATAACGCCTGCATTGTTGAAGCATCAACTGTATGTATATATAATAGAGTTATTTATAATATGTAAAATATTCTTGTGAATAATTTAAAGAAAAATTGTTTAAAAATAAAATTAGCTAAAACAATGCCACTCTCTAAGTTCATCTATAAATAAGACTTCACACTGTGTTTCTTAAAGTTCCCTCAGAAAATGATTTTTCCTCAAAGAGCAGAATCTGAAGGGAGCAAACATTTACCAACAAAATTAATGCCTGAAGTCTGTCTTCTCTAAACTTTTTCCCTAATCTAACTTACAGATACCAGGCAACCACAGAACTTTTAAAGTCATCTTCCTTCATGTCCTTAGGGACTGGAGGTACTAGTCCCCCAGTACCATTTACAGAATATTTTCCCTAGGGGATTTTGTGGTTGGTTTATCATGAGCACTTAAAGTGTTTAAATCTATTCTTTCTTCTTTTTTTTTTTTAAAGATTTTATTTATTTATTTGTCAGAGAGAGAGAGAGTGAGAGCGAGCACAGGCAGACAGAGTGGCAAGCAGAGGCAGAGGGAGAAGCAGGCTCCCCGCGGAGCAAGAAGCCCGATGTGGGACTCCATCCCAGAACGCTGGGATCATGACCTGAGCCAAAGGCAGTTGCTTAACCAACTGAGCCACCCAGGCATTCCTAAATCTATTATTTCTTATGTAGTATCTATGACGTGGACCTACTTGAAAAATTTTTTTCACTAATAATTGAATGGCTTTATCTTAGAATTTAAAATTACAATAAGGATAATGGTCCCCACATGAATTTTGGGCTTTAGTTGATCGTGAAACATTTTATTTGAATGTCAGGGACTTCAAGTACATTGTAAAACACACAATCCTTCTTCTTCTTATTTCTAAACTGATGCTTTCATAAAATGATATCATTAATTATATGAACTCCATAAGGAACTATCTTTAAATATTTTAACAATATTCTCTAAAAAGAAACATAAGCACACTTATCTTTGTTTTAATTTTTGATACATGTTTTGGGCTAATTATTTTAAGTAGTGAAAAATTATTGAAATATTTAATAGAATAGTAGTTTTTGAAAATAAAAGTTACATACCAAAAATAAATTGTACTAAAATAGATACTTTGCAAAAAGTGCTCATCTTTTTCAAGCTAATCAGGCACACTAATCTTTGCATTTTTATTACTGAATTATTTTATTATAAAAGTACTATTTGGTTGCCAAAATGTACATTGATCTTAACCATTTCTGATTTTGTTTGAAATTACAAATCATTCAATCAGAATTTGTCCAAAGGATCTGGACCTTTGTAAATAAGGAGGTAACATTAGAAGACTTTCATTCCCCAGAGCACTCAGCCTTTTGTTGCCTCTTTATAATACAGCAGATTTCCCTACTCAGGTTAAAAAAAAAAGGTAAGTGGCAATATGCCTTTTTCATAATAAAGTGGGTAGAACTGGCAATGTGATTACCAGATAGGAAGACTTAGGCTTCTCAACACTGAGATCTTCATTTGTCAAAATTATGTGAATCATCCATTTCTGGAGAACTGGATAATTATATCAGGTTAGATACTATCCTTGGACATCTTAACTGTTAAAAAATGAGACAACAGGCCCCAAATGGAGTCACTCATGCTAACACACATATCAAACTAAGACTTAATATAAATATGGCTTTAGCTCTCCCAATTAATCAGAAATTGTCGGAACAGTGCTAGTTAGATAATCCTCCTGACAGACCCCCGTCCTCTAAGGGAAATTAACCTTGCAATCACCATATACTAGTACAATTTCCTTGTTCCTGTGCCCTTCTGCCTCTAAAAGTCTTTCGTTTTGTACAGCTTCTTTCTATCTGTGAGCTAAGATGCTAATTTGAATAGATTTTCTTCTCAAAAAAAAAAAAAAAAAAACTTAAAAATTTTAATATGCTTTAGTTTATTTTTAGACACAACGCTAGACTTCATGGTTCCATGATTTCTAAGTTTGGCAATCATCTAATTTTCTGGCATCTTACATATCAAAGGAGAATGATAAAATTTGCTTTTCACCTTTTTATGGGTTTAATTTCAATACCCCTGTAGCATGGCCTAACTCCTTTACTATACTGGCTATTCGAGTTCACAAATGATAACATTTTTTTTTCTTTTTTTTTAAGATTTATTTATTTGACAGAGAGAAATCACAAGTAGACAGAGAGGCAGCCAGAGAGAGAGAGAGGGAAGCAGGCTCCCTGCTGAGCAGAGAGCCCGATGCGGGACTCGATCCCAGGACCCTGAGATCATGACCCAAGCCGAAGGCAGCGGCTTAATCCACTGAGCCACCCAGGCGCCCAAATGATAACATTTTATTCTGAAATGTTTAAGAGGTTCTTTTGATATATAATATTTTAATAGTCTCATCAGTATTATTCTCTTGTAAAATTTGGTAACATTCACATTCTAAAAGAAAAAAAAAATGATGCAAACCAACATATAAAGCAGAGTTGAATTATCTTAGTCTTAAATATTAGAAGAAAAAAAAACAATAGATTCTAACTGCCGCACAGTCGCGGCTCTATTTCAACAGGAAGCAGCCAGAGCGGTCACCATCCCCATTCCCTGGCGGCAATTAGGGCTACTCCCCCAGGCGGAGGAATGAGTAACGGACAGGTGGGGCTAGGTAGGGAGAGAGGACAGGCCCTTATGTGATCAGGCTCACAGAGATCCCCCAAATGTGGAAGTGTGGGGAGATCAGAAAAGGGACAAATCTGACCACCTTGCCCTGGGCGTGTGGGGTGCGTCCTGTGGGGTGGGTGTCTTTGTGATGACCATCCATGGACCAACAAAGAATAACCAAACCCTAAAAAGGAAGTAAACATTGAAGGTGTTATCACTAGTCCTTGCTCAATGGTGATATGGGTAGAAATGTGAAAAGGATTTAAGTTCTCTGATTAGCTTTCTAGAAAAGAGCACCCCTAAAGGCCCTTCTTGGCAACCCTGTCCGAACCCCTCTCACTCTGGAGAGCGTTTTCTGTATCTTCACTTAATAAACTTCTATCGCTTTCCTCCTATTAATTAATTAATTAATTAACTAATTAATATAAAAATAGTTTGTTAAATTATTGAGACCTTACAGTCTGGTAGTTGTTACCAAAGACATCCACACATTGGTTTTGAGGTCTTCTGGGAAGCTAGAGTGGAAAAGAGTCCCAAGAAAGTAAAACATGTGTTTGTTCCAACTGTTATCCAAGGGCAGTGCAGCCTGGTGCAGGTTTCCCTGCTTCAAGATGATGAGCAAAGCTGCTGCAGGGACATGTTGGCTTCACTTATGATTAATGACTAATACTTGTAAAATTAAAATAAAAAAATAAATAAAAAATAAAATAAATAAATAAAATAAATGAAAGCTTACTTTTTCCTTATAATCCTCTGTTTCCCAATGTATTTAGTACACCGAGAAGAGCAGCTTTTGTTGTTGACTATTTATGAATACTTGTTCCTAGAACATTGGATTTCTCACGTCCTCAGATATCAAATGTAGGATACTTAATTAAATTACTTTAAGTTTTACATAAATAACCAACCATTTAAGAAAAACTTTAGTATCTGTATATTTCAAATATTGTGTGAACAGCAAAAATGTTGTTCATCTTGTCATGTTTGTTTGCTAATTCTGGCAAACCTGCGTCAAATACATATGCTGGGAGGGAAAAAAAAATCCCTCTGCCCATTGAGGTCTGACAATAGACAGATTAAAAGAGAAAAGTTTATTGTGCATGTGGGAACATTCAAATGAAGAGGCTCCCTGAACAGCCAGGAATAAAGGTTTATATACCAGTTTAATAGAGGAAAGGGCAGGGTAGGGCTTCTCTGGGATGTAAATGAGCTGCAAGAGGAGACAAAACGGGCTTTTAGGGGAATAAATGGAAGGTAGACAGTTTGTGATAATGTTTATTTATGCAGCTTCTCACTCCTGTGCCAGTGGTCAGTCTCCTTCCCCAACGGAAGCTCCCCCAAAAGGGATTTATGCTTTTCACTCCCAGAATCTCTGCTCTTAGTCAGAAAATGGAAACTCCCAAAATTCTTCTTTTTGCCTCTGCTGTATCACAAATGTCTTCAGTTTGAAGTCATCTTTATTTTGTTGTAAATCCCTTCGCATATACTGACAAACCAGTGTGGGTAGTGAATATTGGTGCAATATTTTTAGAAGGCGATTTGGCATTATCTATACTAGTATGTATTGATTCTACAATTAAGCTTCATGGTACTTAACCCACAAATATACACACAGGGCTTTACAAAGGTACATTTTGTTTAGGAATACTTTTAACATGAAATTTTATTCTCAAATGTAAATTAAAAAACAAAAACAAACAAACAAAAAAACCCAAGCCCCTGATTTTTTATTAGATAAACAGGACTTGTGAAATCAACATTGATGAAGCTATATTTTGAAATTCTAAGTAGCACTTAAAAAGGTAGATTTATTTATACTAATATAAAAATAAGCAATATTATAATTTTATGAATTCTCCATACTATGTTCTTGTTCATAATAACCATACACAATAATAATTTTAAATGAATCATATATGAGTCTATATACACTGAATGCTTATAAATTAAGGAACCAAACCCTATTACAAGGGTTGTATGTGCATTAATACATTTAGTCTTCACAATGGATTTATAAGATGTAAAAAAATTATTTATGTATTTATGTATTTATTTATTTATTTTCTACAAAATAGTGAAATGCAGACAGAAAACACTTGTTTAAGTTCACACAACTAGGAACCAGAACTCAAAGATCTGGGGACTTCTCAACCCATGCCTAATTAGCTATTCCAGCAAAAACACTGCCATTCTGAACTGAAGGGACAGAGACAGAACAATATGAAGGAAGGTTGCCAGCTTCTTTTTTTTTTTTTTTAAGATTTTATTTATTTATTTGACAGAGAGAAATTACAAGTAAGCAGAGAGGCAGGCAGAGAGAGGAGGAAGCAGGCTCCCTGCTGAGCAGAGAGCCCGATGCGGGACTCGATCCCAGGACCCTGAGATCATGACCTGAGCCGAAGGCAGCGGCTTAACCCACTAAGCCACCCAGGCACCCAGGTTGCCAGCTTCTTAGCTCCTAGAGGACCAGACCATTTTGATATCTCACTGCAATTGTGCACTATTCTTCAAGATCAAGAAAGAATGGGTCTAAAGGTCATTCAGAAGTCCTCAGGGCTGCTTCTTCAGTTTTAAACAGGGGGCATTGCCTGGGTCTCAGCAAGTCAGACAGAAGCTACCCAGAGACTTGGGCGTGCAATCCCTCTCTGCAGAGCCTGGAGGGGGACTGAGACCCATGCTTGAAGGAGCTACTATTTGAGGGTGGTTCCGCTGTACCATATGACGGGGCATCCAACCAAAGGGAAATATTTTCATGCATTAAGGTCTAATGGTATTTGCCTTGCTGGGTTAGAGACTGGCTTGGGACCCACAACCCCTTTATGCTTTCTGATTTCTCTCTTTTAAAGTGGGACCATCTATCCTGTACCTGTCTCATTGCAATTTGGGAAGCACATAACTTACTTGGTTTCATAGGTTCACAGATGAAAAGAAACTTTCCCTCAAGGTATATTATATGTCAAGCTCACCTATATCTGATTTAGATGCTACTTAGATAAGACTTTGGACTATAAAGACTTTAGAGTTGATCCTAGGATGAAGTAAGATGTGAGGTGCTGTTAAGATGGACTCAATGTATTTTGCATGGGATGGTATAAATTTTGAAGGCCAAGGATAGAAAATTATAGACTGAATATTTATCCCTCCCTCAAATTCATATGTTGAGCCATTATCTTCAATGTGATGGCATTTGAAGGGTGTAGTTTAAGGGAAATAATTATGTTTAAATGAGATCCTAAGACTGGAGCCTCCATGATGAGATTAGTGTCTTTAAAAGAAGAACAAGAAAGACCAGAGCCCTCTCTCTTCCACGTGTAGATAGAGCAACAAGAAAGCAAGCCAACAAGAGGGTTCTCATCAGGCACCAGATCTGTCAGCACATTGATCCTAGACTTCCCAGGCTCCGAAACTGTGAGAAATAAGTAGATTTTGTTTAAGCCACTACAGTATTTTGTTAGAGCAGCCTGAGCTGAATAATACACTATACTTTAGTATATTGGTATTTTGAACATTTGAGAGATCTTTGTCTGGGACCTGGCAGCAGGGAAGGGTTCTGGAAAGAGATAATCTGTTCAGATATTATTTGACTTTTGAGAGGGGAAAAAAAATAGACAGTTTACATCAGTAAGCCTTTAACAAGGAAAAAAGGAAGATTATACAAATTATTATTATAAATCAAAGAGGGAACTTCAGATACTATGGATATTAAAAAGAAAATAAAGGAATACCATGAACAATTCTATGTCCACAAATTTTACAACCTAAAGTAAACAGATGAATTTCTTGAAGATGCAGATTACCAAAACTCACACAAGAAGAAATAAACAATCTGAATAAGTCTATATCCATGAGAGAAATTGAATCAATGATTAATAGCTTTGTAACACAGAAAGCACTAGGCTCATTCACTGATGAATTCTACCAAACTTCTGATACCTAAATATGCAATGCAGATATAATACTAATATATTGCCTATATACTAATATACATAATACTAATATATTGTCTTACATATATTTTATATATGACTACATAATATATTATATATAATATATTATATTTAGTATTATATATATAAAACTATATATAGTCATATATATGAATATAGTCTTATATATATAATATTAAATATAATATATTATATATATAATATATTATATTGTAATATAATATAATATATTGTAATTATATATATTAATATTATGGAAGGTGTTTTTGGTTTGGGTTATCCATGGGATAGGTGTTAGAAAGATTAATAATATATTATATTATATTATATTATATATTATATAATAAAATATATTATATAAAAACATATATGTATAAACAATATATAAAACACCTTCCATAATATAATATTATATATAACATTATATTATCACCTTATTATTGTCTTTGTTTAAAAATTAAGTTTGGTTAAAAGAAATGGCATATATATAGGTGCCAATTTGAACAGGTGGAATTGTGACAGTTAACTTTATGTCTCAACTTGACTAGGGCAAGGATGCCTAAATTAAACACTATTTTTTGTGGGTCTATAAAGGTGTTTCTGAATGAAATTAACATTTGAATTAGTGTTTTCAGTAAGGTCCTCCCAATGTAGGTGCATGTTATCTAATCTTTTAAGGGCTTGAATAGAACAAAAAAGGGGAAGGAAGAAGGAACCCTGCTTCTGCTTCCTGCCCCCCTGCTTGAGCTGATGCATTGGTACTCTGCTATTGAACTGATATTTACACCACTGGCTTCCTGGTTTTCAAGCCTTTAGACTTGAACTGGAATTACACCATTGGTTCTCTAGGTCTCCAGCTTGCAGGCAACACATTATGGAAAGGTTCAGTCAATTCCTCATAATAATATCTATGTGTATATCTCTATCAAACATCTATCTATCATCTATCTGTCTATTTCCCATTGATTCTGTTTCTCTGGAGAGCTAAAACAGAACTAACCTCAAAATGTAGAAGGAACACCAACAAAACAATAGTAAAAAAACAAACAAACAAAACAAAAAATAAAACCTGTAACTTGATTAAAAAATGGGCTGAGGATGCAAATAAACATTTCCCTAAAGAAGGACTACAAATGGCCAACACATATATGAAAAAAGGCTCACATCACTAATTATCAGGAAAATGCAAATCAAGACCACAAAGAGATATTATCTTAAATCTGTCAAGATGGCTATTAGCAACAAACAAACAAACAAACAAAACCCCACAGGACACATGTTGAGGAGGATGTATAGAAACTGGAATTTTTATATAGTATAGTTATATATAGTGTTGGTGGGAATGTAGAATGGTGTAGCCACTATGAAAACAGGATAGAGATTCCTCAAAAAATTAAAACTAGAGCTCTCATGTGATCCAGGAATCACACTCATGGGCTTTCATCCAAAAGAATTGAAATCAGGATCTAGAGAGATATCAGCACTCCTATGTTCATTGCTATACTATCTACAATAGCAAAATATGAAAACAACCTAAATGTTCAGTAGCAGATGAATATATAAAGAAAATCTAGTAAATGTACACAATGGAATACTATTCAGCATTAGGAAAAGGAAGACATTCTTCAGTATGCAACAACATGGATGAACTTGAGGATATTATGGTAAATGAAACAAGCCAGTCACAGAGGAAATATTGAGTAATTCCACTCTAGGAAGCACCTAAATAGTCAAGTTCATAGAATCATATAGTGGAATGGTGGTCATCAGCACCTAGGGGAGGGAGAGGGATAGGGAATTACTAAACGACAGCTATAGTTTTAGTCAAAAAAGATGACAGAACTCTAGAAATCTATTATAAAACTTTGTACCTATAGTCAACAATAATCACACAAAACTTTGGTAGATCTCTAAGCATTACCATAAAAAAAGTTTTAAAAAAATTATTTGCACCTACCTTTGTAGAGTTTGGTAAAATGGCTACTTAAGCAATTATGATTAATAAACAATCAGAATTAATAAATTAATCATTGCTAATTAATGCTGAGATGCTTAAATATATTTTGAAAAAGCAATTCTAACTTTTCTATTTGAGGTGAATTTGAGATATATGAAAATAATTATGTGCAAATAACAATCTTTTCACCATCATTTGTAATCTAGATGTTTCTATAAAACATGATAGTCATCAGAGAAGAATTTAGATAAAATGAGACATGTGACTGACACACGCCCAAAGTTTGAAGCACTTACCTTTCTCTTCTACACTAAATGAATATCAGTTGTAAATAAAAAAGGAAAAAAAAAAAAAAAGGAAACCAAAAGACATAGGTAGGCTCAGCACCTATGGACTAGATACAAAAAAGAATGTTGAAGGTTAACAGGCTCTGCCAGACTTTGATTTATTTATGCTTTTATTTTTTATAAACATTTTTAAAAGATTTGTTTATTTGAGAGAGAGAGAACAAGAGAGAAAGCACAAGCAGGGGAAGGGATGGAGTGGGAGGGAGAAGCAGGCTCCCCGCTGAGCAGGAAGCTTGATGGGGAGCTCAATCCCAGGACCCTGAGATCATAACTTGAGCCAAAGGCAGATGCCCAATTGACTGAGCCACCTAGGTGCCCCCAGACTTTGATTTAAAAACAGGTAGGAGACTCCTACATGTGGATCCCTGAGAGGCAAAGCACAATTCAGAGTTAAAAATAAAGTGTTAAAAAAGAGAGAGACAGAGTAACACACAGAGAAACAGAGACAGAGAGATGCTTACTACAGCATGAGGCTTTTAATCTTCATACTTCCCAATGCATAATTTGCCCCAATACTAAAATAACACATAGGTTGGAGGTTTTTATTCATACTACTCAATTTTAAGAGTTGGTATAAAGTTTCAGTAATTAAGACACTGTGATATTGACAAAAAAATAGATTCATAGCTCAATGGACCAAAGTAGAAAGCCCCGAAATAGACCCACACAAAAATGGTTAATTGATTTTTAAGGAAGAAACAAAAGCAATTCATTGGATAAGGGATAATTTTCAAAAATGGTGGTGAAGCAACTAGACATACATATTCCAGAAAATGAACTTCAATCTATATCTTACACATCTTACACTTTACATAAAATCAACTCAGAATATATTATTGACCAAAATATAAAATGTAAACTATAAAACTGTTATTAGAAAACAGAGGAGAAAATCTTTATGCCTTAGTTGGAACAACAGTTCTAAGCTTCTACACACAAGCTATATACATGATTAATGAAAATAATAATTACTTAGACTTCAAAAAATTAAAATAAAAAAATCTTATGTTAAGAGAATGAAATGAAAAGATGCAGACTGAGAGAAAATATTTAACAATCCTGTTGGATCAAAGGCTTATAACCAGAATATTTAAAAAACTTCTAAAATTTTTAAAACCCTGAAAAACTGAGCAAAATATTTGAACAGACATCTCACCAAAGAAGATATACAGATGGCAGATAAACACATGCAACGATGCTTGACATCATTAGTCATTGAGAAAATGCACATTATTACCACGAGATAACTCTGCACACATTGATGCTAAAATTAAAAAAAAAAAAAAAGGGTATTTACAAATACTAAGTGCAGACAAGGATGCCAAGGCCTGGAAATTTCATACATTGCTGGTAGGAATGAAAGATGCTATAGCCACTCTGGAAAATAGTTCAGTATTTTTTTTTTTATAAAGTTAAACATGTACATCATACAAGCCAGTGGTCCTACTTCTACACCTTTCCCCAAGAGAAATGAAAATTTACATTTACACAAAAACTTGTAATGAATACTCATAATGGCTCTACTCAGAAGTGCCAGCAACAATATAGTCTTCAATAGATAAGTGGATAAAGCACTGGTACATTCATACAACGGGCTCTATTCAGGAACCCCACAGAACAAACTGCAGATATGTGCAACAGCATGGGGTGATCTCAGTGGAATTCTATAAGTGATAGAATCCTAGACTCAAAAGTCTATATACTGTACTATTCCACCATACAGAATTCTGAAAAAAGCCAGAAGTTTAGGGACAGAAATTGCCAAGTTGCTGAAGTGGGGTATGAACTACAAAGGATAAGTACAAGGGAGTGTTGTGTTCTGGGGAGGAGGGGGAGTGTTGAAACTGTTCTTTGTTTTGATATGGCAGTGACTCCATGACCTTGCATTTATGAGGACTGAAAGGAATTATTTTTACTTTATGTTCATGAAATAATAATTTTAATAATTACTGATTATATGGAAATTAAAGATTTTATTACTTAAAATCTCTGCTATTGTCAATACCATGACAAGAAGTGGGGTATTATGAGGAAAGAGAGCTCATCAAGCTTTATAAACATAGTCAGTACTGCAAAGTTTCCAAATGTTCTTGGATTTTCTTTCTCTTTGATGTCAAGAACATCACTACAGCGCTCCCCAATATTCAGGATAAATAATCAGGTATCCCCTAAATTATTTAAAAACGTTTACCTCATAAGAAGGATATTGAAGATGAGTCTTTTAGAGATAGAAGGAAGGAGACAAGGTCATTTAATGGTGCACCCCTTTCTAGTAAACTAATAAAGAAGAATAAGGGATGTAACACTTCCTAATGTTATTTTTCAATGTTTTGCATAATCTCAATTTTTTGTAATGTACATCAGTTACTCTTACAAATTAAAACAATACACATTTATTTTCAAAAAACAACTATTCTCTGTAAAATATTTTACTCACTGCTTTGTTTCAAGCATTATTATTAATAAGGCACATGTGGTGAATTTTCTGATTGTTTAAACACATCTTCCTATAATGCTTAACAATTAATCCCTCTTATATTTAGTTTACATTTTATCTTAAAGTCTAATACATTGCCAACCCCTCAAATTCAGTGTTAAGTTATTTTATTTGAGAATACTTTTCTTAGAACAATATATAATAATATGCCTCTCAGATTGTAGCTTTTATACTTCTACTACATAGAAACCCAACCTAGTCGTTGACCTTCTTTTTAAAAAGTTTTAACATTTCTACCTGTATCTGTATGGCAAAGATTCTTCAAGATAAAAATATATAAATTTATATGAATTAGCATATATTTAGTAAGAATGAAGAGTAACTTGAAAACTTGATTTCAATGAGCAATGTAAAATGTTAATTTTTTGCTGTAAGATATAATATTGGCAAACTAATATTAAGAAATGCATCTGAGAGGAGGAGTCAAGATGGCAGAGAAGAAGCAGGCTGAGACTACTTCAGGTGGCAGGAGATCATCTAGATAGCTTATCTAAAGATTGCAAACACCTACAAATCCAATGGGAGATCAAAAAGAAGAAGAACAGCAATTCTAGAAACAGAAAATAAACCACTATCTGAAAGGTAGGACTGGCAGAGAATTGAATGCAAAGCGACGGGAAGATAGACCTCAGGGAGAAGGGCTGGCTCCCAGCAAGTGACGGAGCAATGGAACACAAAATCAGGACTTTTAAAAGTCTGTTCCAGGGGTGCCTGGGTGGCTCAGTGGGTTGAGCCTCTGCCTTCGGCTCGGGTCGTGATCCCAGGGTGCTGGGATCGAGCCCTGCATTGGGCTCTCTGCTTGGCAGGGAGCCTGCTTCCTCCTCTCTGCCTTCCTTTCTGCCTACTTGTGACCTCTCTGTCCAATAAATGAATAAAAATCTTTAAAAAAAAAAAAAAAAGTCTGTTCCGCTGAGGGACATCGCTCCAGAGGCTAAACCAGGGTGAAGCCAACACGGGGTCAGCATGGCCTCAGTTCCCACAGGGTCATAGAAAGATCAGGGGTGTCTGAGTGTCGCAGAGCTTGCAGGTATTAGAACGGGGAAGCCGGCTACAGAGACAGAGCCAAGGGGTGAGCTCACAGCTGGGGTTACCTTGAATGGGTCACAGACTTGGTAACTCGGAGTGCGGCTGGAGGCCAGGGAGACGAGAGTAAATGGGTGCTGTTCTCTGAGGGCGCACTGAGGAATGGGGCCCCGAGCTCTTGGCTCCTCCGGGCTGGAGACTGGGAGGCCACCATTTCCATTCCCCTCCTCTGGAACTCTACAGAAAGCATTCAGGGAACAAAAGCTCCTGAAAGGGGATTACTCAGCCTGGCTCCTGGTAAGGGCGGTGCAATTCAGCCTGAGGCAAAGACACTTGAGAATCACTACAACAGGCCCCTCCCCCAGAAGATCAACAAGAAATCCAGCCAGGACCAAGTTCAACTACCAAGGAGTTCAGGTTCAATAAGGAGAGCAGCAGAATTCCAGAGGAGGAGAAAGCAAAGCACGGAACTCATGGCTTTCTCCCCATGATTCTTTAGTCTTACAGTTAATTTAATTTTTTTTCTTCTTTAATTTTTTTTCCTCTCTCTTCTTCTGCTAAATCTTTTTAACTTTTACCCTTTTGTTTTTTTAAACGTTTTTTTAACTAGTTTATCTAATATATATACATATATATATTATATTTTCTCTTTATTCGTTTTCTTTTTTTAATTGATTCTTTTTTTTTTTTCTTTCTGAACCTCTTTTTATCCCCTTTCTCCCCCCTCACGATTTGGGATCTCTTCTGATTTAGTTAAAGCATATTTTCCTGGGGTCTTTGCCACCCTTTTAGTATTTTACTTGCTCCTTCATGTACTCTTATCTGGAGAAAATGACAAGACAGAAAAATTCACCACAAAAAAAAAGAACAAGAGGCAGTACCAAAGGCTAGGGACCTAATCAATACAGACATTGGTAATATGTCAGATCTAGAGTTCAGAATGACGATTCTTAAGGTTCTAGCCGGGCTTGAAAAAGGCATGGAAGATATTAGAGAAACCCTCTCGGGAGATGTAAAAGCTGTTTCTGGAGAAATAAAAGAACTAAAATCTAACCAAGTTGAAATTTAAAATGCTACTAATGAGGTCCAATCAAAAATGGAGGCTCTGACTGCTAAGATAAATGAGGCAGAAGAAAGAATTAGTGATATAGAAGACCAAATGATAGAGAATAAAGAAGCGGAGCAAAAGAGGGACAAACAGCTACTGGACCACAAGGGCAGAATTCAAGAGATAAGTGACAACATAAGATGAAACAATATTAGAATAATAGGGATTCCAAAAGAAGAAGAAAGAGAGAGGGGAGTAGAAGGTATACTGGAGAGAATTATTGGGGAGAATTTCCCCAATATGGCAAAGGGAACAAGCATCAAAACTCAGGAGGTTCAGAGAATGCCCCTCAAAATCAATAATAGGTCCATACCCCGTCACCTAATAGTAAAATTTACAAGTCTCAGTGACAAAGAGAAAATCCTGAAAGCAGCCTGGGAAAAGAAGTCTGTAACATACAATGGTAAAAATATTAGATTGGCAGCTGACTTATCCACAGAGACCTGGCAGCCAGAAAGAGCTGGCATGATATATTCAGGGCACTCAACGAGAAAAACATGCAGCCAAGAATACTAAATCCAGCTAGGCTATCATTGAAAATAGAAGGAGAGATTAAAAGATTCCAGGACAAACAAAAACTGAAAGAATTTGCAAACACCAAACCAGCTCTACAGGAAATATTGAAAGGGGTCCTCTAAGCAAAGAGAGAGCCTACAAGTGGTAGATCAGAAATGAACAGAGACAATATACAGTAACAGTCACCTTACAGGCAATATGGTGGCACTAAATTCATATCTCTCAATAGTTAACCTGAATGTTAATAGGCTAAATGCCCCAATCAAAAGACACAAGGTATCAGAATGGATAAAAAAACAAAACCCATCTATATGTTGCCTACAAGAAACTCATTTTAAACCCGAAGACACCTCCAGATTTAAAGCGAGGGGGTGGAAAACAATTTACCATGCTAATGGACATCAGAAGAAAGCAGGAGTGGCAATCCTTGTATCAGATCAATTGGATTTTAAACCAAAGACTATAATAAGAGATGAAGAAGGACACTATATGATACTCAAAGGATCTGTCCAACAAGAAGATCTAACAATTTTAAATATCTATGCCCCTAACGTGGGAGCAGCCAACTATATAAACCAATTAATAACAAAATCAAAGAAACACATCAACAGTAATACAATAATAGTAGGGGACTTTAACACTCCCCTCACTGAAATGGAAAGATCATCCAAGCAAAAGATCAACAAGGAAATAAAGGCCTTAAATGACACACTGGACCAGATGGACATCACAGATATATTCAGAACATTTCATCCCAAAGCAACAGAATACAAATTCTTCTCTAGTGTACATGGAACATTCTCCAGAATAGATCATATCCTCAGTCCTAAATCAGGTCTCAACCGGTATCAAAAGATTGGCATTCCCTGCATATTTTCAGACCACAATGCTCTGAAGCTAGAACTCAGTCACAAGAGGAAATTTGGAAAGAACCCGAATACATGGAGACTAAACAGCATCCTTCTAAAGAATGAATGGGTCAACCCGGAAATTAAAGAAGAATTGAAAAAAAATCATGGAAACAAATGATAATGAAAACACAACGGTTCAAGATCTGTGGGACACAACAAAGGCAGTCCTGAGAGGAAAATATATAGCGGTACAAGCCTTTCTCAAGAAACAAGAAAGGTCTCAGGTACACAACCTAACCCTACACCTAAAGGAGCTGGAGAAAGAACAAGAAAGAAACCCTAAACCCAGCAGAAGAAGAGAAATCATAAAGATCAGAGCAGAAATCAATGAAATAGAAACCAAAAAAACAATAGGACAAATCAACGAAACTAGGAGCTGGTTCTTTGAAAGAATTAATAAGATTGATAAACCCCTGGCCAGACTTATCAAAAAGAAAAGAGAAATGACCCAAATAAATAAAATCATGAATGAAAGAGGAGAGATCACAACTAATACCAAAGAAATACAAACAATTATAAGAACATACTATGAGCAACTCTACGCCATGAATTTTGACAATCTGGAAGAAATGGTTGCATTCCTAGAGACATATGAACTACCACAACTGAACCAGGAAGAAATAGAAAGCCTGAACAGACCCATAACAAGTAAGGAGAATGAAACAGTCATCAAAAATCTCCAAACAAACAAAAGCCCAGGGCCAGACGGCTTCCTTTGGGGGAATTCTACCAAACATTTAAAGAAGAACTAATTCCTAGTCTCCTGAAACTGTTCCAAAAAATAGAAATGGAAGGAAAACTTCCAAACTTATTTTATGAAGCCAGCATCACCTTGATCCCAAAACTAGACAAGGATCCCATCAAGAAAGAGAACTACAGACCAGTATCTTTGATGAACCCAGATGCGAAAATTCTCACCAAAATACTAGCCAATAGGATTCAACAGTACATTAAAAGGATTATTCACCATGACCAAGTGGGATTTATTCCAGGGCTGCAAGGTTGCTTCAACATCTGCAAATCAATCACAGTGATACAACACATTAATGAAAGAAAGAACAAGAACCATATGATACTCTCAATAGATGCTGAAAAAGCATTTGACAAAGTACAGCATCCCTTCCTGATCAAAACTCTTCAAAGTGTAGGGATAGAGGGCACATACCTCAATATCATCAAAGCCATCTATGAAAAACCCACTGCAAATATCATTCTCAATGGAGAAAAACTGAAAGCTTTTCCACTAAGGTCAGGAACATGGCAGGGATGTCCATTATCAACACTGCTATTCAACATAGTACTAGAGGTCCTAGCCTCCGCAATCAGACAACAAAAGGAAATTAAAGGCATCCAAATCAGCAAAGAAGTCAAACTATCACTCTTCGCAGATGATATGATACTATATGTGGAAAACCCAAAAGACTCCACTCCAAAACTGCTAGAACTTGTACAGGAATTCAGTAAAGTGTCCGGATATAAAATCAATGCACAGAAATCAGTTGAATTTCTCTACACCAAGACAGAAGAAAGAGAAATTAAGGAGTCAATCCAATTTATAGTTGCACCCCAAAACATAAGATACCTAGGAATAAACCTAACCAAAGAGGCTAAGAATCTATACTCAGAAAACTATAAAGTACTCATGAAAGAAACTGAGGAAGACACAAAGAAATGGAAAAATGTTCCATGCTCCTGGATTGGAAGAATAAATATTGTGAAAATGTCTATGCTACCTAAAGCAATCTACACATTTAATACAATTCCTATCAAAGTACCATCCATCTTTTTCAAAGAAATGGAACAAATAATCCTAAAATTTATATGGAACCAGAAAAGACCTCAAATAGCCAAAGGAATATTGAAAAAGAAAGCCAAAGCTGGTGGCATCACAATTCTGAACTTCAAGCTCTATTACAAAGCTGTCATCATCAAGACAGCATGGTACTGGCACAAAAACAGACACATAGATCAATGGAACAGAATAGAGAGCCCAGAAATAGATCCTCAACTCTATGGTCAACTAATCTTCGACAAAGCGGGGAAGAATATCCAATGGAAAAAAGACAGCCTCTTCAACAAATGGTGTTGGAAAAATTGGACAGCCACATGCAGAAAAATGAAATTGGACCATTTCCTTACACCACAGATAAAAAATTCTCAAAATGGATGAAGGACCTCAATGAGAAAGGAATCTGTCAAAATTCTTGAGGAGAACACAGGCAGCAACCTCTTCGACCTCAGCCGCTGCAACATCTTCCTAGGAACATTGCCAAAGACAAGGGAAGCCAGGGCAGAAATGAACTATTCGGATTTCATCAAGATCAAAAGCTGAACAGTTAACAACAGTTTACTGTTAACAGTTAACAAAACCAAAAGACAACTGACAGAATGGGAGAAGATATTTGCAAATGACATAACAGATAAAGGACTAGTGTCCAAAATCTATAAAGAACTTAGCAAACTCAACACCCAAAAACAAATAATCCAATCAAGAAATGGGCAGAAGACATGAACAGACATTTCTGCAAAAAAGACATCCAGATTGCCAACAGACACATGAAAAAGTACTCCATATCACTCGGCATCAGGGAAATACAAATCAAAACCACAATGAGATACCACCTCACACCAGTCAGAATGGCTAAAATCAACAAGTCAGGAAATGACAGATGCTGGCGAGGATGCAGAGAAAGGGGAACCCTCCTACACTGTTGGTGGGAATGCAAGCTGGTGCAACCACTCTGGAAAACAGCATGGAAGTTCCTCAAAATGTTGAAAATAGAACTACCCTATGACCCAGCAGATGCACTATTGGGAATTTACCCTAAAGATACAAACATAGTGATCCGAAGGGGCACATGCACCCGAATGTTTATAGCAGCAATGTCTACAATAGCCAAACTATGGAAAGAACCTAGATGTCCATCAACAGAGGAATGGATAAAGAAGCGGTCTATATACACAATGGAATACTATGCAGCCATCAAAAGAAATGAAATCTTGCCATTTGCGACGACGTGGATGGAACTAGAGGGTATCATGTTTAGCGAAATAAGTCAATCAGAGAAAGACAACTATCATATGATCTCCCTGATATGAGGAAGTGGAGATGCAACTTGGGGGTTAAGGGGGTAGAAGAAGAATAAATGAAACACGATGGTATTGGGAGGGAGACAAACCATAAGTGACTCTTAATTTCACAAAACCAACTGAGGGTTTTTTTGGGGGGGGTTTGGGAGTAGGGGGATGGGGTTATGGACATTGGGGAGGGTGTGTGCTATGGTTAGTGCTGTGAGTGTGTAAACCTGGTGATTCACAGACTTGTACCCCTGGGGATAAAAATATATTATATGTTTATAAAAAATAAATTAAAAAAAAATGTATCTGATCTTCTGTCTCCACAGTCCAAAGACTATGCAGTGTCCTCAGAGCACAGTGGACAGTCTCTTTCTCTCTCTCTCTCTTTTCAGTTTTAGTATGATCCATTACCACTTTTCTACCTTTTTGCTCTCTACCATTTTAGAGAACATAAATTAAATGATAATCCATGATCTTCAAATAATAAGAATAAATAGTTTTTACTAATCAATATGTAAAATTGAGTTTCACAAATAATATGGGTTTTTATGATGAACCAGGCTATATTACAGGAAATGACCATTTATTCAACAAGAAAATAAAATATTCTAGCAGATTAAATATTCTAATTAACTTTGATTTACTCTCTGAAATAATTAGTGATTTTCAGTCACATAGTTTCAACATAATTTATCCATTTTGCTGATAAAGAAGGCGCTTGTTCTCTTATTTTATTTTAGTGCCTTTTGTCAGCCAAATGGTCATTGTTTTTTCAAGAGATCATGTTCTTTTAAAGAGGAGAACCAACTGTGAATTGAAGGCCAAATTAATCAAAATAATCTAAGATATCATATATGAATGTATTCAAAGGCTTTGGTCCATATAATTTTTTTTTTTTTAAATTTGAATGCTATTGAAATGCTGTTAGTAATTTTTGGAGATCAATTTTTGGAAAGGGAGATAGAAGATAAATAATGGGCAACTAGTGTTCCAATTACCAGAAGTGAAATGATAATTGTAAAAATTAAGCCTGACATTGAGACTGGAAGACAGCATAAAGCACTGTGTCATGTCTATCCTAAAATGGGTCTGGTTCACTAAAAATAACTTATATCACACTAATCTTGCTGTGTTACAATATTGTTTGCATGCTGAACAATGAAAATAAATAATGGTATGTTTGGAAGACAGTATGAAAGTAAATGATATTCTTGTGGAAATGAAATTGGGGCTTGCAGCAGTAAGCAATTAGGGGCTTTTGTAGCTATTTTAAATGCTTATGTTAACAGTTACTCATTAATTTTGTCCTAAAAGAGAACTTTGATTTCAACCTGCTTAAACATCATTTGTTGTTGTTGTTGTTGTTTTAATGAACTGGATGAAGACCTACTTGGTATAGTTAACAGTTACGTTCATTATTTAAAGATCTGTAAAACGTTCAAGTTTGAGGTGACTGAATGAAAAACTCATAAAATCTCGAGGAACTACAACATTAGAATAAACCTAGTAAAAAATGTAAACGGAACTATAGATGAACATCAAACTAACTGTACAAAACAGGATAGGGAGGTTACTTGATTTAACAATAGAACTTACGGAAAGAAAGTGTGAAGAGGTAACTGACAGTAAAGAAAATATGAATCAAGAGAATAATATGGCTACTAAAAATATCTATTCCCATTGGCAAAAGTATAAAACAACTCAAATTTAGTATTTTATAAGTAATTTCAATTCTCCATACCTGGAGTTTGGTTCTCTGTTTTCAATATTACTCTTTAAAGAAAATATTAATCCTAGAATATGATTAGAAATAAATAGAATAATAAAGGATCTGGGTATATTCAGCTTAGAATGTGGGCAAAAAATTAGAATGTGGGCAAAAAATTAGAAGCCCCACCATGTAGAAAAGGTACATCTGGCCCCAAGAGATAGCACTGCATCAATGAGCAGAAAATAGATCTCAAAAATTAACCAAACCACATCTAATCCAATACTGAAGGGACTCCAGAAACAATAATTTGCTTATCATTAGAATTGTATAAAAGTAACCAGAAGGGTTCAGGGGTGGAAGGGCTGGGACTTTGAGGTGATTATTGTGAAGGGAGTTGAAAATGTCACTCACTTTTAAGGTCTTTATAGCCCATAACTGAACAATGAATATGTAATTGTGCAAATGTATGGATTGGATTTTATAGTAATTGGATTCCCTCATCCCCCCAAAATGGGAATTTTTCCTGATGCATCTACACAAACTATAAATATAATTTACTTAGAATGAAGATCTTCTGGAAACTTGCCTGTGCCTCTGGCCATGGATCTTATGATCAAATATTAAGGTATTTTAATGTTTCTATAAAGCAAATACTTTTGATTTTAGGATAAATTGTGAAATTCATTATATTGTGAATTTGATGAATACTATATATATAGATTATAAATATTATGTTTATATTTGATAAAAAATCATTAACTGTCCAAAAGTGATTTACAGTAGTCATCTCTTTTTTATTTTGTTTTGTTTTTTACCTTATGAAAAGTTTTTACAGTTAAAGTATTTACTATGATATAATATGGTAGAAGGAGAAAAGAAAAGATGATTTAGATTCTCCAAGGATGAGAAACAATCTTTTTTTTTCTTTCACCAGACTCATGTGGTTCAATATCTCATACCCAACGTTAGTGTCATTTTATTTTAATAAAGTCCAACCTCACATTGAAACAGGCTTGTTTTGTTCTAAAACAAGGAAAACAGCATTGCTTGCTGTTTTATCATGTATATTCTCCTTTTCTTTACCTTCTTCTGTAGTTCTACTACAGCATATAACATGAGTAAGATGAGTAAGGCTGAATGGCTTTATGAAGTGTATAGAGCCCTGCACATATTTTCTTTATTTTTGTTTGTTTGTTCGTTTGTTTGTTTAGCAGTTCTGTTAGATTGGATGATGGCTCCCAAAAGAGGTCCACCAAGAACCTTGCTTGGGGAAAGGATATTTATGGACACATTTAATTTAAAGACAAGATGAAATCGTCTTGGATTACCTGGGTGGCTTTAAATTCAGTGATATGTGTCATGAGGAAAGAAGGCTTAGACACAGAGGGAGAGACCATGTGCTGAGAGGGTTAGAGATTAGGGTCATGTTGCCACAAATCTTGGAAAATCTGGAGTCACAAAACTGAGAGAGGTAAAGAATGCTTCTCTTAGAGACTTGAGAATAGAGTGTGCTGCCCACACCTTGTTCTGACTTTTGGTCTACAGAACCATGAGGAAATAAATTTCTGTTGTTTTAAACCACCAAGCTTATAGTTTATTGCAGTAATCTGAGAAAAATAATATAGCCATCATTTGCATTTGACCAGTGTCTTCCTTCATTTATTTATTTATTTATTTAGATTGTATTTATTTATTTGACAGAGATTGAGAGAGCACAAGCAAGGGGAGCAGCAGGCAGAGGGAGAGGAGAAGCAGGCTCCCTGCTGACCAGAGAGCTCAGTGTGGGGCTTGATCCCAGGACCCTGGGATCATGACCTATGCCGAAGGCAGATGCTTTACCAGCTGAGCCAACCAGGAACCCCAGACCAGTATTTTACATTTAAAATCTGAAGAGTTCATATTTAGAGATCATAAAGAAATAAATACGAGAGAAAATTTAGTCAGAAAGTTAGGTTGCCTGACACAGTAACTAATGTCCTGCAACGTCAGGAAAGTAGGAATTAGTGAGAAACTGTGGAAAAGCTCTTTGGTTTCCTGGCAAATATAGGGAGCTGCCTGTGGCATTTTTAAACTTCTGACTCAGAGTGACTTTTTTTTTTTCCCTAAATGATGAATGGTTTTAAATTTTTATTTCTAAAAAAAAATTATGGACACTAATAGTGAAATATGTTTAAAAAAAAAAGTTAAAAAGTAGCCTCCACTCTGGTCCTAGAATAGCAAACATTCAGTCTTCACTGGTAGTTTACTTAATGTGCAAGGCATATGTCAGCACTCTTAAATTCAATTTTTAGGTAAAGCAAATGAAATGCAGTGTGGTTAAAAGAAGCTACTTCAGGCTTGTTGCCATTAAAAAATATATACACCAGGCAGGCCTAAGTGTTCCTACCCTGTGGCCAGTAATCTATCACACAGCTGCCACATCCCTTTAAATATTAAAATGATGAAATATGGAGTAGACATGCCATGGAAATAAAATTGGCTATAACAGTGGGAGAGAAATGGAAATTAGTCCAGCGACATATACAAATTTTGTCAGGCATGCTGATTGTCCAAATGAGATTGAAGGCCATTAATTTATAAGAATACCCAGCTACAAAGTAGATGGTATAGACTGAAACTACCTTGTGATTTGAAGAGAAACGTGGTACATCTGAAGTTAAATTGTTACTAATGCAAATAGAGACTTGCAAACATAATAGCATGGGGATTTTATATTCAAGACTTATAACCAGATCACGTCTGTCAGATCAAATATTTTATATCCTTAAATAGTTTCTTGTTAAAAAAATTAAATGAAAACTCATGAGCTAAGGCAGTAATTGAGATAAAAACATAAATAGGGTATGGATTTTTTTTTATGGATATGCAAATTTTATTTGCAGAAAATTGTATGACATTGATGTCATGTGATTTACTGACTAAAAATAATCTATTAACTATAGAGAATTTGATGTGTTTTTTTTTTTTACAAATTTTTATTTAAATTCCAGTTAATTAACATACAGTGTAATATTAGTTTCAGGTATAGAATTTTGTGATTCAACACTTACAATACAACAGCGTGTGGACATTCGTATTATTTTTCTTTTTTACAAATAAATTTTAGAATTGGTTTCTTAAGTTTCATAAAGAAGACTGATATTTTATTGGGATAGCATTGGATTTATTTATAGATCAATACTTTTTTCACTTTCTAAGAATATTTGCCTAACATCATAGGCAGATTTTGAATTTTATCAAGTAGCTCTTTTAGAATTATCACTATGTTCATTTTAATCTTTCCTTCACTAGTCTAATGTATCAAGGAACCAATCTGAGTTCAGGGGTGCAGATGAGAAAGAAAGAAACACAAAGAATGGAATCGGAGGGTCTCAGCTCATCCTGAGACGATGTTTATTTGTTTACAGCAGTTTTATGATTCAAGCACAATACACTCACTTGGGAGTCACCTTGATCATTGCATAGATAATTCAATAGAACAATAAACAGGACAATCTACCTACTGAATAAGTTTCCTCACTTTTCATTGTTACACTACATTGCTACATTGCATCAGATCAACTAGCTTAAAGGGAAATCTATTTTTCTATACCTACTTCCTGCTATGTGGTTCATGTGCCTCTGCAAGCTGTGGTTATGACAGTGTTTTAGGGCTGAACTGTAGTGGGTAGGGCTGGTCCCTGACCTAGCCCTAAACAGCAAGGACCCTATAAGCTTTCTGTCTGGTCACCACACTAATGGTTTGACACACTGAAAGAGAATATCTGCCTTGGTGATTTATTGTTGGAACAGAATAGCTAATAATAAAACAACAAAAAAAATGTGCACTTATGGTCACATGTAAAATGAATCTCTACTCCTGTTGTTTTATATTTGTTTTAGTATCAGAGCTTTTCTGGATTTATCAAATGGCATTTTCTATAGTCAACAATGTATAATTTCTAGGAAACTTAGTTATAGGGAGGTTAGAAAGAATTTATAAATAGAGCCATTTTGAATTAGAGTTTCTATGAAGGTAATTTGGGAACAATTTTAATTTTTTTTTCCTGTCACATTGTACAGTTTGGATTTTAAAAATTTTCAGGCAATTTTTGTCATTAAAAGAATTAGAACAGGAGGAGGAGTCAAGATGGCGGAGAAGTAGCAGGCTGAGACTACTTCAGCTAGCCGGAGATCAGCTAGATAGCTTATCTAAAGATTGCAAACACCTGAAAATCCATCGGCAGATTGAAGAGAAGAAGAACAGCAATTCTGGAAACAGAAAAACAACCACTTTCTGAAAGGTAGGACCAGCAGAGAAGTGAATCCAAAGCGACGGGAAGATAGACCCCAGGGGGAGGGGCCAGCTCCCGGCAAGCGGCGGAGCAATGGAGCACAAAATCAGGACTTTTAAAAGTCTGTTCCGCTGAGGGACATCGCTCCAGAGGCTAAACCGGGGCAAAGCCCACGCGGGGTCAGCGTGGCCTCAGGTCCCGAAGGGTCACAGAAGGATTGGGGGTGTCTGAGTGTCGCAGAGTTTGCGGGTATTGGAACAGGAAAGCCGGCTACAGAGACAGAGCCAACAGTAAGCTCACAGCTCGGTGTTACCTTGAACCGGTCACAGGCTCGGTGAGCTCGGAGCGTGGCCGAGGTCAGGCAGACGGGAGTAACCGGGTGCTGTTCTCTGAGGGCACACTGAGAGGTGGGGCCCTGGGCTCTCGGCTCCTCCGGGCCGCCATTTGTATTCCCGTCCTCCGGAACTCTACAGAAAGCACTCAGGGAACAAAAGCTCCTGAAAGCAAACCCGAGCGGATTACTCACCCCGCCCCTGATAAGGGCGGTGCAATTCCGCCTGGGGCAGGGACACTTGAGAATCACTACAACAGGTCCCTCCCCAGAAGATCAACAAGAAATCCAGCCGAGACCAAGTTCACCTACCAAGGAGTGCGGTTTCAATACCAAGGAGAGCAGCAAAATTCCAGAGGAGGAGAAAGCAAAGCACGGAACTCATGGCTTTTTCCCTGTGATTTTTTTTAGTCTTGCAGTTAATTTAATTTTTTTCTTTTTCATTTTTTGTTTTTTTTTCTCACCCTCTGGTTAAATTTTTTTTTTTAACTTTTACCTTTTTCTTTTTTAACGTTTTTTAACTAGTTTATCTAGTATATATATTTTTTATTTTTCATATTTTTCTTGTTTTCTTTTTTTTAATTCTTTTAGTTTCTTTTTTTCTTTTTTTTTCTTTCTTCCTTTTTGAACCTCTTTTTATCCCCTTCTCCCCACTCACGATTTGGGATCTCTTCTAATTTGGTTAAAGCATATTTTCCTGGGGTTGTTGCCACCCTTTTAGTATTTTACTTGCTCCTTCATATTCTCCTATCTGGACAAAATGACAAGACGGAAAAATTCAACACAAAAAAAAGAACAGGAGGCAGTACCGAAGGCTAGGGACCTAATCAATACAGACATTGGTAATATGTCAGATCTAGAGTTCAGAATGACAATTCTCAAGGTTCTAGCCAGGCTCCAAAAAGGCATGGAAGATATTAGAGAAACCCTCTCGGGAGATATAAAAGCCCTTTCTGGAGAAATAAAAGAACTAAAATCTAACCAAGTTGAAATCAAAGAGCTATTAATGAGGTGCAATCAAAAACGGAGGCTCTCACTGCTAGGATAAATGAGGCAGAAGAAAGAATTAGTGATATAGAAGACCAAATGACAGAGAATAGGGAAGCTGAGCAAAAGAGGGACAAAAAGCTACTAGACCATGAGGGGAGAATTCGAGAGATAAGTGACAGCATAAGATGAAACAACATTAGAATAATTGGGATTCCAGAAGAAGAAGAAAGAGAGAGGGGAGCAGAAGGTATACTGGAGAGAATTATTGGGGAGAATTTCCCCAATATGGCAAAGGGAACAAGCATCAAAATTCAGGAGGTTCAGAGAACACCCCTCAAAATCAATAAGAATAGGCCCACACCCCGTCACCTAATAGTAAAATTTACAAGTCTCAGTGACAAAGAGAAAATCCTGAAAGCAGCCCGGGAAAAGAAGTCTGTAACATACAATGGTAAAAATATTAGATTGGCAGCTGACTTATCCACAGAGACCTGGCAGGCCAGAAAGAGCTGGCATGATATTTTCAGAGCTCTAAACGAGAAAAACATGCAGCCAAGAATACTATATCCAGCTAGGCTATCATTGAAAATAGAAGGAGAGATTAAAAGCTTCCAGGACAAACAAAAACTGAAAGAATTTGCAAACACCAAACCAGCTCTACAGGAAATCTTGAAAGGGGTCCTCTAAGCAAAGAGAGAGCCTACAAGTGGTAGATCAGAAAGGAACAGAGACCATATACAGTAACAGTCACCTTAAGGCAATACATTGGCACTAAATTCATATCTCACAATAGTTACCTTGAATGTGAATGGGCTAAATGCCCCTGTCAAAAGACACAGGGTATCAGAATGGATAAAAAAACAAAACCCATCTATATGTTGCCTCCAAGAAACTCATTTGAAGCCCGAAGACACCTCCAGATTTAAAGTGAGGGGGTGGAAAAGAATTTAACATGCTAATGGACATCAGAAGAAAGCAGGAGTGGCAATCCTTATATCAGATCAATTAGATTTTAAGCCAAAGAATATAATAAGAGATGAGGAAGGACACTGTATCATACTCAAAGGGTCTGTCCAACAAGAAGATTTAACAATTTTAAATATCTATGCCCCTAACGTGGGAGCAGCCAACTATATAAACCAAGTAATAACAAAATCAAAGAAACACATCAACAATAATACAATAATAGTAGGGGACATTAACACTCCCCTCACTGAAATGGACAGATCATCCAAGCAAAAGATCAGCAAGGAAATAAAGGCCTTAAACGACACACTGGACCAGATGGACATCACAGATATATTCAGAACATTTCATCCCAAAGCAACAGAATACACATTCTCCTCTAGTGCACATGGAACATTCTCCAGAATAGATCACATCCTCGGTCCTAAATCAGGACTCAACTGGTATCAAAAGATTGGGATCATTCCCTGCATATTTTCAGACCACAATGCTCTAAAACTAGAACTCAACCACAAAAGGAAGTTTGGAAAGAACCCAAATACATGGAGAGTAAACAGCATCCTTCTATAGAATGAATGGGTCAACCCGGAAATTAAAGAAGAATTGAAAAAAATCATGGAAACAAATGATAATGAAAATACAGCGGTTCAAAATCTGTGGGACATGACAAAGGCAGTCCTGAGAGGAAAATATATAGCGGTACAAGCCTTTCTCAAGAAACAAGAAAGGTCTCAGGTACACAACCTAACCCTACACCTAAAGGAGCTGGAGAAAGAACAAGAAAGAAACCCTAAGCCCAGCAGGAGAAGAGAAATCATAAAGATCAGAGCAGAAATCAATGAAATAGAAACCAAAAAAACAATAGAACAAATTAACGAAACTAGGAGCTGGTTCTTTGAAAGAATTAATAAAATTGATAAACCCCTGGCCCGACTTATCAAAAAGAAAAAAGAAAGGACCCAAATAAATAAAATCATGAATGAAAGAGGAGAGATCACAACTAACACCAAAGAAATACAAACTATTATAAGAACATACTATGAGCAACTCTACGCCAAGAATTTTGACAATCTGGAAGAAATGGTTGCATTCCTAGAGACATATGAACTACCAAAACTGAACCAGGAAGAAATAGAAAGCCTGAACAGACCCATAACCAGTAAGGAGATTGAAACAGTCATTAAAAATCTCCAAAGAAACAAAAGCCCAGGGCCAGACGGCTTCCCGAGGGAATTCTACCAAACATTTAAAGAAGAACTAATTCCTATTTTCCTGAAACTGTTCCAAAAAATAGAAATGGAAGGAAAACTTCCAAACTCATTTTATGAGGCCAGCATCACCTTGATCCCAAAACCAGACAAGGATCCCATCAAAAAAGAGAGCTATAGACCAATATCCTTGATGAACACAGATGCGAAAATACTCAACAAAATACTAGCCAATAGCATTCAACAGTACATTAAAAGGATTATTCACCACGGCCAAGTGGAATTTATTCCAGGGCTGCAAGGTTGGTTCAACATCTGCAAATCAGTCAATGTGATACAACACATTAATGAAAGAAAGAACAAGAACCATATGATACTCTCAATAGATGCTGAAAAAGCATTTGACAAAGTACAACATCCCTTCCTGATCAAAACTCTTCAAAGTGTAGGGATAGAGGGCACATACCTCAATATCATCAAAGCCATCTATGAAAAACCCACCGCAAATATCATTCTCAATGGAGGAAAACTGAAAGCTTTTCCGCTAAGGTTAGGAACACGGCAGGGATGTCCATTATCACCACTGTTATTCAACATAGTACTAGAGGTCCTAGCCTCAGCAATCAGACAACAAAAGGAAATTAAAGGCATCCAAATCGGCAAAGAATAAGTCAAATTATCACTCTTCGCAGATGATATGATACTATATGTGGAAAACCCAAAAGACTCCACTCCAAAACTGCTAGAACTTATACAGGAATTCAGTAAAGTGTCCAGATATAAAATCAATGCACAGAAATCAGTTGCATGTCTCTACACCAAGAGCAAGACAGAAGAAAGAGAAATTAAGGAGTCCATCCCATTTACAATTGCACCCAAAACCATAAGATACCTAGGAATAAACCTAACCAAAGAGACACAGAATCTATCCTCAGAAAACTATAAAGTACTCATGAAAGAAATTGAGGAAGACACAAAGAAATGGAAAAATCTTCCATGCTCCTAGATTGGAAGAATAAATATTATGAAAATGTCTATGCTACCTAAAGCAATCTACACATTTAATGCAATTCCTATCAAAGTACCATCTATCTTTTTCAAAGAAATGGAACAAATAATTCTAAAATTTATATGGAACCAGAAAAGACCTCGAATAGCCAAAGGGATATTGAAAAAGAAAGCCAAAGTTGGTGGCATCACAATTCTGGACTTCAAGCTCTATTACAAAGCTGTCATCATCAAGACAGCATGGTACTGGCACAAAAACAGACACATAGATCAATGGAACAGAATAGAGAGCCCAGAAATAGACCCTCAACTCTACAGTCAACTAATCTTCGACAAAGCAGGAAAGAATGTCCAATGGAAAAAAGACAGCCTTTTCAATAAATGGTGCTGGGAAAATTGGACAGCCACATGCAGAAAAATGAAATTGGACCATTTCCTTACACCACACACAAAAATAGACTCAGAATGGATGAAGGACCTCAATGTGCGAAAGGAATCCATCAAAATCCTTGAGGAGAACACAGGCAGCAACCTCTTCAACCTCAGCCGCAGCAACATCTTCCTAGGAACAACGCCAAAGGCAAGGGAAGCAAGGGCAAAAATGAACTATTGGGATTTCATCAAGATCAAAAGCTTTTGCACAGCAAAGGAAACAGTTAACAAAATCAAAAGACAACTCACAGAATGGGAGAAGATATTTGCAAACGACATATCAGATAAAGGACTAGTGTCCAGAATCTATAAAGAGCTTAGCAAATTCAACCCCCAAGAATAAATAATCCAATCAAGAAATGGGCAGAGGACATGAAAAGACATTTCTGCAAATAAGACATCCAGATGGCCAACAGACACATGAAAAAGTGCTCCATATCACTCGGCATCAGGGAAATACAAATCAAAACCACAATGAGATATCACCTCACACCCTTCAGAATGGCTAAAATAATCAGGTCAGGAAATGACAGATGCTGGCGAGGATGCGGAGAAAGGGGAACCCTCCTACACTGTTGGTGGAAATGCAAGCTGGTGCAGCCACTCTGGCAAACAGCATGGAGGTTCCTCAAAATGTTGAAAATAGAACTGCCCTATGACCCAGCAATTGCACTATTGGGTATTTACCCTAAAGATACAAACGTAGTGATCCAAAGGGTCACGTGCACCCGAATGTTTATAGCAGCAATGTCCACAATAGCCAAACTATGGAAAGAACCTAGATGTCCATCAACAGATGAATGGATCAAGAAGATGTGGTATATATACACAATGGAATACTATGCAGCCATCAAAAGAAATGAAATCTTGCCATTTGCAACAACATGGATGGAACTAGAGCGTATCATGCTTAGTGAAATAAGTCAAGCAGAGAAAGACAACTATCATATGATCTCCCTGATATGAGGAAATGGTGATGCAACATGGGGGCTTAAGTGGGTAGGAGAAGAAGAAATGAAACAAGATGGGATTGGGAGGAGACAAACCATAAGTGATTCTTAATCTCACAAAACAAACTGAGGGTTGCTGGGGGGAGGGGGGTTGGGAGAAGGGGGTGGGATTATGGACATTGGGGAGGGTGTGTGCTTTGGTGAGTGCTGTGAAGTGTGTAAACCTGGTGATTCACAGACCTGTACCCCTGGGGATAAAAATATATGTTTATAAAAAAAAAAAAATTTAAAAAAAAAAAAAAAAACCTCCTACTGGGGAGGGGTGTGGAGACTCGTGAGCATCAACAGGGACAACAGCATCATTACCATCACTACTTGGTTTACAGTCCTGGACAGAACATGACCACTTTTAAAAAATAACAAATTTGAGGGGCACCTGGGTGGCTCAGTGGGTTGAGCCTCTTGCCTTAGGCTTGGGTCATGGTCTCAGGTTCCTGGGATCAAGCCCCACATTGGGTTCTCTGCTCAGTTGGGAGCCTGCTTCCCCTTCTCTCTCTCTGCCTGCCTCTCTGCCTTCTTGTGATCTCTCTCAAAGAAATAAATAAAATCTTAAAAAAAAGAATTAGAACAATTTATTTGTATTCATAGTTTCAAAATGATTAACATGTACCTATAACATTATGCACTGTCCTCAGTATAAAAGCAAAATAAAACAAGTTTTTCCCTTCAACTGCATTCTTCTTTTCCTTAAATAAATATTTCTGCTTTATATCTTTATTTTTAATCTGCTATTTCTCCAGGTTGTTGTCTATATTTTATTTTATTTTTTAGAAGCCGTCTGTATTTTAAACTAAGGTCTGAAATTCTGCTTTTTTTCAAATCTTCATTGTCGTTATTTTACTAAGCTTTAACATTATTTATCCATTATTTCTAATTTTTGATTTGTGAAATGAAATTATTTAAGTCAGAGTTTTTAAAAATATGTATCACATACTTGTTTATGTTTCATAGGTGCTAATGTGTAATATTCTTATTGCTGTTACATTTTAGGTATTCTGTAGATAAAATTTAAAGCTTCTCAAGTATAATTATTCAGATGCATGTTTTGTTCATTTCCAATCTGTTGGAATGATTTTGCTCAAACTTGTTAAAATGCATTATTATTTCAGTGACAAATATGAACCTTGAATGATGCATCTGCTTCAAGCTCTGACAGTTGGGTAATGAACTCTTTTACGTTCCTTACTTTATACAATGCTTGACACTTATTTAGTACTTAATAAATGGTGGTACCATTAGCAGTTCTTATCTATATTATTGCTTTCATTATTCCCAAAGAAAGTTATCTGCACTTTATGACATTTGATTTGTGGCCCAGTGTATAAACACATATACAAATATTTCAGGGGCATTTGTTGTAAAAATATATCATATTTATTATAGTAGATACTGATTACTCTTAAAAATATTCATACTAACACCTTTCCTATAAAAGTCTTCATTTTTTCATTAAAAAATCTCATTATGAAAGCATGAGAGATGTAAGAGGTTTTCCCAGTATATTTTTCTTTAAGCTGTCCAATTAAATGATCTATGTGTGAATTAAGTTTTTCCCATTATTTTGCCTCTCTTGTTTATTTCATTCTCTATTCCATGGTTCAAAACTTCCATGATAATATTATATAATATGAAAAGTATACCTAATATTTAATGTACTGTGTACCATTGCAGAATAACTTGAACCTTATTTAATGTTATTTTCTCTTGCCACAAACATATTTACAATTGATATGAGGCATGGGTCTAAGAAATTTAAAATAATTTATTTATTAAATGAGCAAGTTTAAACATATGTATATTTAAAACCACTTGCCTTAAAGTAACATGATTGGCACAGTTTTGTTTCATTACTAATGCTTGAGGAGGAAGGTAAAATAGCATCCAACTTCACAGTGAAATATAGGCTATGAAACATGAAACTCACTCTAATTGAATTAATTGAAAATTTATAGCTTGGAATAAATATACTAACATAATGCTAATGGATGTATTGCTAAATGTTTCAAATAATATTTTCTCAATTCAACATCTGTTTTTTTTTTAAGAATGCTGAAAAGTGTCTTTTTTCATATAAAAGAAAGACCCAAATTTGCTATTAAATTATTATAAAAGGTATGTCCCATTTGACTTTTTCCATTGTGGGATAGAATAATGTTTCTGTCTAATGAACATTACTGATTTAAAGAAAGTCTTTATGGAGCACCTGGGTGGCTCAGCAGGTTAAGCCTCTGCCTTCAGGCTCAGGTCATGATTTCAGGGTCCTGGGATAAAGCCTTGCATTGGGCTCTCTGCTCATTAGGGAGACTGCGTCCCCCCAACACCAACCTCCTGCCTCTCTGCCTCCTTGTGATCTCTCTCTGTCAAATAAATAAATAACATCTTAAAAAAAGAGAAGGTCTTTATGAAATGTGCTACCATTAATATGAGATTGTGATACGAATAGAACAATCTTAAAGATTGTTTATCATTAGAAAAGAAGATTCAATGTCTGTTTCATTAGAAAGTGATTTAATCTGACTTAAAAGAAAAGATAAAATGAAATAGCTTTCTTGGGTTTATTAAGGAGCAGAGTGGGCAACAGCCTATAGAATTACATGTTCAGAGATGATCAGAGTACAAATTGGACAATGACTTTATGCTTCCAAACGTGTTTCTAATTACTTGCTGAGGCAAATTTAGAAACTAACCACACAATAACACTGTAATTATAGCTAGATGAGTTGGAATGTATACTGCTGATAATTTACAAATTGATTTTTATTTATGAAGAATGCAGTAAAGTGCTTGTACAGGGTGGGCTCCATTCAGGAATCACACATTATAATTATGTGTCCATATATTTAGTCTCATTTTTAAGCTTAAACATCCAAACCATTTTAATTATCAATAGGCAAAAACTGAACCTTTTCTCATCCACGACAGTTAACTATGCTTTGATTTGAACTCAGTTTTACCAATATTAAATGGTCTTATTTATTCTCAACTATTTGCTTTTGTATTTTATTTATAATATTCCTAAGGAAGAAACAGATTCCTCTACTTATTAAGAGGCCAGAAAAAAAGGCTGGCTCTACTGGGATTCCCTGCCAAAATTTAGTGTTCAGATTTGACAGAGCAGACAAGCAAAACCTCTCTCAGAGAACAATGTCCTTTTGGGGACATAGCATCATGGGGTCTTCGTGCAGCATCAAGGAGGCACTTGGCACTTGGCTGATTTGCTTGATTGCATGAAAACCTACACAGAACAAAACCTTTCTCAATTTTGAATCTTTTACCCTTTGCACTGTACTTAGCATACCCAGTAAGTGCCTTCTATCCCTGTATGGAAAAGGTAAGAGTGAAATGTACCAAGTGTGTTACTGGTAGGGTGAGCACCCTCCTCCCAGTGCCCTCCAAGCAGTCCACAACCGCAGTTACACCATCAAGTATGCACAAGGACCACTCACTCACACTCCTTGACTAGACTTGTATGAAAACAAACAAACAAGCTGGAAGAGTTCAGCCAAGAAGTCTTGGAATCTCATCTTCTGTGCTTGATTTCAGATTCCTTAGAAATAATAAAAGATTGAAGTGTTCCTCCAAAACAGTTACACATTTGCAGAAAACAAGAAACAATGGAGTTTGTACAGATTAACTTAACTATCTTGGGAAATAATTACCGGATATGCATTTTGATTTTATCGAACATAAATTGTAGCTGACCCCAAAAATGGATGGCAAAATGAAAGCTTTGCATTTATGAATCATTTATTTTGAGCTCTGCATATTGCTATGCTATGGGGATACATTTTGTAATAGAAAAAATATATTTTTAATTAGAATGATGTTGTGTAATCATGAAAATCATTCTTGAGAAGAGTATTACATCCATTATTGAAACTGTGCAGGGTGTTGAGGTCAACTGTGGCTGTGTTTGCCTAGTCACTGAGTCAATCAAAGAACAAACTGACGGTCTAAAATGATGTGGTGCAAGGGTTGAACGCAGGAGCACCATTCTGTCTTGGGGCAACCTTCCATTCCCTAGGGAACAATCAGTAACTATCAATCAATTGAGACTGAAATGTAGCGATAAAGAAAGATAAGTATCCTAGGGATGCAAACACTGTGAGAAACTGAACAAACGCATGAGACTAAAGTTTAAGTTTAAACAGCAATGTAAGCATAATTTCAGAAATATTCAATGCTAAATCTAAGAAAAAAAAAAAAGATCCATTAACTAATGCTGTCGTTTTCAAGTTTATGGCACGTCCTTCACTTTTATTGAGGAGATAAGAAAGGAAAATGGTTTTGTCTTAAAAATTCAGCACCTGGATTATATATGAATGTGGAATTCCTGCATTTTGATATAGCACACTTTATCAAGCACACAAAAATCATATCAGAGATTTTGTTGCTTTGTTGCTTGCTTGATTTATTTGTTTTCAGGCTAAATTGAATTCAAGGCAATAGCATCAAGGAAAACACAGGGCTATTTTTATTGTAAAACACAGTCCATTATGAGGTTATATGTGGGAAATTATAACATAAAATATTTGAAATAAAATATTCATGGATTTGAGGTTTGCTTTGTAAGTCCATAAAAGCCATGAAGCCTTTACCGAAACTGTATATAAACATATACTATTCACGTAAGACCATACAAATATGATGTTGCATATAATTTTTAGGAGGACATACAAAATAATTATAAAGAAAACAGTAAAAAAAAGTTGAAAAACCTAGCAAGAAATATGTAGAAAGTACAGGATAAAAACTAGTAAATGTTATGATAAGAAATATATTTTTTTTAAAAAAAAGAATGTATCTTGTGCCTGAATGTTTGTCTTTGCCTGAATATTGGAACAGTGAAACTAATTACAATAAAAATTTAAGAAAATATATTGAATTTTAAATAATACAATAGAAGTCTTAAGAAGAAGAATGTGAAAAATGCTAAAATCCAACTCTAAAAGAAAAATAAGTTGACCAGCTTAAAATATGCTAACATAAGAAAATTAACTTCTACTAGTTTTAGAGGGTGTAAGATGTGCCAGAAGCTACTTAAGTACTAATTAACGCATTTATTCTTTACAAAAACCTTTGAGGCAGATAAAGAAATTGAAGATTGGAGAAGTCTCACAATATAAATTAACTTATCTAGAATATAAACACAGATAACCTGCACCAGAACTCAATGTATTACCTAGTATGTTACACTGCCTGGAATTACAGTAATTAAAACTGGAAGCTGCTCAATCAATGGCAGGTTGGTGGGCAGAAAAAGTATTCCAGAAGAACTGCTTATATGAAATCATATTTTGTATATAAAATGAAGTCTCACAAATAAATCAGTGTTATTTGAGCACCAGGACAAAATGATTAACTGGAGAGGAATCTTAAATAATAGACAATACTACTCCTTTAGTGAAATCTAATGGTTTCTGACCTCACTCAGTGTTGAAGACAACATTCTTCCAAGGACCTACAAAGATCAAAATTATCTGGCCCTCTGTCAGATGTCCAAGATCCGCTTGCCGTGATTTCCAAGGGTCTTACTGGGCACATGGAAATCCCATCTGGTATCGTGTTTCTCAGATTCCTATGCAGCTGGGATCGCTATGTGGTGAAGTTTTAGTCATGCTGCACAGAAGAACACAATGTGTGAAATATCAGCTCATGGACTTTAAAAGGTAATTTCTGGCTTTCCACTTCTTTTCTTTCTCACTTTTCTATATGCTGGAACCTTGGAATACAGACTTGGTGCTGATGACCCTGTTTTGATCATGAAATGAGAGCAAGACTTTAAAAAATAATGAAACAACATGATAGAAGGAAACTGGGTATTGTATGAACCTGTGATTAAGTGTTGCTTACCCATCTGAAACACCTGCCTGTGTTTGAACTGTTGTGTGCAAAAAAAAATAAATGTTCCCTGTGGGTGAGTCAGTCTATTTTTTGTTCTCTTTGTGGCAACATATATCCTAATTTGTAATAGTTTCTTTGCTACCTCTCCAATTTCATCTCTTACCACTTTCCCTCATTATTCATTTCAATGGCTGCAATAGACTCTGCTGTTTCTCAAAATAGAACAATCCCGATTCAAGAACTTTCTCATCCTCTTCCTTATGCTTCTCCTCACAAATAACCCATAGCTTGCTCTCACGCTTCTTCAAGCTTCTGTTTAAATATTAAGAAAACAGGGAGATTTTCTGACTAATTTGTATATACCACTCCATATCTCCCCAACCTTCCTGATATTTATGGATTCTCTCCCTCATTGTGCATTCTTATATAATTCCTAATAAAATGAACATTTTTTTCTTTTTATTTATTTTTCTTTTTTAAATGGACATGAAATCAATCATATGTTAGATAACTAAGAAACATCAGTAAGACACATGAAATTAAAATGCTATAAACAGTAATCTTTGATTAAAATTCAAGGAAATAAGAAATTAAATGGAACATTAATGGAAAGTTTATAAGAAAAGAAGTCATATAAATACATGTAAAATCCAGAAGGAATGTCCAATGGAGAAAAGACAGTCTCTTCAGCAAATGGTGTTGGGAAAATTGGACTGGACATGCAGAGGAATGACACTGGAACATTTCCTTACTCCACACACAAAAATAAACTCCCAATGGATGAAAGACCTCAATGTGAGAAAGGAATCCATCAAAATCCTTGAGGAGAACACAGGCAGCAACTTTTTTGACCTCAGCCATAGCAACTTCTTCTTAGAAACATCACCAAAGGCAAGGGAAGCAAGGGCAAAAATGAACTATTGGGACTTTATCAAGATTAAAAGCTTTTGCACATCAAAGGAAATAGTCAATGAAACAGAAGGACAACCAACAGAATGGGAAAAGATATTTGCAAATGACATATCAGATAAAAGGCTAGTATCCAAAATATATAAAAAAACTTATTGAACTCAATACCCAAAGAACAAAAAATCCAATTAAGAAATGGGCAGAAGACATGAACAGACATTTTTGCAAAGGAGACATCCAAATAGCGAGAGACACATAAAAAAAGTGCTCAATATCACACAGTATCAGGGAAATACAAATCAAAAACCACAATGAGATACCACCTCACACCAGTCAGAATGCCTAAATTTAACAAGTCAAGGAATGACATGCTGGCAAGAATGCGGAGAAAGGGGAACCCTCCTACACTGTTGGAGGAATGCAAACTGGTGCAGCCACTCTGGAAAACAGCATGGAGGTTCCTCAAAAAGTTGAAAATAGAGCTACCCTATGACCCAGCAATTGCGCTACTGGGTATTTACCCCAAATATTCAAATGTATTGATCAGAAGGGACACATACACCCCAATGTTTATAGTGGCAATGTCCACAATAGCCAAATATGGAAAAAGCCTAGATATCCATTGACAGATGAATGGATAAAATATATATAATGAAATCTTATATATGAAATATATAAGAATATATGGAATATATATAATGAAATACATATAATGAAATATATGGAATATATATAATGAAATACATATAATGAAATCTTGGGGTGCCTGGGTGGCTCAGTGGGTTAAAGCCTCTGCCTTCGGCTCGGGTCATGATCTCAGGGTCCTGGAATCGAGCCCCACGTCAGGCTCTCTGCTCAGCAGGGAGCCTGCTGCCCTTCCTCTCTCTCTGCCTGTCTCTGCCTACTTGTGATCTCTGTCTGTCAAATAAATAAATAAAAATCTTAAAAAAAATAAAATCTTGCCATTTGCAATGATGTGGGTGGAAGTAGAGGGTATTATACTAAGTGAAATAAGTCAATCAGAGAAAGACAATTATCATATGATCTCACTGATAAGAAGAATTTAAGAAACAAGAGAGAGGAATGGAAAGGAGAGAAAAATGAAACAAGACAAAACGAGAGAGGGAGACAAACCATAGGAGACTTTTAATCATAGGAAACAAACAGGGTTGCTGGGCTGTAGGGGGCTCAAGAGATGGGGTGGCTGGGTGTTGGACACTGGGGAGGGTATGTGTAGTAGTGAGCACTGTGAATTATGTAACACTGATGAATCACAGACCTGTACCCCTGAAATAATAATACATATATGGTTAAAAAACAAACAAGCAAGCAAAAAAAAAAAAAAAAAAAAAAAAACTAAAGAAATATATAGCACCCAACAAGTTAAAATTCAAAACATCTGACATCCAATTAAAGATTACCAGACAGGAAAATACAATTCTTAACATGAAGAAAAATAAAAACAATTTAAATTAGCTAATAACTGGTTAAAAAAAAATACTAGAATTAGCAGGTATAGACAATGGAGCAGTTATTATACTCATATCCCATTTGTTCCGAATGTATTTCAAGGTCATGAAAGATTAAAGACCCACCATGGATATGGAGAGGGACAATTACATTGTCTGAGACAAAAAAAAAAAAAAATGCACTAGATGAAATTAAAACAGATTAGGCATTGCAAAAGTAAACATTAGTGAATTTGAAATTATAACAATAAAAACTACCAGCAATAAAACACGGAGAGAAAAAAATAATTTAATCAGTAAGGTATGGGACTTCATGCCCCCTAAATATTGGTGTAATTAGATTCCCAGAAGGCGATAGGTAGGCAGAAATATATTTAAAGAAATAATAGTCACAAGATTTCCAAATTTGGAGAAAATTGTGAATGGTCATATCTAAGAATCTCAAAAAACAAACAAACAAAAAGGCAAGAAACATAAAGAAAACTATACCAAAGCATAATAGAAAAATTGCTCTAAAGTTATGACAGCAAATATTAAAAGCTGACAGAAAAATTTAAAAAGACATATTACCTACAGATTAGTGATGATACAAAGATACACATGACAACGTATTTCTCTTGAGAAATCTTGCAAAGGACATTACACTATTAAAAGAAAGAAAAAAAGAAAACAAAAACAAAAACCCAAATAAATAAATAATAATAGGGTTGATCCAGAATTTTGTACCAGAGAAAAATATGTCTCATAGAGAAGAAAAATGTTTTTTCAGACAAATGAAAGTTAAAAGAATTTGTAACTAGAAGAATTGGAATAAACAAACCAGGAAACACAAAACAAAATCTATTAATAGAAGTCTTCCAGGCAGAAGGGAAATCACAGCAAGTAGAAATCTGGATCTACACAAACAAGCGAGAGCACTAACCATGATATCTATGTGGGGAATGTGGGAAATGTGTCTAGTACTTACCAAGTAGTTGGTATGACAATCCTAAGATAAAAGCCGAAATATTATTATGATGTTATATTGTATGTCAAGTGGTAGATCATCACTTGAATATTGACTGTGATGAATTAAAGATGCATATTATTGTTACCCTAAAGCAACAACCAAAATAACACTAGAAAATCTTATACCTAATATGCAGTAAAAATTTAACCTCTCACAGAAAGTGTCTGGCCTTTGCCTCCCCCCTCCCCCACCACTTCCTTTGAAGACAATCTTTGTGTCATAGCCTTGGGCTAGCCAGAGAGTAATAACGTGGTTTAGGGTGGGGGAAAGCCACACCAAAAATCACCATTAATGTGATTTGTGTCACATTGTATCAGAGGACGTGGAGACTGAAATCAACCATGTGGGTAATCAAATTAAACCTACTTAGTGGAGCCCCAATAAAATCTCTGACCACTGAGGTTCAGAAGAGCTACCATGTGAGAAACACTGTGTAGTTTCCCAATGACACCAGGAAATCAATGCATCCTGACTCCATAGGGAGAGGATAATGGAAGTTCGATATGTAACTCTTCCCCAGATTCCAATGTGCTTCTTCCCTTGACTGTCTTTAATCTGTGTCTTTTCCCCATAATAAATGGTACCTGTAAGCAGAATAGCTTTAAGTCAGTTATGTGAGTCTTTCTAGTGAATGATCAAAGTTGAGGCAGATTTAGGAACTCCTTGTGATGGTTAATTTTTAGTTGTATGTGTCAATACGGCTAGACTATAATATCCAGTTATTTAATCAAACACTGATTTAAGTTTTGCTGTGAAGGTATTTTGTAGCTGTAGTTCCTATCCATGATAAATTGACTTTACATAAGCACATTACCTTAAATAACATCAGTGGGCTTCATAAATAAGTTGAAAGCTTAGGAGAAAAACCAAGATTTTTGGAGAGAAAAGAAATTCTGCCTGAAGAATGGAGATTCAAAGCATGCCAGAGTTTCTAGCCTACCAGCCTTCTCTACTGATTTTAGACAAAGATTTTTAGAGAAAGAAAGTAAAGAAAGGAAGAAAATCACATGAGCCAATTCTTTAAGATAAATCTCTTTGGGGTGCCTAGGTGGCTCAGTGGGTTAAGCCACTGCCTTCAGCTCAGGTCAAGATCTCAGGGACCTGGGATCAAGCCCCCACATTGGGGTCTCTGCTCAGTGGGGAGCCTGCTTCCCCCACCTCTTTGCCTGTCTCTCTGCCTATTTGTGATTTCTCTCTCTGTCAAATAAATTAAAATAGTGAAAAAAAAAAAATCTTCGTATCCTGTTTTCAGTAATAAAGACACCAGTAAAAGTCTATGGCAGGATGTAGCAACAGAGATTAACAAAATATCACCATTAGCTAGTCCTTACCAATACTTATTAAAAGGTAAGTTTATGAGTAAATGTATATTTCACACCTTAAAATATTTTTGTCAAAATTATGAATATTATGAAATTGGCTTGTTGTTTGTAACCCTGCTAGATCAAGTGGGAAAAGACAGAGATAAGATCAGGGCTTCAAACACTTGATTTAAACCTATGTCATCATTTGGTCAGTAGGGACCTGATAACTTTTTTCTTCCATATGACGTACTCTTTTCCCTTACAATGACAGCATTGTTGATGGGACCTACTGAGCCAGAAATAGCAATTATTCTAAACTTCTTGGGAAAACATTTGAATATCAGAGGATGGAAGAAAATTCTGACAAAAAATCAATGGGTCTTCCATCTCAGTGAAATTTCTAGGGGTCCAGTGGTGCAGGACATGGTAAGATAGCCACCTTATTCTGAGGTGGAGAATAAGTTGTTGCACCTGGCCTTTCCTACAACTAAAGAGAAAGCACAATTTCCATGGCATGTGCTAATCTATTTACTGAGTGACCCCAAATCTGCTAGTTTTGAGTAATGTCCAGAACAAGAGAAGGCTCTGCAGTAGGTCCCAGTTGCCCTGCTCTTCCAGTTGAGCTCTATGACCTAGATAATCCAATAGGACCTGAAGAGGCAGTGACAGATAGGGATTCTGTTCAGAGGCTTTGGGGGTGAATCATAGAGTAGGCCTTGAGGATTTTGAAACAAATGCCTGCCTTCCTCTCAGAAAACTGTTTCCTCTCTAGAAAAAGCTCTTGGTCTGGGTCTGAGCCTTAATAAAGACTAAATGCTTAATCATGGACCACCATCCTGCTCTGCCCATCATGTACTTGTTGCTATCTGATTCACCAAGTCATAAAGGTGGGCATACTCGGTTTCCATCATGAAAGGGATAGCACTTTTTATCTGACTAAAATACACACTTTCTATGGATATAGATTGACTTTCCCTGCATGAAGGATTTCTGTCAAAGCTACCATGTGAGGACTTACAGAATGCCTTATCCATGGTCATGATAATCCACACAGCATTATTTCTAACCAAAGGACTCACTTCACAGCAAATAAAGGGCAGAAAAGAGCCAAAGCTTATGGAACTCACTAGTCTTACTGTGTTTCCATCATCATGGACCATTCACCTTGATAGAGGAGTAGACTAGCCTTTAGAAGATACTATTGCAATGCCAGCTAGGTGGCAGTACCTTGTAAGGCTGTGTCGAATCTCTCCAGAAGCTATTTATGCTCTGAATCAGTGTCAAATAGATGGTGCTTTTATCTTCAGGATTCACAGGTTCAGGAATCAAAGGATGGAAACGAGACTGGCACCCCTCACTATTACCCATAATGATCCATTTTCTTCCTTTCTTTACTTCCTTTTTTTCTTTCTTTCTTTCTTTCTTTTTCTTTCTTTCTCTTCTTCTCATTCTTTCTCCTCCTCTTCTCTCTTTCTCTCTCTCTCTCTCTTTTTTTTTTTTTTTTTTTTTTTTACTTTCTACTCCCATGACCTTATTTTCCACTAGTCTAGAGATTGTTCTTCTGAAGAGAGGCATACTTACCCCAGGACATACAATAACAATTCAACTGAATTGAAGTACAAATCCAACTTACTTTGAGAATTAGTGTCATTATTTCCAAATTAATACTTATTAATAACACATATCTTTCATAAACTATATACAGGACAGTTAGTGTAAGTTACAAAGCATATTGAAGACATCTGATCTAATATTGTTAGCAAGTTCTGTGAGTCACTCCAATGAATTATCAAACCTGAGGGAATTTTAGGAACCCCTCTCTCATAATTTTTTATCAACTTGTCTAAGCCATGGTGGCTCAGTCGGTTAAGCTCTTACTCTTAATTTTGGCTCAGGTCATGATCTCAAGGTTGTAAAATCAAGCCCTGTGTAGGACTCAGGCTGAGCACCAGGCATGAGCATGAGCCTGCTTAAAATTCTCTTTACCTCTTCCCGTTCATGCTGTCTCTCTCTCTCTAAAACAAACAAAAACCAACACCTTAAACATGATTATCTAGGTTTCGATGTGACAGTATGTTGTACTTGTGGTTAACATCTACAATTAGACTTTAAGTAAAGGGGATTACCCTCCATAACATTGGGTGGACCTTATCCAGTAATGGAAAAATGTATCAGTAGCTTCAAACTAGTGAAGAGCTATTTTTTTCAGTTCTCTCCAGTATCTCTCCCAAGTGTCTTCCAGTTTAAACACTATAATGCTAATTAGTCCATATCATCTCTTTCACCCCTTTAGAGTCATTAGTCGCTGGTGGTTCCCAGTGGTCCTGGTTTCTGTTGTTCAGAAGACTGCATTCTTCAGTGGCTTGGCCTACCAGCTTCCCTCCCAGCCAATTTCTTTTTGCATATAGATGATGCCCTCATTTGATATGCCTCCTTGATTCGGGCTAGTCACCTCCACGGGGGTTCCTTCCTTTCTATATCTCTGATGACAAAGCTCCAAAGTAGATCTGTATGTGCATATTATCACCACTGGTAGGGCCCACATCAGAACAGGAATGGAGACCCACTCCTCTTCTCTGATCCTAGGATTCCCTGACCTCACCAGGAGCGGAACACCACATTGCTGAAGACATGGAGTGCATATCTGGTGCCCAGAATGTGGTCTCACCTGTATTTTTCTTCCCATCTTGAGTCATGGTTATCTCTTCATTCTGTTTTGCATTACTGCAGAGACCTTCCTGCCTGCATGGCTCCCCCAAATCTGGGAGATGCTGAACTTCTGTGTAGGAAGGTATAACCCACTTGCCACTGAGTTTCACCCACACACAGTCTTCCATGATGTGTCCTTGCATTGTTCTTGTGGATGGGTAATGGCAAGGAAACCTCTTTTCCAGGAGCCAGGAAATGTGGGGGATTGATATTTCCTTGTTACTTTTTTTCCCCCTTTACACCATTTTATACAGTCTTCTTTTTAAACAATTTTTGCATCAAAAATGTATACCTTAGTCTATATCTTTCAGAGAGAGCTTGGGGAAGCACTTCACTGTAGTCTGTCAACTTAGAGAGGGCCTCTGAGTGTGCTTCATGGAACTTGAGTACCAATCAATATTACTTAAGATGTTATAATGTGAATTTTCCTGGTGAGGCAACTCTTAGATATAATCTTTATTCAAAACACTTAATGTGTTTGGAAGCAAGTTTATGATCATCTAGTATAAAGAACCATGATACTTAAAAGATGTCAGTGGATGTTTTAGAGTTCATTATTTTACCGTGCTTGTTGAATAAAGGAATTTACTCAATGTTCTTTCTTTTTTTTTCCCAAAATATAGGTTTATAATGTCTTTCTAACATAATCTATCTCCATGGATATTACATTTAAATATTTAAATTTAATTTGTAAGAGGTTTGATTACTGATTTTTAAAATTGAATTATCCCCATTTAACTAACCACAACTACTTAGAATTAATAAGTAGGTTTTTAAATAAATATAATTAACATTTAGAAAATTACATTTTCCTCCTTCAGTGAAATTGACAATTCATGTAAAATTCTAATGTATTGACCATGTTTTCACTGCATAAATTTGAGATATATGGAGATATACAGATATATATCACCCCCATTTCATATATATATATATATATATATATATATATATATATAAATAGGAGATGTGCACAATTCTTACTTCCAGCTCCAGAGATCTGCACAGGAGGTGAGGAACAAGTTTCCAACAGAAGAACTGTTCAGCTCCACAGGATCACAAAACCATAGTTGCTTAATCTGCTCTTCTTGTTCTTCTTTCTCTGGGCTCAGAAGTGGAGAAGATGCCTGTTTACGTACAAAAGCAGCTAGCAGACATGTATTGCTTTTTTGTATGTTCAGAACTTAACCTTTATACATTATTTGCTTTGATAAACTATCCTAACTCCACAAATAAGTGCTATCTATTTAAAATTAGATTATAGAAAGCCTTTTTTCCCCCTTTTTTTAAGAAGACCCTTTTAGATGAGGTTAATTTCTAAAGAAAGAAGTTTTATAAGCGATCCCTAATACTTCCTTATTATAGTTCTGAACAGAGTGTCCCTTTCTTTCTCTGTAGTGACCCCACTAAGGGTTGTGTTTGGCATTAGCCCTGCACCAGGATATTTTTATCACAATATTCACATTTGTTGGTTCACAACCTCCTTGGAAACTTCTTGGGGGACATCTGAAACTGACTTCCAGTGGAGATCAGGGAGATGCCAAAGAAAGAGGCAGACAAATCCAGAAAGGCAGGTGGCAGGTATAGAAAGCAAGGGAATTTACATATGTGGCTTATCTTGGGCAGCCACAAGACAAGGAGATTTCCAACTCAGCCTGCCCAATCTTCAAAGTTTATATAGAGGTCTTATCTGGGTTCTGTCACACACTCAGTCCAGATGGCCTCAATACCACACCACATTTCTGTGACCTTGGAAAGCAAGTGGCATGCACATGCCAAGGACAGGGGAGGTAGAAGCCTGTAACTGCCCAGGTCAGCTCGTGTGTCAGCTCGTGGTTATGTCTTCTTGAGGACCTCCACTAACAGCATTGCTCCAAACTCCCTTGCAAATTTAGAATGCATGGGTTGTTTCTTGGAATTCAATCCTGCCTATTGCATAACAGCATATAAACTATTTCACGTATGTGGGGAATTGTTTTGTCACTTGAAGAAATCAATGCATGTCCTACTCATGTATCTGTTCCATTTTGATCTATTTCAAGATTCTTTTCACAGTTCAGACTGTAATGACTTTTATCACCAAATGCTTATGTTCACACCATTTTAATAGCAGTTTTAGATCTTTGAACAACTGGTCAAATGCTGGGGATTTTTTCTTTATAAGTGGGCTCTTTTCTCAGTAACAAGAAGCCAGAGTCACATGGTGCACTAAGAGGAGAATGTACTTACCCTTAATAACCTTATACAATGACAACACACACACATATACACACAAATACACACAGATAAATTGAAATTTGCAGTAGCTCTGAATTACGAAAATGTGTTTGACTTTTATTATCATTGTGATATTTTTAGTGATCTCTATAGAAATTGAGCAGATGGTTTCATGTTATAATGAAGGAACAATTATCATTAAATGGGTGATGATCTATAACATGTGAAAAAGAGAAAAAATAAAATTCTTTTTATAGGTTTCCAGGAGATGTTTCCTTTTCATATAGGTAATAATTTTATGCACTCTTTTATACTTCTTTTGAAAAAAAATACTGGCAAAAGTAACAATTAAAAATGCACACATACTCACACTGGTGTGTTTGTTCTCAACGCATGTGTCTCCCTCGTGAAACCCACACCCTCTGCAACACTACATTGCAGAGCCCTGTAAACACACAAGCACAAGAAAGTAGTTAAAGGATGAAGATTCTTGTGCAAGGTATAAAAAAAATCATAGAAGAAGAAATCAGCTCTTTTAGGGGCTGCTGGTGAGGATAAATCAAAGAAAATGTTTCGAAGGAATCTGGAGGCAAGCTAGGTTGGAGAAATTACTATGTGGACATTTAACCAAATCATTTTCAGCAACCGCAAATAGTCAGGCATTGTTCTTGGAACATAAAAATAGTGATTTTAGAAAAAAAGTACTTGGGGAGAGACAGACAGAGACAGAGAAGATGCCAGAGAAGCAGATCCCTGGGCTTAGACACACCTTTACTCCCCCACCTCAATACTGACACCATCTCTTTCCTGGTCTCTAAACTATGTTCCTTGTCAGGTATCCCTTGAGATATGAGAGCTGTCTAAACCACTGCTACAAGTCAGGAAAAGCATTTGCATGACTCTAAGGATTAGCATTCACAAAGAAGGAAAGATAATTCATAGAGCCAAGACAAAATATTGGATTAAAAAATATACATTCATTGGATTTTTTAAAAGAATTTTATTTGTTTATTTGACAGAGAGAGACAGCAAGAGAAGGAACACAAGCAGGAGGACTGGGAGAAGGAGAGGCAGGCTTTCCACTGAGCTGGGAGCCTGATGCAGGGCTCCATCCCAGGAGCCTGGGATCATGACCTGAGCTAAAGGCAGAAGCTTAATGACTGAGTCACCCAGGCACCCCATTTGTGAAATTTTTTAAGGTTGTGCCTCTTTGTCTGTAATCTTTGGGCACTACCCCAAGAATTACATACTCTCCAGGGACTACATATGTTATCCTCATATTAATCTGAATGTGAATCCTCTTTCTCATTTCCTACCTGTAGACAGAACTGATTTCTACTGTGTTCTCTGGAATGGCCATTCTACTGTAAATAAACTTCCCCCATTTTTCATCTTTAGTTCACAGTGGACATACTCCTCACCCTAACTGAAGTATTATTTTGACTACCTTACCCTACTTGAAAGGAGTCTGCCTTCTCTCACTCTCACATACCACCTGGATGGCAAGATGCCATCACTACATCTGTAAGTCATCCTTGACCCAGTGGAATGAATCAGACAAGCTCATGCAGGAATATCACCTTCTTGCATTACCCACTGTTTCCCCTTGTTCCTATACTGGTTTTCTATTGGTGATTTTCCCATATCCACATTTTTCCCCCCACTTCTATTTTTGAATTACCTTGTTGACCTAAATATCCAAATATCCAGTTTTCAGAATTCCTTATACTGCACTTCAGAAACTCAACCTCTTAGCCACTCTCTGGGTCTTGCTGTTCCAAGATGGTTCTATTTCTTTGATCATAAATTCCTAAGCACTCCAACCTTCTTATCCTAAATAATTCTTCTACCTTTGACCTTCAAACTGTCATCATATTTCAGTGTGCTCCAGGAATTCATCAAGACACCCACTCCATTGTACCCATGACTTTCTCCACAAATTGGGACCACATGACCTGATCTCCTTGCCCATTTTGATAATTTTATAACATATACCTTATAACCTAAAATTTCCATTAGTTAAGTAATTATAGAGAGACTAGAATAACCATGTAGGCTATTGCAAATTGCAAATTCTTGAATTCCTATCTGAGTTGGGTATACTTAATACTAGAATAATACTAGAATAACCATGTTGGGTATAATTAATACTAGAATAATACTAGAATATTCCTATCTGAGTTGGGTATACTTAATACTAGAATAATACTAGAATAACCATGTTGGGTATAATTAATACTAGAATAATACTAGAATATTCCTATCTGAGTTGGGTATACTTAAAACTAGAATAATACTAGAATAGCCAAGTTGGGTATACTTAATACTATAATAATACTAGAATAGCCATGTAGTCTATTGCAAATTGCAATTTGTAAATTGCAAATTCTTGAATTCCTGTGAGTTGGGTATACAAATTCTTGAATTCCTGTGAGTTGGGAATAATACTAGAATAGCCATGTAGTTTATTGCAAATTGCAATTTGTAAATTGCAAATTCTTGAATTCCTGTGAGCTGAATTCCTGTGAGTAAGAATGAATTTAATATTCATTCTTTTCAGCCAATAGTCTCTAACATTTTCTTACTCAAATTCCTTACCAGGTTTAATCATTTTCACAATGATTTCACCTTTCACAATGACACAGATAAAGATCTCTGCCAAGATCTATCTTACCACAATGATTTCACCTTTCACAATGACAAAGATAAAGATCTCTGCCAGGGTCTATCTTACCTGTACCTACCCTTAACCTGAAAAAAAAAAAAAATGACTGAATCTGATCAATTCTGTTCTCTTTTCTGGTATCAGAAGAATAATAACTTATCCCATTGTCTTAACATCAGAGCCAATTGCCAGAGGTCAGTGGGCAGGGCTGGAAAATATGCAGAGCCATCAAAACATTCCAAGCAGCAGAGGAGCTTATCAGAATCATGGCATGGTTTATCAGATATGTATTTTAAAGAGATAACAGGTCAGTATTGCTGAAGGGAACTTGGAGTAGCTAAATACGACTCAAGAGATGAAATGCAGGCTAGATAATTTTAAGTGGCAGGGTCAGAATCATTAAAATTTGATGAGTCATACTGAGATTAAGTGGAGACAGGCCAGGTCAGTCCTCTTCTAATTTTCTGTTGAGCTGCCAGGTTGTCACTCAGTACAACAGGAATCACAGGCTTAGTAGCATTTTCAAGAAAAGATGCTGAGTTCTCTTGGATGCATTAAATTAAAGATACCTAAAGTGTTCCCATGTAGAAACACATGGATGTACTCAACAGATAACAACCTGGTTGTATATAGAGAATTGAGATTTATCATAGTGATATGTGCCTTCATCTCCTGGGTGAGTACAAGTTCACCCAAGCATTGTATATAGATTGAGAAAAACAGATGGCTTAAGCCAGATCGCTATAGATAACTAACATTTAATTGTTGAAACAAGGAAAAGGACCCTGCAACAAAGAAAAGCAGTAGAATAGAGACAAAGAAAAAGCAGTTCGCAAAACTGTGAGATGGATGAATGTTAGAAACTGGTTCATCCATATAGTTTCTAATTCTGGAGGAGATAAGAGTTTCATTCAGGGCCACGCTCTGTACCTGTGACATATGTCAAATGGAAAGATGGAGCTTCAGTTCTAGAAATGGCAGGTTTAAGTGTACAATGAAAAAGGAAATTTTTTTAAAAATAATTTTGGATTTATGCAAGAGTTGCAAAAATAACGTAGTTCCTGTAAACACTTTATGACTTTTGCCTAATGTTAACATCTTATACAACCAAAGTACCTTTATTAAAACTAAGAAATTAAACTTGGTATGATACAATGGCAGTTCTAGAGTCTTCATTCACTTTTCTGTTATTCCACTTAAGTCTTTTCCAGTAGTGTCTCTTTTATGTTCTAGGATGAAATCAGCATGAAACATGGAATCATTCACCATTTTTCCTTCATTCTCTCTGGTTTGTTAGCTTCTTCTTTTTCTTTTTCTTTTATTATTCTGGTACTTCTAAAGAACACTGATCAGATGTTTTGTAGAACGTTTCTCCATATTGATTTGTCTGACATTTACCATCATAGACTGAGGCTATGGATTTTGGGGAAGAACACCACTGAAGTTAAGTGCTCTTCCCGTTACATTGTATCAGACACAAAAGCAATGTGTCTTTTCATTAGTGATGTTAAGCTTGGTCAGGTGATTAATCCGGTATCTTCCAGCTTCTTCCACTGTGAAGTTACTATTATTCATCTCTCATGCTCTAGTCACTGGAGGCAGTTCATGAAGGAAGAGAATATTATTCAACAAACTCATTCTGGAAATATGGTGTTTGAGGTTAGGGACCAGGAGTCTTTCTAAATGTGAAGATCTCCAGGGTGAAATAAAAAAAAAAAAAAAAAAAAAAAAAAAAAAAAGGAAAGAAAGAAAGAATAAAGATAAGTTTGGAATTAACATTCAAGCCTGATTGTGGAAATAAAGGAAATAAAAATCCTGAATAAATTGTGAATAGCACAATTTCCTTCAGACATATAAAGAATTACTCTAGGTGAGAAAGGAGATATTAGTCCCCTCATAAGACACTTTAAGATGCAACTCAGGGAATCAAATAAATAAATGTCACCCAAGCCTCTACATGGTGGGTTCCTCAATAAGGAAATGAAGAATGAGGCCATGTTGCCTAATGGATGTATTAGTTCTGGTAGTGCTCAACTTTTGTGGCTTTTTTCCCTTCCATTTTCACTAGTTAACAGAAAGAACTTTTTCAGTGTTCTTCCTTTAGAATAAGGATTACAAAGAGAAAGAAAATAATCATTTTTTGAGTTTTTAAGTTCTTTTATTTTTTGATGAAGACAACGCTTTTGAAACCATGGCTTTCAACTAAGAGATCTTCAGCAGGGGGGGAAAAAGAGAGAAAGAAAAAATATATATATATAAATTTATATACATGTATATATTGTTTTGTATCAATTCCAAAAGCTGACTTAAATAGTTAGAATTTAATAAAGAAAAAATCAAACATATTTGAAAAAACAAGATCCATTTACTAGCCATGTGTAAATATGGTTAACTATAAAGTTGAAGAAGGGAGTCAGAGACAATGTGACCAGAGTTAGACACTGGTTAGTTCCCAGGAAGAGAATTGATGTCAGTTGGGAATATGTCAAATGAGAAGAACTGCAGACAGAAACAAAACAAAACAAAAAAAAACCCACCTTCCTAGGGTTTGCACAGTGATTGGCTCAAGTGTATAAATTGACAGTCAGGGCAGTAAAGGATCAACATGTGAGGGGGGATGAAAATACATGTGGCTCTGGGGGCGAGTTCTTGGGTTTCTATAAACCTTAGTCCACATGAGATGAGCAGTTGATAACATCTGTTTCCTGAGAATGGGAAAGAGCAGGTTTGAATGGATAGAAAGGGCAGGAGGAGGGAGCCTTGACCAATGGAGATAATGACGGGACTATAGATACCAGGCTAATGCAGGCAGCCCAGACATTTATCCTGATCCCTTGTTCACAACCCAGCAGAGGACAACTGGAAAAGAAGAAAGTAAAGACCAGACAACATCTCCCTCCCTGATGTTCAGCAGTGCTCGCTTGAAATAAGAAGCAACCAGAAAAAGGTGGTGGGCAGGAGCAAAGAATGGAGAATCCTGAATCCTAAATTGACTGATTAGTAATTTGAAAGAATTTTAGTGGGAAAAAAAAAAGTCACAAACAGCACCAGAGGCTCATCAAAGGTGGCAAAACAGGCTGTCTTCTGACCACTGAGGTAGGGGAGAGACTTCACTATAAACTAATCTCAACAGGAGCCTGTGTGACTCTGTCTCGCCAAACACTGGACTCTTCATGTTGGCTCAGGTCATCATCTCATGGTGGTGAGATCAGGCCCCCTGCTGGGCTCTGTATTGAGTACACAATCTGCTTAGCATTCTCTCTCCTCTTTCTGCTCCCCCACCCCATCCACTCAGGGGCTCTCTCTCTCTTTAAAAAGTAAGTGAAAACAAAATCAAACAAAAAAATCCCATCTGGACTCCAACTGACAAAGTTGGAGTGAGATTTAAAGGGAAAATCAAAGTTGGCTGAGATTTAAAGGGATAACAAAGAGGAAACAAAAAGAAGCTATGGGGAAGTGACAAGAGGGAAAGACAAAAAGGGACCAGAGGACCCTGGGGAGATGGCAATTACAGGAAAAGGATGACTGGAAACGTCCTGAAGATGGTTTGGCTGTGAGACCCTGCGTGTCTTGTGGTGTAGCAGCATTACATTTTCTCGAGCAAAGAGCAGAGCCTGGGGTTGACTTTAGTGACCAGGCCTGGTATAGATGGAAGCCTAGCAAAAATGGGTTCATTCTCCTCACATAGTGGTTGGGCATGTTTTTTTTTTGTTTGTTTTCTGTCTGTGTGTGTGTGTGTGTGTTACCTGGGAGTTCACAATTCCCTAGGAGTACTGTCGCTGCAATTCCCAAGATCTAATTTTCAGTTATTGAGAAAAAATGAAACTCCTGGGTTTGTTCAATTATGAAGAATTAATAAAGAAGAGTTTTTAAAATCATACCTGAGATTTTTGGTTTTTTAGTGCCTGACCAGTAGTGTAACTTTTAACACCACTACACACTAGTGGCATTAAAAGCTCTTTACTGCATCAGTGAGAGAACAGGGAAGGCTTTGGGGGCATGTGGCATTTTCTGTTCCAACAAATGTGGCATTGTTCAACCAAAACAAACAGCAGGAAAAACTAAGACATTAGGCCACATGCTATGGAAGGATAGTAACACCAACTCTATTAGCAAGAAAGGTTTAATTTGGGAGCCAAGTTGAACCTCACCAGGAAATAAAATTCAATTCTTACTCTGTAAGAATTCCATCTGATGCTTAAATAGTAAACACACTAGGAATTGTGGGCTGTTTCTTTCACAGAGTAGATGGGAGTCCCCCTGGAAAGTGTTAAGCGTGAAGGTAAGAAGAGTTTGGACTTAAGCTTGAGTTCTGAAGATTCAGCAATGTCCTGCTTTTTCTGTTCCCCTCCTACATAGGCACAACCAAACCTAATTTAGTTGTTTCTTCGCATCCTTTTCTCTATCAACCATCCTCTAAACCTTGGTCCTGTTGTCCAATGTTACCATTCTAACCCAGCAAACTGACAACTCACTATTTAGGTTATTGGTTAGTATCTGTCTTGTACTCATACCCTCCCCCTAGTGTTACCTCTGTTGCTCAGAACTTTTTAATTATTCACAGATTGGGGTAAATAGAAATGGGGAGAAGAAAGACATATATATGAATAGTTTATATGGAATAAAATGTATTTAATCAAAACACTCAATATTTTGTCATTGTGAAAAATAAAAGTCTAGTGAAAAATTATTTGCTTGCAAAATTCCTTCAGAGAAATAGAGATGAACTTGAGTCCTGAATTTAAATGATATCCTTCATTTCTGAATAAGCAGGGATTAATTAATAAGATACTTAGTTAATATGATTAATAAGGGCATTTACCAAAGGTGTCCTAATTATTTGGGAATTTTCACCCATATGATAGTAATAATTATGAATTATTTGTAAAATACATTATAGTGAATTATTTTTAATCTTCAGAACTATTTTCAAAAGAGACTTAACTTAGAAAAAACTTGAAATTTAAACATGCTATTTCTCAAAAGATGAAATTGAATAAAAAGAAAAACATTTAAAAAGAAATAAATTAGGGCACCTGGATAAACCTGCTTCCCCCTCTCTTTGCCTGCCTCTCTGCCTACTTGTGATCTCTCCCTCTCTCTGTCAAATAAATAAACAAAATCTTAAAAAACAAACAAACAAATAAACATACTACCCAAGAGAAATCTACAAATTAAAATAAATAAATAAATCAGAAAATGGATATATTTAACATATGAAAAGTAATTAATTACTAATATAGCAACATAAAAAATCAAACAGTTGACCCAGGGGTTGTTGCTATATAAATATTTGGTAACAAAATAGCAAAAAAAAAAAAAATCAATTAACTCTATAAATTTCTTTGTAATGTTTGGCTAAGTAGCATTTCTAATTGAGAACTCAGTCATGGCCCCTGCCTCTCCAGTGACACTTTTCATAAAAGTTGGGCTAGGAAATCTAGAGAGTGATGTCAGCAGGATGGTAGACATGATACAAAAATAAAATTACAAGCCTAATGAACAGAGATGTAAAAGTCATTAACAAAATACAAGCATACCAAATTCCACAGCAGAGTATAAAGATTATGAATTATGATCAAGTGGGACTTATCACTGTGATGCAATATGGAACAATATATACAAATCAATAAATGTGACATACCATATTAATAGAATGTTGATAGAAATCTATGATCATATCAGTAGATACAGAAAAAGCATTTGACAAAATTTGACATCCTTTATGATAAACAGTTTTAAATCAAGAATAGAAGGAGTATACCTCAACATAATAAAAGCCATATATTACAGATGGACATTAGCTGTTAAGACAAGGACACTCACTCTACCACTTCTATTTAGTATAGAAGTCCCAACCAGAGAAGTTAGCCAAAGATAATGAATAAAAAGTATCCAAATAGGAAAGGAAGAAGTAAAAATATCTTTGCAGATGACATGGCCTTACACAGAAAATCACAAAGACTTCACCAAAAAACTGTTAGAATATATGAACTCGGAAAATTGCATGATACAAATCAATATATAAAACTTAGTTTCATTTCTATAAATTAACAATGAAGTACCTCCATTACAAAATTTCATAATTGTGAAATTATGTCCTAAATCAGGACTCAACCGGTATCAAAAGATTGGGAACATTCCCTGCATATTTTCAGACCACAATGCTCTAAAGCTAGAACTCAACCACAAAAGGAAGTTTGGAAAGAACCCAAATACATGGAGACTAAACAGTATCCTTCTAAAGAATGAATGGGTCAACCGGGAAATTAAAGAAGAATTGAAAAAAATCATGGAAACAAATGATAATGAAAATACAACGGTTCAAAATCTGTGGGACACAACAAAGGCAGTCCTGAGAGGAAAATATATAGTGGTACAAGCCTTTCTCAAGAAACAAGAAAGGTCTCAGGTACACAACCTAACCCTACACCTAAAGGAGCTGGAGAAAGAACAAGAAAGAAACCCTAAGCCCAGCAGGAGAAGAGAAATCATAAAGATCAGAGCAGAAATCAATGAAATAGAAACCAAAAAAACAATAGAACAAATCAACGAAACTAGGAGCTGGTTCTTTGAAAGAATTAATAAAATTGATAAACCCCTGGCCCGACTTATCAAAAAGAAAAGAGAAAGGACCCAAATAAATAAAATCATGAATAAAAGAGGAGAGATTACAACTAACACCAAAGAAATACAAACTATTATAAGAACATACTATGAGCAACTCTACGGCAATAAATTTGACAATCTGGAAGAAATGGATGCATTCCTAGAAACATATAAACTACCACAACTGAACCAGGAAGAAATAGAAAGCCTGAACAGACCCATAACCAGTAAGGAGATTGAAACAGTCATTAAAAATCTCCAAACAAACAAAAGCCCAGGGCCAGACGGCTTTCCGGGGGAATTCTACCAAACATTTAAAGAAGAACTAATTCCTATTCTCCTGAAACTGTTCCAAAAAATAGAAATGGAAGGAAAACTTCCAAACTCATTTTCTGAGGCCAGCATCACCTTGATCCCAAAACCAGACAAGGATCCCACCAAAAAAGAGAGCTATAGACCAATATCCTTGATGAACACAGATGCGAAAATACTCAACAAAATACTAGCCAATAGGATTCAACAGTACATTAAAAAGATTATTCACCACGACCAAGTGGGATTTATTCCAGGGCTGCAAGGTTGGTTCAACATCCGCAAATCAGTCAATGTGATACAACACATCAATAAAAGAATGAACAAGAACCATATGATACTCTCAATAGATGCTGAAAAAGCATTTGACAAAGTACAACATCCCTTCCTGATCAAAACTCTTCAAAGTGTAGGGATAGAGGGCACATACCTCAATATCATCAAAGCCATCTATGAAAAACCCACCGCAAATATCATTCTCAATGGAGAAAAACTGAAAGCTTTTCCGCTAAGGTCAGGAACACGGCAGGGATGTCCATTATCACCACTGCTATTCAACATCGTACTAGAGGTCCTAGCCTCAGCAATCAGACAACAAAAGGAAATTAAAGGCATCCAAATCGGCAAAGAATAAGTCAAATTATCACTCTTCGCAGATGATATGATACTATATGTGGAAAACCCAAAAGACTCCACTCCAAAACTGCTAGAACTTATACAGGAATTCAGTAAAGTGTCCGGATATAAAATCAATGCACAGAAATCAGTTGCATGTCTCTACACCAACAGCAAGACAGAAGAAAGAGAAATTAAGGAGTCCATTCCATTTACAATTGCACCCAAAACCATAAGATACCTAGGAATAAACCTAACCAAAGAGGCACAGAATCTATACTCAGAAAACTATAAAGTACTCATGAAAGAAATTGAGGAAGACACAAAGAAATGGAAAAATGTTCCATGCTCCTGGATTGGAAGAATAAATATTGTGAAAATGTCTATGCTACCTAAAGCAATCTACACATTTAATGCAATTCCTATCAAAGTACCATCCATCTTTTTCAAAGAAATGGAACAAATAATTCTAAAATTTATATGGAACCAGAAAAGACCTCGAATAGCCAAAGGGATATTGAAAAAGAAAGCCAACGTTGGTGGCATCACAATTCCGGACTTCAAGCTCTATTACAAAGCTGTCATCATCAAGACAGCATGGTACTGGCACAAAAACAGACACATAGATCAATGGAACAGAATAGAGAGCCCAGAAATAGACCCTCAAATCTGTGGTCAACTAATCTTCGACAAAGCAGGAAAGAATATCCAATGGAAAAAAGACAGCCTTTTCAATAAATGGTGCTGGGAAAATTGGACAGCCACATGCAGAAAAATGAAAATAATCCCATTTACAATACCATACAAAATATAACTAGGGATAAATTTAACCAATAAAGTGAAAGATCTCTACACTGAAAACTGTAAGACATTGATGAAATAAATTGAAGAACACAAATAAATGAAAGATATACCATGTTCATTGATCAAAAGAATTGATATTGCTGGGGCACCTGGGTGGCTCAGTGGGTTAAGCCTCTGCCTTCAGCTTGGGTCATTATCCCAGGGTCCTGGAATCGAGCCCCGAATCAGGCTGTCTGCTCAGCAGTGAGCCTGCTTCCTCCTCTCTATGCCTGCCACTCTGCCTACTTGTGACCTCTGTCTGTCAAATAAATAAATAAAATCTTAAAAAAAAAGAATTGATATTGCTAAAATAGCCATATTACATGAAATAATATGCAGATTCAGTGTAATCCCTATAAAAATCTTAATGATATTTTTCACAGAAATTAAAAAACACTTTAAAATCATTTTGAACCACAAAAGTCCTGAGTAGCCAAAGTATCTTGAGCAAGGAGGGCAAAGTTGGAGGTATCACACTCTCTGATTTTGAACTATATTACAAAGTAATCAAAACAATTTGATAGTCATGAAAACAGACATATAAATAAATACAACAGAATGGTGAATCCAGAAACAAACCCATCCATATACAATCAACTAATCTTTGAGGAGGGCACCAAGTACATACAATGGGGAAAGAGTAACATCTTTAGTAAATGGTATTGTGAAAATTGGTTTTTCACATACAAAAGAGTGAAAATGAACCTGTAACTTACACATTCACCAAAATAAACTTATAATGGAGTAAAGCCTTAACTGACCCAAAACCATAGAACTCCTAGAAGAAAACAGGTAGATAACTCCTTGACACTGGTCTTGGCAATGATGTTTTGGCTATGACACCAAAAGCAAAGACGACAAAAGAAGAAGAGAAGTACACTTCTGCACAACAAAAGAAACCACTGACAAAATCAAAAGGCAACATACAGAATGGGAGAAAATATTTGCAAGCCACATATCTGATAAAAGTTTAATATCCAAAATATCAAAGGAATTCATAAGCCACCCCCCCAAATAATCTAATTAAAAATAGGCAGAATACCTAAATAGACATTTTTTTTTTCCAAAGAAGATATGCAAATGACAAATAGGTACATGAAAAAGTGCTGACCTGTCATCAGAGAAATGGAGATTAAAATCACAATAAGATATCACCTTGTGCCTGTCAGGATGACTCTTGTGAGGAAAACAAAGATAACAAATGTTAGTAAGGTTGTGGAGAAAAGAGCCTCTTGGGTACTGTTGGTGGGAATGCAAATTGGAGCAGCCACTGTGGAAAACAGTATACAGGTTCTTCAAGAAACTAAAAATGGAACTGCTGTGTGATCCAGAAATCCCACTTCTGGGTATATTTCCAGAGAAAATTAAATCACTACTTGTAAGAGATATCTGCATTTCAATGTTCATTGCAACATTATTTATAATAGCCATAAATTGCATTTATGTACATATGTAAATATGTATGTATATGTATGTATGATACAATGCAATAAATATAATATAATATAGTATAATATAATATAATATAATATAATATAATATGTATGTATATGTAATGGAACATCTTTCGACAATAAAAATGAAGAAAATCCTGCCATTTGCAACCGCATGGTGAACCTGGAGGGCATTATGCTAAGTGAAGTAAGCCAGAGAGAGAAAGATAAATACTGTATGGCATCAGTTATATGTGGAATCTTAAAAAAAAAAAAAATAAGCAAAAACAACAGCAAACAACAACAAAACAAGAGAACATGGTAGTTGCCTGCAGCTGGGGGTGAGAGAAATGGGGAATGTTGGTCACAAGATACAAACTTTCAGTTGTAAGATGAGGAAGCTTGGAAGATCTAATGTGCAGCATAGTTACCCTTGAACAATATGGATTTGAACAGTGCAAGCCTTATTCATAGATTTCTCTTTTTTAAAAATAAATACAGTACTATAAATGTTATTTTCTCTTCCTTATGAGTTCCTTAATGATTTTAATTATTAATGATTTAATTTTAATGATTTAATGATTTAAAAATTAATAATTTTTCTCTCTAGGTGAATTTGTTGTAAGAATACAGTATTTAATGCATATAATATACAGAATATGTGTTAACTATGTTACTGATAAGGCTTCTAGTTAACAGTAGGCTGTTAATGGTTAAGTTTTGGGGGATTCCAAAGTTACACATGGGTTTTTAACTGCATTTGGATTTGGCACCCCACAACCCCATGTTGTTCAAGGATAAACAGTTAATAAATACTCAATTGCAAACTTGAAATTTCCTAAGAGTAAATCTTAAATGTTCACACCAGGAGGTGGGGGCCAGGGAGGAACTAGTTACTTGTATGGTGATGGGGTTAACTTGATTGTGACCATTTTACAACGTATATGTATAGCAAGTCATCACATTTGCATCTCAAATATATACAATTTTATCTTTCAGTTATACCTCAATGAAGCTAAAATATAATAAAAAATTAAGTTGAATTAATTAAATGTAAAAGTTGATATGGGTATGAATAATGGAGTTAACATTAATAGCACTTTAAGTGCAGGGAATGAACCACACACTCTACAGTTACTAATTCGACCTCTTTAAATGATTCACTCCATCTAATTTTCGGAGAAACTGCCAATCCAGTTGAGAGAGGCTCTGACAGGAGGGACCATGTAACTGGCAGGAATAACACAATTTAAACCATTTTATTCCCGATCAGTGCGTAATTGATAATGTCCCCTTTCTGGATACATTTTTTTTTTTTTTAATTTCTGAAAAACTCTCTATTAGCATGAATTAACTTCATCATTTTTCAATAATTAGACTGAAGGAAAATGCAGATCTGCTCACCACTAGGCAATGTTTCTCAAATTCCCAGTACAGTCCATCATCTAGTCCAATCCTCTTTAAATTCTGGCCTGATCTCAAATCTCAGAATAAAAGTAACATCCGTATATTGGCTAAAAGAATATTGGTGCTATTTAAGATTATTCTTTAATATAGTTGTGTTCAGAATAAAATATCACATTTATAAATTTCAGAACAAAAATTTTATACTCCTCTATGACTACTCTGTAGATTTATTATTCTTTGTTTTGTATTCTGATTTTAGTTTTCATTCTTCCTACTCTCATTTTATTTCACTTATTAGTGTTTATTTGATTTACCTCCATTTCTGTTTGCAAAGTCACCATGAATCAACTTTTGATACACAATAAGTCATAAACATAAACAAATAATGAGATATAGTTAGATGGATATTGACATTATCTAATTCATTTAAATCAGAACATATTCTGAGAAGATTGTGCTAATTAACTTTTTCTTCTATGGAAATCATGAGTCAAATTTCTCATCAAGGAAAAGTTAATTTAGTTGCCTATGGCTATGTTTAATGACCCAATGGCATTTGCTTTAACTTTATGGGCTTAGATATTCAAGGTTAGTTTCTCAAAAGCTGTTTTATTTTTTTTTTTTATCATCTGTCTTCATTTTGAATAGTAAGAACTAAGAAATAATTCTGTTCTTTAAATGAACAAATTAAAGATGATTTAGAATGTTCTATGCAAATGGAATTTCTAGAAAAATAACAAAATAAGCAATGTGGTGACAAAATTATTTACATAATTGAAAATTTTTGTTTTTGTTAGTGGTTCTGTTAAACACACTTCTCATTAGACTGCTCCTGAGCTCTGACATTAGGCCAAGAGATTTTAACAATTGGCAGAACTTCCTGATACTATCTCAAAAACAACCTGGGGAAACCAGGCATAGTTCAAGGCAAACTTAATGGCCTCCCTTTACAGGTACAAAACAGATGTGATATTCAGCAGTTTAGATGTGAAATGTATAATTAACTGTTTTTTTTGTTGTTGTTGTTTTGTTTTGTTTTGTTTTGTTTTGTTTTGTTTTTGGTATGCCTAAATGGTAATTCAAACATCATGTTTACCATTACAACCTTTTGGCATTACCATTTAGACAGAACAAAGGAAAGAAGTTCATAATCACTGACAAAATTTAATACTGTTCCAAAGCTTCTAGACAATAAGGTAGATTGAAAAGTAAAGTAATAAAATATAGAAGATAACAGGGACTCCTGGGTGGCTCCATCAGTTAAGCCTCTGCCTTCCACTCTGGTCATGATCCCAGGGTCCTGGGATAGAGTCCCACATTGGGTTTCCTGCTCAATGGGGAGCCTGCTTCTCCCTGTTTGTGCACAGACTGTCTCTCTCTCTCTCTCTCTCTCTCTGACAAATAAGTAAATAAAATCTTTAAGAAAAAAAAAGTGGCACATAGCAATATCAGGTAAGAAACAAACTTATTATTTCCTCTCTCTCTTAACCTCAGATCTGTCCTATGTGGCCCCAGCATGGTGGCCTCAGAGCAGTTGGACAGATCACATGTTGTTGACTCAGGACCTGAAGAACAAAATGGAAGCTGCATTATCCTCTGTGACTTAAGCCTTAGAGCTCACTCTGTCAATTACACCGACCTCACTAGCTGAGCCAGGATGGCCTCAGAGAGATCCAAGTTCACGTTGTAGACAAAGGTTAAATCTGCAGGAGATTGCTGCAGTCCTTTTTAGGAAATACAACCTGCAAATACACCTGAAAACAAAAACAAAAACAAAAACAAATATCTAGCAACTGAAACAATTGAAATCTCTTCAGAGTGATGAAAGGGACTCAGCCATGTTGCCTATTATGAGATGAATGGACAAACACCAACACCTTCCTTACTACAATTATTCCACAATAGAGGGAAAGATGTCCAATTTATACAGCAACTAAAACTGAGTGTGTGTGTGTATGTTTTAATCGCAAGTAATGTGATATATTCATATCCATCAATGTCACATGCCATAGGATGGAAATCAAAACACTTCATTCAGACAGTTGATTTGTCTTTAAGGATTTGAATGCATTCAGAAAAAAAACAAATTTCTGAATGAAAATAGTAGCTTTTGTATAGACCTATATATATTTCATATATTTCAATGAAATTTCAAGGGAGTTTAATTTTTCAATAAGTCAAAATTATCCTAATTATCTGTGAAAAGAGATATATGAAACTATTAAGGTGCCCTTTGGCAAACAAACAAACAAAAAAGTATGAAAAGGGAGAATTTTTATTACCAAATAGTAAATAGAGAGTAAACTAAAATTATTAAAGTTATACAATGTCAGTTAAAGAAATAATCGGCTGCTCAGTGGAATAAAATGAACATTGCATACATAATGTAAGTACAAATAAAAATGGGATATATGATAAAAATGACAGTTGTAATCAATAGTGAAAGAAAAGGATTACGTAATTTTTAAATAAATAAATAGGAAGGTTTGCTATTTGGAAAAAAGAAATTACAGGTGTATAGTTGACATCTGAAACACAAGTGACCAATTTCCTGATGTATTAATTATTATATGATTTAATGTAAAATTAAATCATAAAGATAAAAATGTATAGAGGTTAATAGACTAGAAATACAACACATCATAGCAAATCCATATGTGTATATATAGACAATCATAAGCTTATAGTCTCTTTTAAGGAAATTGTTGACAATTTGTAAATAAGTATAATAATTATAGCTTAGTAAGATTAAACCACACACAAAAAAGAGAGAGAAAATCAAAAGATTAAGACTTCATATTATATGAAGCCTTAAAAGCAGGATGTGAAAGAGGAATACTAAATATTGTCATAATTCAGAAAGAAAATTTAAAAAATAAATACAAACACTCAAACTCAAAACACAGATGTTAGCATTATCTATATATTGTCATTGCTGTTATCAGCAAGGTGACAATGGCCGGAAGAAATTATAAAGCAGTGATTAGATGCAAGAAAGTAGGTTTTTTCATCTTCTGATTGTGGAAAGTATAAATCAGTATATTCTTTCAGGAAGTGATAGTAATGTATTAAAATAAACATGTTTTTGCACAACCAATTTCCATCCCAGGAATTTATTCAAATAAAATAAAAGTGATTGTCTAAAACTATTTTCCAATATTCACTCTTAACTATGACTGCACATTGGAACCCCCCTTGGAAGTTTTAAAAATTGTGTGCTCCCAGACCTACACCTAGATTTTCTGATGAAATGGCCTGGTCCCTTCCTTAAAGACTTGTAAACATTCTCATGTGACTTACATTTGCAGTCAAGATGGACAGCAATCTATCTAAAAATGTATTCAATAATGTCTTGCTTATACTAATTGGTGATCTTGAAGTCAATTGGATCCCAGGAGTGTAGCTAAATGTGGTTAAGTATTATTATGATGACAACTATGGATCATTAAAACATAATATGGCTGAGAATTAATATAAATTATTTTAAACCCATACACAAATTTAGAAATTATGCTCTATTTGCACTATTCCATATTTCTACCTAATAATATGGTTTGTCATTCTATTTACTTATCTCCATTTATACACTTAATAAAGGTACATATATGCATTCTTCAATATTCCATTAATTTTATCATTAGTGTGTTAGGCAAGATGGATATACTTTTCTCAAGACATTTCTCAGCTAATTTTTGCTAATATATAGAAAAGTTATTGCATTTGACAACTTATGCATTATTACTTTTAATAATTCTTTCAATTGATCCTTATCAGTATTTGCCTTATTTTTTAATTTCTTATTCCTTATTTTATTCCTTTTTTATTCCTTATTTTATTCGTTATTCCTTATTTTTCTATTCCTCATTTTTAAATCACTTAATGAAGAGTGCTTATTGGCACAATTTTCAAACGAATGTGTTTTGAGAAAATACCTATTTCAGATTCTAGAAGTCATTTTACCACAATTTAAAGTACTTGTGTCAAATTATTACAAAATTCTTATTTAGATGATGATCTATTTATTGACCATCTGTATGATTCCAATAATGCTAAAATATTCTGAAATTATCAGTCTTGCATTACTATGATTGAAAAGTAGTTGGCATGGTGGAGAATTATTGTAACATATTTTTCAATTTAACTTGCTGATAGGTTTTAAATTTTTTTAACATGTTCAACTTGAGAACATTTGAAAATGTTTGTTTTTATTTTTATTTTTATTTTTATTTTTTATTGTTAACATCTTTTATTTTATTTTATTTTTTAATTTATTTTTTATTTTCAGCATAACAGTATTCATTATTTTTGCACCACACCCAGTGTTTGTTTTTATAACTAATTTTCCAGAGATTCTGTAATGACCTTCTGGGTTATCTGTACCATTATTTCAAGAGTTAAGTGGTGCCCATGTGACCCTCAGCAGTAGCTCATAACATTTCTCCAGCGGGGAAAGTGTCACTAATTGTGGAGTGGGCCCGGTCCCTTCTGAAGGTTTGGTTATCTGTTCGCTCTTATAAATTTCCCGACTGTGTAGGTCAAACCTCTTCAACTCTCTCGTCCCCGTCTGACAGTAAGAGGGATGCCTCCAATATATCCTCTGCTCCAGATGTTTCTATTATTCTCAGAATGTTTCTCTAAATTTCGCCTTCCAACACCTGAGAAAGAGACTTGTTACTTTGTCCATCTACGGATTATGCCTCTGAGGGAAAAGCCACTGCCGTAGCAGCTATGAGAGATTTTGCACAATTAAAGCATTCAAAACCTGACTTGGCAGTTCGACAAAAGTGAGAAGACGTCTTTGAATGATGTTCAAATAGGTGTCTGCACGGCTGGGATCAAACCAGAAATACCTCCTCCACAGTAAGGGTGCATGTGGGTCACTTTTGGGAATATGTAGAAATTATTTTTTTTCTGAATTTTGGGGAATGCAGAAGTTAGTTAAAGTTGTTGGGGTTTTCATTAAAAAATTGTTGGGGTCTTCTTCCCTATTAGTTTGTGTCCGTATCTTCATTACACTGGTCCCCACTGCTGTTTAGGTTGAAAGATGAGGGCGTCTAGGAGTAAAATTTTTATGCTTTTGCCAATTTTTGTCTTTTATGTATCTATCACCAAGCATATATTTTAAGGTGCACTTTAGACAGTATTTGTCTAGCAGTACATTTCCAACTAGAATTAACTTCAGGTTCTGACTTCTTCCTGAGATTGTTCTAGAACCACACAGAACCTGTAACAGTCAAAAAGTTAGCCTCAGGGATTAAAGGTGTCTTCCCACCATCAGTGGAAAGTGCCTCATACTCACCTCACACTTGGAATCTGAATGTATTCAGCTGATACTAAGTGCTTTGTGGAATTTAAAATAATTCCTGAGGGTTTTTTTGTTTGTTTGTTTGTTTTTACTTACTGCCGATACCAAAATAAACCAATGTTCTTCCCAATTTTTCTGTTCTCTGAATATCAAAGTGAAGCTGGGAGACTTAAGAAACTCTAGGTTGTGCATACTTCATTCAGTATTAATTTTAGCTTTTCCAATAAAGTAAACTTGCTATTAGATATTATAGTAAATGATTCCTTTCCATGTGGCGGGGGAGATAGAAATAGCCACATTTACAGAGTGAATCTTAGGATTCCTGGGGGAATTCCTTAATAATCAAAAAGTACAATCATATTTGATGGAAGATTAGGGCAAGCTTATTTATTTAAGCTGAGTTTGGAGTATTAAAGGATCATATTAAATGTGTCAATCCGTTTCAATGCAATTTTTTATGCCTGTTGTGTCCCCTCTGGCCTTCTGTTATTTGACACAATTGCTTGCAAGTCTGAGGAGTCTTGATTTTCCTTTAAGTATGGATGTCTTTCCAACTCCATTTGCTTCCATTCTTTCCAATATTCTCTTCAAAGATCATTTATGTTTTATGCTAAGATAATGAAAATTATTCAGAGCCAATGGTATTAACAAGTATGTGGAATGAATGCTTCATTAGCAGCAAGCCTATAACAACTAAACGCAATTTAAATGGGTAAAGGTAGAGGAGAAGATAATGGCAATTTACAATTATCTCAATGCTATATACCATGCCTTTAATAAATAATAGATTGGAGTAATAACAATTACAATGCAGAGTGATTATAAGTATGCACAGTGGAATATAAATTTTAATTAATAATATATTAGTTTCCTATTGCTCCTGTAATGAATTACCACAAACTTAACAATACTAATTTATTATCTTACAGTTCTGAAAGTCAGAAGTCTGTAGAGTCTTATAGATGAAAATCAGTGTTGGCAGAGCTGTGTTCCTTCTGTAGACTTTAGCGGACCATCTTGCCTTTTTTAGCCTCTGATGGCCATGCACTTCTCAGCAAATGCCCCTTCCCCACAGCCCTTCAACTTTTGCCTCCATCACCAACTGTCCTCATCCAATGGAGACCCTCTACCCTATACTCTCTTAGAAGGACTCTTGTGATTACATTGGACTCACTCATATAATTAAGGAAAATCTTCTTCTAAAATCCTTAGACTAATCGGATTGCAAAGTCCCTTTGCCATGCAAGCTAACATATTCACTGGTTCCGTGGATATGGACATGGATATCTTTGGGGGGCAACCTACAACAGTTACCATATATTTTCTCATTAATTATTAAATATTGTTAAAAATTCCAAAAACAAAATAAAATAAAACCTCATTTATGTGGGCCATGTAACAGGAGAAGATTGGGTAAAAGTCAGGAAAAAAAAAAATCAACTTACCTGCTTATCTGCACTTCAAAATCTTCGCCATTATTCTTAATTTAAATAGTTGTTTTACTTTCTTGACATTGTTTTATTTTTTTACTTTTATTTTTTGACATGGTTTTAGTTTTTAATTTATAATATATGGTGTATGTGTCCTAAGAAAAGTAATTGTTTTATAATGAGGAAAAATGAAAATAGAATAAAAGTGAGCATAAATTTAGCATTTATAAAATACTTAATATCATTAATCCCATTATTCTGTTTTTATCTTTAATTTGTAATTAATCAGGTTTGCATGTATTGGTGCCACTTTTACCTTAAAAGTGGATATAATCAGGACACCTGGATGGCTCAGTTGGTTAAGCATCTATCTGTCTTTGGCTCAGGTCATGATCCCAGAGTCCTGGGATGGAGCCCCACATCAGGCTCCTTGCTCAGCAGGGAGCCTGCTTCTTGCTCTGCCTGTTCTGCCTGCAGCTCTCTGTGCTCCTGCTCTCTCTGACCAAAAAAAAAAAAAAAAAAAAAAAAAAAAAATATATATATATATATATATATATATACACATATATATATAAAATCTAAATTATAATGAATAAATATTAATGTAAATGTGCTAGTAGAGTCTATCTTTTCTGATGATAATGAGTTACTGATTGTTAGTATTTTAACTTACACTTCTTAATATATATCATTAATTCATTCACAATAATAAACCACATTTTTCTAAAAATTACTTTTGAAATTTTAAGATATAACCAAGGTTAGTTGTTAATTTTTACTGAATGCCATTTTAACTTTAAAGCAGGAAAATGAAAATGCAAATACAGAACTGACATTAATGTTTGCAAGGCATTCTAGTTTTTTAATAGATATGCTATCAAATTTGGAAGAATCCTTCCAGCCATGATCAATCATTAGCTTCTTAGTAAAACATTTTACCACTGCTAAGACAAGTCACAAATAAAACTATTGTCAACAATTGTTATTACCATTACTAGATTCTTCTAATAACTAAAGAGAAGTGATAATTTTAGAAATATGACATTAATATATTTGCTTACTCTCTTAAGCTATGATACAGCTGTTTTAAAGTATTTATTTCATAAGACTTTGTCATTTTTTATCTTATCTCTCAAAATTTTAATACTTTGCAATACATGGCCAAAGTATATCCTTGAACAAAGATATGTAGGATGCATATAAATGTACTTGGGACTAAGTAGAAAATTAGTGTGGCACACTTTTCTTCACTTAGTAAAAGAGAAATGTTGCATATCATATTATTAGCTGAATAATGTAAAGTAATGCATCTTTTAGTAAATTCAGTTAATTATTAATATGTGAATTTAGAACTCGCAGTATTCAACTCCACAGCAGAAAACTGGATATAACAACTCTTTAATTTATTTCAGAAGATCAGAGAGTAGTTTCTTGATTCATATTTTTAAGTAACTATTGTATCTCCTAGAAAATGTAAGTAAACAAGAATGAAATGAATATATAACAAGCCTGTTGAGAATCTGGAAGTGTGGACTTTATCAATTTATGGAAACCTTTAGTCAGTTTATTACTTTATACTGTTTACTACATGGTAAATTTTGAATTTATTAGTAGCTGCAGTTTGCCAATAATACAGCACACTTGAAAATTAGGTAACATTGCTAAGAGGAACTTTGATAGAAAAATTATTTTATAAACACTTTGGCATCAACCTGTGTTTATTTATTGTTTATCTTCAGTGTGTAGAAAATAATTACACATGAAATGAGCAATTATAAATAAAGTCATGGCATTTTCACCTGAAAAGTGGTGCTCTAGTTCTTTCTTTTTGTAGCAATAATGACATTGTTGAGAAATGGACCATTCTGTCCTCAAACATTTACTTTTCCAAGATAATATGCAACTGGTTTTTCACTCTTGCTAGTCAAATAAAATCTATTCAATATTACAATACTTTGTACACATAAATGTTTGACAAGAAGTATAGTAAACAAGATTCTAGGGTTAGTAATGCGAGATTCAGAAAGTTGGAGTGTCCATTGATAAATCACTTTACAATAATACATAGGCTAATACAGCATGGTGCTAGAGGTAGTAGTTGCAGGAGTATAAACTGAGTGTTTGGGGGTAAATACTTTTAGTTACCTTACAGATATTTAGTCACAAAATATTAAATGTAACAATTTTTATATCTTAAGTATCTAATTATCTAATACTAAATAATTAAAATAGTAAATATCTCATTATTTAATATTAAAAAAGGAATGGTGGGTATGATTATCCCCATTTAAGAAATGAGGAAGCAAATACTCTGAGATGAAAGCACTCGGACAAGATGCTAACCCAGACTTTCAGAGCACCTCCAGAGCCTTTATTATACTTTTGAAGTTACTTAACACTCTTAGGTTACAAGGGCCTCACTTTCAAATTAAATTTGCTTACATAAAATAATGCAACTTGTTTCAATCAATAAAACCCAAGAAGGTGGGTTAGGGTTACAGTCAGCCTGCCGGGACTCCATTTCTCACGACTGTCTCTCATCTCTACTTTTCTCAGCATGTGTGATTCATACTCTCAAACCTTCTGTAGCTATGACACCAGAAGAAGGGATGTGGGAGGAACAGCACATGGGGAAGACCCAGCTCAATCACATGACCATCTCAGGGTTAACCACTGTTGCCTAGTAATACGATTATCTTCTTCTTTGTGTCTGTGCCACTTTCTTACCTTGGGCCAGAGTAGGTACTACGGTAGTTTGAAGAAGGAGGAGTGGTTCTCTAAGAAAAAGGATGTTCTGTTCTTGCTGTAAGAAACAACAAACATGAAATGCAGTCAGTTCTTGGCTGCCAGGTGCACACCCATGCATGCAAAGGTACAGCAACACCTTTCTTTAACAACTCTAAGTTTGTTCCTTGTTATTAAAAGACAAAAATATAACATACCATCAAAAACACACCTATTCAAAAACTACAACTAGTCATTAGACCTAATTTTAAGTTCACAATCTCTGGGTCTTTTCTATTTCTCTCATTCTGAACTTCATATGGCTTCTCTTATAATTTTGAAATCTATGAACCAACAACATATTTAATTATTCCTCACATACTCAATTAAAAATGGTGGATGACAAAATCGTTGTCTTCAGAGAAAACTCCCATTGAGAATAGTGGAAATGGTATGGAATGTGTATATCCAGTCCAAATTTTATAGCAAATAATTCATTTATGTAAACAAATAGTTATTGAGCCTAATATGTGTCAGATAGTATTCTAACTACTTAGTAGAAGAGAGGGAGGAAAATAGTAAAGGTTGCTCTCTTCATTGAGCTTGCACTCTAGTAAGGGAAGAAGAAAATTAAAGACACTAACTAACCAAATATAGTAGTACATAAAATATTATGAAGACAATAAAGCAAGACAGTTATTTTGGAAGTGATTGGGGGTGAGATGTTAACTTTAAATATCACTGGTGATAAAGAAAAGTATGAGACAGGACTTGATTAATGGGGAAGGGGCATCTGGAGATCAATGAGAAGAAAATCTCAGAAAGAGGAAATAAAATCTTCCAACTCTCAAGATTCAAGAAACAGAAAGAGGGCCAGTGAGTGTAAAAGCATGCATGGAATGGGCAGAGTAGCACTTCTGGTTGCAGAAAACAGAGTTCCCACACTTTTAGGTCTTGGAAACCATATATTAGAATTTAGTTTTTACTCTAAATATACTTTGGGAAGCTAATGAAGGTGTGGAAGCAGACCAAGAATTCATGTGTTTCATATTTGTAATAGGATAATAGACTGGTGCGGTCAAGATGAATATAGGAATCCAATAAGAAAATAAACTAGGCTAAAATACAGGGTTTCTAAAGTGATTAAAATAATTGAGAAGAAGAAAAATATCTACTGTGGGAATAATAAGACCTGCTTAAGTGTTGAGTCTGGGTGGCCAGTACCAGACACAAATCCTAAGTGTGAAGCCTGAGATATTTAATGAATGGTGTTCTTTAAGGAGGGATATGTTTGGGGCACATTTATTTCTTTATGTACAAGTAAAGCAACCAGAAATCCATTGCATATACAGGTGAAGATTTCTTAAAGAAAGATACAAATGTTAGAGATATTGATTTGGGAATTATTAGCAAATACATTTATTTAGCTGGATAGGGAATATAGTAAAAAAAGCAAAGTTATTCAAGGGTAGCAAAAACTCACTGATAAAGGTTGGATTCCTTGACCAGCCAGTCTAGCTGTCCCTGATTCAATTTTTGGTCCTTTTTCCTTAATTACTGCTTCAATGCAGGATATGCAGAGAGGATTCTCCACAAGTTTCTCATGTTTCTTTACATTTTTTAAAAAAGATTTTATTTATTTACTTGACAGAGAGAGAAAGAGAGAACAAGCAGTGGGGAGTGGCAGGTAGAGGCAGAGAGAGAAACAGACTCCTCCCTGAGCAGGGACCCCAATGCGAGGCTTGATCCCATGACACCGGGATCATGACCTGACTCTTAACTGACTGAGACACCCAGGTGTCCCTCTTTCTATCTTTTGACCAGAGGGACTGTCTGCTCTTGTTTTAGGTTATCTTTCCAAGGATGTATCTAGAGTGAATAGTCTTAGAATAAAGAGATAGGAGCAAAGGACATGCTTATTAGCTCTTCAGTATGATAAATATAAACATATTGTCCACATCCAGGGTGAAGCCCAGGAGGCTTCCTCTCTGCCATAAAAGAGTTGGGTCCCTATACTTGGCTTCCATCTCCTGTGTAGCTCACTACCTGTACAGACATTACCTACCTGCTTTATGTCACCCAGAGGACCTGGGGATTGAGGAAAGATAGCAAATGCTGGTATTCAACTATTGCTATGTCTGTACTAATCTGTCTTTATTCCTCTGATCCAGTTTTCTGTCTTCTGCCTGCATCCCAATGATGAAGGCAAACTAATCTGTTAGCCTGCTTGAAAAGTAAAATATGCAACCCTTCACAGTTCTTGACTATCTAGGTGATGAGAATGGCATGGTGTTACCACTTAATGTAAGAGTAAGGACAAGGGCCCCATGGAAACCAGTTCCATGGAAACCAGTGAAGAACATGCTCATCAAATTGTGTTATCATATGGGGATAAATGGTTTATAATAGGTTTATAATAGGTTGCCTACTCACAAGGAAGCACTGGGAAGGTAAATAAACCCTTAGGGCTAGCAGCCTCCGGGAGACTATGTTGTATGCATCATTCATCAGTGCCCCTGACTCATCTAGGTCCCGCTTGGAATGTCCCAACAACTGTAAACAGCACTCTTTCCAGGGGCACCAGGTGTGCCCTTAAAATTGTACTATTTGTTAAAACTAAGCATTAACTTGCCCCCAACACCTGCCCTCAAAGAAACAAAAAATAAAATAAAACCCTGATAAAATGCAGTTTGGGGCTGTTCATAAGTAATCTTTAAATGTTAAGAAAACATCAATGGGTCATGTAGCTTTCACACAGTTGCTGCCATCTCTCTATAATGACACTAACCTTGGTTATCCAGGGGATCTTCTAATAATTAGAAGATAATTAATTCATTAATTAAGTACAGAGAGATAACTTCATTCATTATTTAAGCACACACCGTTGGCAGTTTCCTCCATGAGGAGAATTATACAATTAGAAAGGCAGTACCGAAGTTTGTGTCTAACTTTACCTGAATTGATCAACGACATCACAGTGGCCTGGAAGGCATTCAGGTTTGCTTTAATATCCTGGTTGGGATGCTTAGGGATGACAGAATTGCTCCAAACTTCTTTCTGTCAGGTAAAGGTAGAGACTGGGCAATCACGCGTACATCCTTCTTTACTTGGATTATTGCCTGGGGTCCAATAATATTGCATCTTGGACTCTGAGAGCATAGGTGAAGTCAATATTTTAAGTTGGGCTCATCCTTCAGGAGTCCTATTGAAAGTAGACTTAATTAAATGATGTATGAGATACACTGAATGTAAGGGGTACCAGCCTCTGCCAGTCCGATTAATTAGACTGGCTGAAGAAGTGGCAGAGTCTTCGGGAATCTTTCAGAAGCCAAGACGGTGCAGGATATAGGGAGAAGATATTACGGGGAGAAATTTTCCCATGGGTTTCTCATATTGCTGCAAGTTCTGGAACTGGGACTGCTTTTTGTTGCAGGCTATGTTTCCGAGAATGTTTTTGTTCTGGAGTATGACCTTGAAGATGATGTTTTCCCCACACTCTCATCTCCACACCCCAGAGTGCGAAGTTACTGTGTTCACTGTCCAGGAAGATATAGAAAAGCCTTCACTAAGGCAACGGTCAGGTAGACTGTGATGCTTAATTTTATGTGTCAATTTGATTGGTCTAAGGGAGGCCTAAATAGCTGATAGAACGGTATTTCTGGGTGTATCTATGAAGGTGTTTCCTGAAAAGATAAGCATTTGAATCAGTAGACCGGGCAGAGAATATCTGCCTTTACACTCTCACCAAGTGTGTAAATTGGGCTGACCATACCCAATCCATTGAGGGCCTGAACAGAACAAAAAGTTGGAGGAAGGGTGATTTCTCTCTCTCTTTCTGAACTGGGGCATTCATCTTCTTCAGAACTGCTGGTTCAGAGGCCTTCAGGCTCAGACTGAATTATACCACTGACGTTTCTGTTCCTCCAGTTTGCAAAGAACGTGATATGGCATATCTCAGTTTCCAAAATCATGTGAAACCACTTCCATAATACATCTTTTCTCATATATTCCCATGGAGCCTATTGGTTCGGTTTGCCTAGAGAACCCTGGCTAATATGTAGACTTATCCCCCTTACAGAAAATTTGGTTTTCCTAAGATAGGAGTTCCTTTCCTCTAACACAACTCACTGCATGTGTGGCATTACCCGACCCTCTTTGTGTCGTCTTGTGTGATTTGGGGCAGAAGTGCTGATACACTAGCTATTGTCATCACTCTGAGTACTAAACTGTCCTTTGTCTTTGACTCAGAAGACTTATATCTTATATCATGGAGCTATAAGTTTAATTTTTAACTTGCTAAGAAGGTAAAGTTTCAGAACTTTTACAATTTTTGTTAGAAGATACTGCCAATAAACCATTAAATAAACATTAGAATTTAGCCAAATATATACTTTATATGTTTTATCAAAGGATCAATCTTCAGCATGGAGAAATGGACTTTGTTATCAGGAAATACAAAGGTACCTTGGGTGATACTTACTGAAATCCATATGGGAAAGGGAGAAAGAAAGAGAGAAAGAAAAGAAGAGAAAAGAAAGAAAGAAAGAAAGAAAGAAAGAGGGAGGAGGGGGGGGAGCGTGGAACCAAGAAGAGGCAACAATTCTTTATGTTAGACCTAACAGGGAACATGCAGGAGGAAATTAATTATCTAAAATAAAAGACCTTTTTCTACTTTAACTCTTTTTTTTTTTCTCTCCTTCTCTCCCCTCTTCAGGTGAACTAAATAGTTGAACCTATGACTCAGGACACACTAAGAAAGTAAATTTAGAGAAGTAGAAATGACCCTGAGAGGAACACGAAGTAAAAAGCAGCTCATGGAAGGAACCTTGGGAACGCCTGGTTTAAGGACAATGCAGAGGAAATGTGGTCATCAAAACTGACTGAAACTGATCATTTTGAGAAAAGGACTGAATTAGGAGAGCATTAGTATCAGGGATGTCGGAAGAAATGGTGTAAAAAGAATGTGGTGTTTAGCAGGGTCAAGCAACTGCAGAAAGGACGATTAGCATGAGAACTCTAAGGAGGCCAATGGTTTTTGCAATTAGGAGGTCACTGATGACATTTAATCTTGCAAGTCACCACGTAAATCAGCTAATGAAGACAAAGCTGTCTGGTGCCCCCAGTGTATCATAATATCAGCCCTACAGTGAATGATATTATCCACAGGGTAACACTTAATGATGAATAGTATTGTGATTAAATTGCTATAGAATACCAATGGGAATCTTCATTGCAGCCCTTTAAATACCAACAGCACGATTAATACCCCAGATCAGACATGCAAGAAATAGATAGTGGTTTGCCACTTATATCACTGTCAAATTTTATGTCACCCTTGGGGGTTTATTGATGTGAAATGAAGTACATTTATTCAAATAGAGTTAGTTCTGCTTTATACAGAATAAGATATTATTAAAGTGGGCTTAACATAAAGTAAAAATTGAAGTGTTTTCTTAATATGCATATGTTGTCGCTCTTCTATAATTGTTAAGGCTGTTGTTTCTATTATTTGAAGTATTTTTTTTTTAAACTATGATGACAATTTTCAGGTGGCAAACATACTTTTAAGAAAGGTCAGCTTTTTTGTACTACCTTAAAGTAGTACATCTTATGGATATTTTGTATATTTATATTAAGAACTTTAATTCTAGGGGAGCCTGGGTGGCTCAGTGGGTTAAGCCTTTGCCTTCAGCTCAGGTCATAATCTCAGGGTCCTGGAATCAAGCCTCACATCTGGCTTTCTGCTCAGCAGGAAGCCTGTTTCCATTCTGTCTCTGTCTGCTTCTCTGCCTGCTTGTGATCTCTCTCTCTGTCAAATAAATAAAATTTTAAAAATCTTACAAAAAAAGAAATTTAATTCTATGTAATTAAGTGTGTTGTTCTCCTGTTGTATTGTGAAATCATTTTTTTCTTTCAAAAATGAATATATTTCTCGATTTCCCACACTACCCAGCATTTATCTTTGCACTTCTAAAGAATGACCTTTAAGTGCTAGACTTACAGTATGTAACAGGAATTATTTTGGTGTTTAAAATTTGCTTTACATGGCAGAGAGAAATGTGTGTGTGTGTTTATATCAAGGGTTGATAAAAATTGCATGTAAAGGGATAGATAGGAAATACCGTGGAGTTTTGCAGCCATAAGATCTCGGTCTCAATTATTCTTTTCTGATATTTTAGTGAGCAAATGGTCATAGACAATATGAAAACAAATGGATGTAGCTGTATTCTAATGACACTATTTTAAAAAAAAAAGGCAGAAGGGGATGGATTTGGCATGTGAAGCTATAGTTTCCCAAACTCTGTTTAGATAAATACATCCTGCTTCCTTCCTGACAATCATTATTTAGAGTAAGATTGAATCAAGTATGTGAAAGGAACACTGAAACTTTTAAAGTAGGTGATAATAAAAGATGTAAGTTGAGTAATCTTTATAGCATATTAAAACAAAATGAATATGTAAATGGATATGTAAAACAGAAACCTTTCAAGCAGATGATAGAAATGAAACCGGGGTCCTCAGTTAGAAGAATAAATGTAAATGTGCACATTTTTCCTTAGAAAGAGAAAAACACCACGATTAATTTTTCTTTTCAAATTAAAATTATTCTAAGAATGTTATATATGGAAAATAGAGGCATTTTAATTTTTAAAGTGTAAAAATATATCAAATAAATACAGCCAGATGAAATATTAGGTGACAAGTAAAGAAATAATACTAGATGGCAGAGTAAAGAAATGATAGAACAAAAGAATTAATTTGCTACAGAGAAAAATACCAATGAATAATTTCCTAACAAGATTGCCCAAGTGCCAACTGTTGCAAGAACTAATTACGTTTTAAATATAAAAACAAATATGTAAGTATAAAATGGATATATAAGAGATTAAGTAATTTTAAAAAAAATAATTGAAGAGAACCATTAATTATTTTCATATTTTATTTGTTAGAGAGTATTTTTAATAATTTACATTGGATATTGGCAAGAAGGCATTTTATATTGGACTTCTACAAAATTCCTCAATAACTCCACAAAATGTTGCTTGTTTTTGCTTTCTCCACATGAGTGATGCATATGTTTCCTCACTTGGTTCTTTTTGCTTGAAATTGAATCAAAAGACTGGAGGTTCAATGCCACCTTAAAAGCATGTTGTAATGAGGGAATAGAATGAGGAACAGAATAAAGGAAATGGGAACCTTTTATAAAGAGGCTTCACTAACCCTTCTCTGTTCAGATCAATTTGTAGGTTATGTAAAACAAACAAAGAAGCAAACTACAATGTTTTGTTTTGTTTTTGTTGTTTTATTAATCTACATTAGTGAATTGTTTATTATATGCTACAAATCATAACCACAATGAAAATGGTGTTGGCGGTTTTGGCTTAAGTTCCATTTTGTAGCTGGAGATGGAATATTGTATTAACAACACATATTTACATCTGACACTGAAAATAAATTCAGCAGAAGGAAAACAAAACAAAACAAAGAAACAAGTGAAAAACAAATCCGAGTCTTCCTACTTCCATTTTTCTCTTGAGGGTCTATTTGATTGGGTTTGTCCTCCCTCCCAGAACACAATCCACCTAGGTCTGTTGTTACATTGAGGCCTCCTAATGGGTATATCATGAGAAATGTGGTAGAGAAGCTAGATCTCCAACTACCTAAAAAACTACACCCGGGTGGGGTGGGGACAACAGGTGACATCCCTGTTGCTTTGGTTACAGATGTGTTGCATTGTTTAATCAGGGAGCAAATAGTAGGGGAGTGGATAAGAATTGCAGTGCTTAACTCCAAACTATAAAACCCTTCTTTCTTTTTTTTTTTTTCTTTCTTTTTTTCCCCCTAGATAAGTGAGTCCTAAAGACCAAGCCTTATTCTCTCCATTAGGTAGTTGGTGAAAGATTTCCCAGGCATAAGCAACGAGTTGATGAGTTGTTGTTTTTAAATTTTTGTATGATTCTTTGAATTCCCATCTAAACTTTAGGAGCTATTAACAGAAATTGTCAGTTTTATCTCATCACCATTTCTCAATTCCATTCTTAGATAGCTGCCCAGGAATAAAGAAAACATTTGTCTCTGCAAACATTCCTTTTCAAATGTTCAGAGCAACAATATTTACAACAGCTGAAACATAGAAACAATCTAAATGTTGACCAACTAACCGATGAATGGATAAGCAAAATGAATGCTATACCCATAAATGGAGTATTATTTTTAAAAGATACTGACTTATGCTAGAACATGGACAAATCTTAGATGTATTATTCTAAGTGAAAGGAACCAAAAACAAAAGATCCCATGTTATATGGTTTCATTTAATACAGAATTTCAGAAAAGGAAACTATATAATTACAAAAAGTCAATTCGTGCCTGTTCAGGGTTAAGGGTAAGAAGAAAGAATCCCTGCAAATGGACACAAGGAATCTTTTGGAGTGATAGAAATCTAAATCTAAAACTGGATTGTGGTGTTGGTTGCACAGTACTGTACATTTACTGACAACCATCAAATTGTACACTTAAAATGTGTGAAATTTATACTGCATGAATTGTATTTCACATTTGTTAGTTAACAAAACTTAAATAAAGATTGTTTTATGTGAAGATAGATATAACCACTAAATCATTTAGAAAGCTACCAGGGAAGAAAAAATAAACTATAAAAATGATGGGGGGCTTTTTGGTACACAATATCATGGACCTTTTGCATGCTGTTTTGTGAGTGAATCTTCTCATCAAGTAGGATATGACCTCATCATATCAAAGACATATCATGACTCTTTGAGGGACATCTATTTCAATTATGATCTCAGACACATACAAACGCTTCATTGTCCTGTCTTCCATGTGTCAATTTCTTACAAGCAACAGTTTCAATTCCGGCCTTTACTACTGGTGAAGCCATGGGATGAATGTTGGCAGACTAATAACATTCTAAGGGAAACTCAGGAAATTAGCAAATTGGGCCACGATGGTAAAACCCAAACTGAGGTTTAAACCAAAATTGTAAGGATAAATAAAGATGTGGCATCTGAATTTGAGGTAAATCCAAAGATTCAAATGTTAAAAGTGTGCTGCTACCATGGGAGTTTTGCTCTCAAATTGGAAGCTAAACCCAGGGATGGGTGGTATGAGAGGGAGAAGAAGGCAAGATTAGACTGCATTAGCAACAGGGATTCTTGAAGTACCTTTTCAAGTTTCCATGACTATCCACACCGACATCAAGCAGTCATCAGGGATTCTAGATATCAACTCCTGAAAATTCCATTTATGGGCAATTAGTGCTCATGGACAGAAATTCTGAATCTTGACACCAGACCGTATGAACCTTGACATAGTATTGAATGATGAATTATTTATCTTGAAAATCCTTTATGATACAAAACGTCCTAGTCTCATATGGCAGGCTGAATCCCCCTCTAACCTCCAACCCAAAATATTTCAATGTCAAACTTTGGCATCTGTTATTACTTTATATGGAAAAAAAAAAGAGAGAGAGAGAGAGAGGTATTTGCAAATGGGATTAATTCCGGAATTTTAAGACGGAGAGATTATCCTAGATTATCAGGATGGGTCCTAAGTGCAATCAAACATACTCTTCTAGGAGGAAGCGAAGGCAAGTTTTATTTACAGGAACAGAGGAGAGATGGTATAAGGATGGGACGAGGAGAAATGTGAAGATCCTGGCTTGGAGCTTGGAGTAACAGCCACTTGCCAAGGAATGCAGCAAAGCTGCCTGAGAGAGTGAGATCCTGATAACACCTTCATTCTAGCCCAGTGATAGAGATTTTGGAGTACTGGCCTCTAGGACTATGTAAGATTAGACTTACTTTAACCCACTGAGTTTATGGTAATTTGTTATAGTAGCCACAGGAAATACAGATCACAAAATTGTTTGGGGACCAAATGCTATTACACTATTGAACCTAAAATGAGGGCACTGAGCTGAGCCTTCTCACCAATCTCCAAATTCCTTTTTGGATGGATGACATCTGGAGATTGTATTCTAATAGGAAAAGGATTTCAAAATATTATGAATAAATCATGAGTCAGTTTATCCCAATGCTCTACCTGGTTGACGTAAACCATTCCTCAATCTTTGTATCTTGAGGTTAGTGGGGTGCGTGCGTGTGTGTGTGTGTGTATGTATTCTGCTTCTCTAATTTACACTGCTGGGTCAACACAGAACTGTAGTGCATGCCATAAATGCACATGCAGTACAGAAATGCTCTTGCCAAATAAGTCATTTCTGTGCACACACGCTCTGTAATGAGCATTTCCTGTCATTTATTTGAGAAGAGTAATAGAGACATCCCTTTTACCCTGTGGGCACTTTTTTTTTTTTTTTTTCAGTCAACTAAATCAAATCCTACTCACATCTCCTAGTCTTTCAATTATTTTTATTGCTGGCTTTACTTCCCTCTCCAATTTACTTTTTGCCCATTTAAAATTGGGAAATTAACCATTGAATTAGTGTTTGCCTACACCATACCGATGAGACACGTAGTTTGCTTAATATCACTGGGGAATTCTTTATTCTGCTTTGTTTGATCAATAATAAGACTCAATTTTTAAGTAAGCATAATAGCACATACACAACCAGATAAATGCTATCACTTGACATAGTTACAGCAGACAGAACACTCATTCTGAAACTGGCTCTAAGCAATTCTACATTTTCTTTATAGAAATTGCGTGTAGTTGGTTTTCAGGTTAAATAATAAGGTGAATATCCTGTTATCTGAGAGTTGCAATTCATTTCATTTTGGACAAGAACAATACCCAAATTTATCAACTATCAATTTTTATCCATTATAAACCTTTAGTCTATTTTCTAAGGATTTTTGTTTACCACACTTGAGAATATTTTACAAGAGAATTTAGTGTTAAAACAATCTAATCTTTCTTCTGGTAGTGGTTACATAGAAACAGCTTTGTCCTGCAGTTGAGTCCCTGGACCCACACAGGGAAACTTGGACCTGGAGCTGCTGGGAATTCTGGGTTTTGGAGAGGATCTCTGAATTCCGTGTCCCCTTCAGGTACTTGAAATCTGTTGGCCTCCAGTGTGGCCTAGAGAGGGTGCTCTGAGCAAACTAAGGGAGCACATGACCCAGTTCTTGTTTCTTCTCTTAGACTCTTCACCCTCCCTACTCCCCTTGCTCTTGGCACATTCAGGTGCTCAAAAGGTGGGGGGGGGTGCACCCATAGTATGGCCTCCTACATGGTGCTGACACATTGGTTTGGGATAAGACTGCATTGCTTTGGAGGCAGGCCCAGGTTTCTGCCCACCTTTTGTCTGTACTTTTCTGTGGTGCAGTGTAGAGGTTAGCCTCACCCTTAGCAGTCTCCACCCAAGGTCAGGCCAACCCAAGGTCCTTTGCTTTGAAAGCCCCTCAAGCCCATCCCAGAGTGTTCCTAAACCACAGCTCACTGATGAAAGAAGCATTTGGTCTGCTTGCTCTGTCCATGGTCCTGACCATTCTAACCACTCTGGAAGTGCACAGGAATCCTGCATCTTCAAACATTAAAAATATATGTTTATAAAAAATAAAAAATTATTAAAAAATAAATAAATAAAAATAAAAAAAAAAGAGAGAGACCCCTTCTGCAACCTAAAATGTTCCAGGAAAGACATGGTTGAAACATGCGTTTTTGCAAATTTACACTATGAAATTTAATTAACATGACGAGGAAACAAATTATCATTCACATTTTTCTGCATATTTGGGGCATAATTTACAGATGGGTTTGTCAATAATGAAGAACAAGTAACAACATTTGAGAAAGTCACTGTTGCACAGTAGACACAATAGATGAGGCATCATGAGTAATGTAACAGCATTAAATAAACAGTATTAAGGAACAACAAGGGAAGATCTATACTGTTTCAATATAAACAGGATGCAACAAGCCGTGGGATGAGTATTAGCAAAGCCACATTTTCCTACAGTTGGGAGGCATGAAATTATGAAGAAACTATGTATTTAAAAAAAATGAAAAGATGTTTCCTAGACCTAAGGGAAGAGGCTGCTTGGGCACTAAGATGACTTCATCTGTATTTGACTGGACATTAAACAAATACATAAGAAAGTTCCTTGTCTTTACATATCATCCTTCTCTGATCACTATACTTTTCTTGAGTCCACAAACTTAAAAAAATCTTTTATATTTTTAGCAAAATTATTTATTTAGACAAGGGCCCTTCCCACAGAAAAGAATATTTGATGAGATACATTCCTATACTTTGGATAGCACTGTACTCTACATAAATAACTATGCTGACTCCAGATTCCCTGATAATATATATTATTTGCACTGTAATTCACTCACCAAATAAATAATTATTAAACTCAAACTAGGTGTTAGAAATTTTTTGTTGGAGACAACAAAGAAGAATGTATTTTATAAGAACATCCTCTCTGAAGAAAAGATATTAAAATTGAGGACTTGGCGAAGTAAAGACTGAGCTATGCAAAGGCCTGGGGAGAAATAATTTCAGGCAGAGGGAGCAGAAAGTGCAAAGCTCCCACAGTTGGTCCAATATAGCTGGTGTGACTTACTCAAAATATTTTGTAAGCTGAACATCAACACATGTCATTGGGATGACATATCATAGTAAAGGTTGTAATTTTATTTAGTAAGATGGGAAACCACTAGAATATTTTGAACAGTACATTTTCATGATCTGATTTCTGTTTTCAAGTGATAACTTTAGTTCTTACATATATATACTGTGTAGAGGGCAAAAGTGGGAACAAGAAGAACTTCTAGGAATCTTTTGTTTGTAAAATGAAATTTTTTGGTAACTTTGAATAGGGAACTAAATCTTAAATAATTGACCAAAGACAGAGCTGAAAAAAAAAAATCTTTTGTTAAGTTGGATGTTGGATATGAAAGTAAAAAGAGGAGAAAAAGCATTTTCTAGAATTTTCTGTGAAGCAATTAAATATATCAAGTTCAATATTCTGTGAAGGTAAAACTGAGTAGTAGAGAAGTAGATTTTTTGTTTGTTTATTTATTTGGAAAAGGAGACTTAAGAGTATTGTCTTGGACATACTGAATTTAGCTAGCCTATTAAACACTTAAACGAGAATCAGGATTAAGTGGTTAAGGGTTCAAGTCTAGAGGTAAACTGAAAGATCAATGCTATGGGTATACATTTGAGGATCATTAGCAGAGAACTGGGATTAAAAGCCAAAGGACAGTATGAAATCTAAGCAATGACTGTGAGGAAGATAAGAACAATAAATGAGGGGGGAAAAAAGCAAGAGGGGAATTTAGCAAGGTAAAAAGACAGAGAGATATTGCTCAGTTATGTAAAAAGTTGATAAATAAAGGACTTGGGAATCAAGCAAAGAAAAAATTTTAAGATAAAGAGACTGTCAACTCTGTCAAAAGTTGTCAATTAAATAAGATAAGAACCCCAAGAATGGTCATTAAAATTGGAAGCATTGGGATTATTAGTGTTCTCAAAAAGAGTACTTTTCACCTCAGTGGAGAAGAAAGTGTTATTTAAATAGCTTTACACTGAGCAGAAGTTGAGGAAATGGTAAAAAAACAGACATATACTGTTACATTAGTTATAATATGGTTTTTATATAAAAAATGAGATGGGAGAAGAAAATTAGTAAGATAAAAAGAACATAAATATTCTTTTTTTTTTTTTTTGAACCTAGATTCTTGGTAAGTATAACACGCACAGATAGACATATATCATACATAATCAAAGTATGTCTTCAATGCTTTGCAGAATAATTAATGCATATGATGGAGAAAAATGACTGTGGATGATGAATCCTTTTGTGAAAAATGTTTTTTGGAGGATGTCATGTATTATATGGAAACACAAGAGGATATCTTTATCTATACTTGGAGGTGAAAATATTTTGAATGGATTCTAAATACTCCAATGCTCCAATCTAAAATTTAAATGATAGTTATCATATTTTTAAGTTTCTGGATTGTACAATGGAGAGAGGTTGAAAATAGAAACCAAAATATCATAAACTCTTAGATCAATACTTTGACTATTAATAAGAGCATGGAGGCATTGTGCCACTAATAAAGTAATGAAAATGTTTATAATTAAAACGCATTGTTGCTAATCTCAATAGCAAATCTTCACTAATTAAAAGAGATTTAATTAATAAGAGTGGCATTTCCTTCTCTCTCCTTGTAAACGTAATTGCAAATATTTTGATCAAGAGGGATACCCTTCCCTGAGTATTAACCAGTGTAGAATGGATCTAGAATGAGGAAGTGCCTGGTCCTCTCATGAATCACTGAATGTGTATGTGGAGAAAAAGCAACAACAGCGACAAAAGAACTGAACTCTAGCCCCAGGCTGGAAATCTAGCCACTGACTTTCCTGCTTTTCCACTTAATGCTTACAGTCTAGCTCTTTCTTTCTATAAAAACAGCCAAGCTATGTGGGAATTAAGAATCACTGCCGACACATCCCACCCTTGGCCATCATCTTCATAGGAATCATGATTGCATGTAAAAAACATGTCTTTAGATGAAGGGCTGAGGTGGGAACAGAGGAGCATGCTGCTCTATCTTATACCATTCCACTCTTAGTAAATGTGTTTCTTCTCAGAACAGAGGTATTTTGTATCTTTAATGTGGTTTAACTAAATGGACTAGCTAGAAGCATGGAAGAGAGTAGTTCGTTGCTGGATCATTTAGGTCTTCTTAAATCAGTTCCAGGATTTAAGGTGTGGTAAGAAATGAGAGACAGTTAAGCTATGTTTTCATGCATTTGATGGAAAGTAAATGGACACCATGGAATCATGGGATCCAGGAGACACTTGATTTAGTACAGGACTTTTTACACAGGGTGAGTCACCTGGTAAACTGTGACACAATGAACCATTTACTGAACTTATCATATGATCCCTAATAATTTAATTATATCTTATTCTCCCTAAGCCAGGATCCAAACTTTATGTTTGTCACCATGCTGCATTTTAGAATCCAATGATGAAATAAAAATATAGACCATCACAGCACAAGGCACCATACTAAAAACACATCAATGGGCAAGTCTTTCTAGTATAAGATATTGAATATACTGGAATTCAATTTTGGGACACTGGCAAATTATGTGAAGTCAAATTCCAGCATCATTCTAGGCCTTTGGCCTAGGCAAGTTAATTACACTGAAGCAGTAAATAACCTGAATATAAATTTCTAGAGCTAAGAGTAGGTCTAGGCTGGATATAGATTAATGAAATGCTAGCATACAGGTGATGTTTAAGAAAAGGAGGTCCTAGAATTGGAAAAGGAGGTGTCTACAAAATTAATCTTAAAAAAAAAAAATGGGAATCCAAAGGGTGGGAAGGACATCAGGAAAGTACATTATCAAGAAAGCCAAAATAAGAGTATTCTAAGAATAAGTGTCCTCTATATTCCTAGGAGGATAAGAGAGATAGAGTTCTACTTTCTGGCATAAGAGAAATGAAGTTCCTGTCAAGAGACAGAAATCAAGAGCCTCTTTTCCAAATCAGAGGCTGCTGTCGGTTCTCTCACATGTACAAGATGAAGAAAAAGTTACAGATTTTATGTAATTGCCCTCTAGGGAAACAGAATGACACAGATAATATCTCATAAATAGAATATGAACTACTGGCTTGTTACCAGATCTGAATCACCCACAAGTAATCATTTAGCAAAGTTCTAAGACACCTATGAAAATATTGGTTCTAAGGATTGAATGGAGATACTTATAAAGAAACCAAATTACAAGGAAAAAACAGAAAAGGAATTTGAAAACTAAATGATACAAAAACAAAAACTAAGGCAAATAATGTTTAGTAACTTGGATTGCCAAGCAAAATTTTGAAAACATACGGAGAATATTAACACTGAAAAAGAAAGCCAACCTTATCCACAATAGCAATGCATATTTTTTCTGGGTCAAATGAAAAAAAAAAAAAGGAAAAACAAGCACAAGTTTATACTAATTAAGATATATATATATATATATATATATATATATATATATATATATGGCTATATAAGTTAAATATAACAAGTTATACTAATTAAGTATATTTAGGATTCTCAAAGAGATAAAGGAAGAAAAATCATCCAAAAAAATGAGACTATGAAGTTACAAAAGAAGCAGAAAAAAAAGAGATGGTTATTAACATATTTTTAATTCGTAAATTAAAGCAGCTAAAATGTTTTAAAACGTTGATTGTCACAATAAACTATATTCAAGTTGGAAACAAGCATGTTAAGGAATTACAAGATGATACAGAAGTATTCTATTCAGCATCACAAAACAGCAAAGGGATTTGGTATTTAAGGAACTCAAAAGAAATGCTAGCAGCCTCTACTTAAACAAGGAATAGAAGGTTCCCAATGTCAAAGTCTAAAATATTGAAGATTAATGCAAGCAAATAGTAAACGTAACATATATGTAAATTAAACTATCGACTGTAAAAACTTGACCAGTGTTTTGTGTTTACAAGGCAGAGCTATCTCTCTAGATAGCAATAACACAAAAAATAATAAGAAATAATTAAAATGTTCTCTATACCTTGCAAGTAAGCAGAGAAAAATAAAAATAAAATATAGAAATTTGATCAACCCAACTTTAAGCAAGAGAAATTGAAAAGAAGCCTAGAAATATTAAAGCAAACAAGAAATATGAACTACTATGTAAGAAATATTAAAAACATATGGATAAATATAACTATGAAAATCTTACCAATTAAGAGCCAGATCGCATTAAAACTTGTAGCTGAACAGTGTCTAAACTATGAGAGACTATGGACACTGAAAAACAACCTGAGTTTTTTGAAGGGACAGGGGTGGGAGGTTGGGGGAACCAGGTGGTGGGTATTGGGGAGGTCACGTATTGCATGGAGCACTGTGTGTGGTGCAAAAACAATGAATACTGTTACACTGAAAAGAAATTAAAAAAAAAGACACATAACTAATAAACAACATTAAATATTTAAAATTAAAGATAGAAAAAAAATCTATCAGATGGCTTACTTTATGCTTCAACTTGACTGGGCTACAGTGTTCAGATATTTGGTCAAACATTTTTCTGGATGTTTCTGTGAAGATATTCTTTGGATTAGATTAAGATTTAAATCTGTAGAATTTGAGTGAAGCAACTTTATCTCCCTAATGTGGGTGGGTTGCATCCAATCAGTTGAAGGGCTTATTACAACAAAGACTGACCTCCCTTGAGCAGGAAATAATTCTGCACCAGATGATCTTTAGACTCAAACTGCAACTCTTCCCTGAGTCTCTAGCCTGCAACCTTCCCCAGCATATTATGGATTTGAATGTTTACAGACAGGTGGGCCAATTCTTTAAAACAAGTCATTCTTTCAATTTCTCTCTCTTTCTGTCTGTTTCTCTCTCTCTCTCTATGAAAACACACACAATAATTATAGAATTATGATTATCTTATAAAATTATATAAATATAATTATATAATTATATTATAGAATATACACACACACACAGACACACACACACACACACACACACATACTCTGCTTCTTTGGTTATGGAGAGAGAGGGAGATAGAGAGAGAACTGAGAGAGAGGGAGGAGGGAGAGAGAGAGAGAGAGATTACAGATTTTGGTCTTGTGCACTTGTGGGAGTGGATTAAGTGGTTTGTCTAAGGCCGCAGTCTTCACATCTGATGCTGGAGCTTCAAGCCCACAAGTGGGTGGTTGGGATGGGAAGTTGGATGTAATGTGGGGGAGATCAAGGGAAAAGTGGAGCTCTCAAGCATGAATTTCTTCTTCAAATTATGATGAGTATTGGGGTTTAAGACCTTTTGAATAACCCTCTTATCAGTACCCTCAAAAGAAAATAATAGGAAAAAAATGTGTCAACATCCTTCAGTAAAAGATAAAAGATATATATTTAATGGCAAATAATTTATTTAAAAAAACATAGCAACTTGTTATGGACCTCGCTATATAAAGCAGTAGGTCATGGAATGTTTTCTCAAACAAACCTGTTGCTACTCAGGGTCCCTCATCACTTATGCAATGAGTATTAAATCACAAAGTAATTGTTCATCAATTTCAGAACCCATTTAAAGTACAGAATTAAACTTTGCAATCTAAATTCAGTTGTATTAAAATATATTTGGATGATGAAACTACTCAGTATTTTATCTGTGGTGATGGATTTGTGACTGTATACTTTGGGCAAAACTTAATGCTTTAAACCTAAAAAGGGTGTATTTTATTCTCTGTACATTGTACCTCAATAAAACTGGGTAAAGAAACCCTTGTGATTGAAAGCTGAAAAGTAGCCTTAAATAATAAGCTGAGTAAAAGGATGGAATTTTGAAATATGTATAATTGTACAACAAGAAATTCCATATCAAAACTTGAGGGGTGGGGGGCGCCTGGGTGGCTCAGTGGGTTAAAGCCTCTGCCTTCAGCTCAGGTCATGCCAAGGGTCCTGGGATCAAGCCCCACGTTGGGCTCTCTGCTCCGCAGGGAGCCTATTTCCTCCCCTCTCTCTCTCTGCCTGCCTCTCTGCCTACATGTGATTTCTCTCTGTCAAATAAATAAAATTAAAAAAAAAAAACAACACTTGAGGGATGGTACTAATGCATTAATTATACATGTATTTATCTCTTTACACATAATTGTAAAGGAAATGTAGACATAAAATTAGAAGTCAAAAAATTTGTTAGATATAAACTTGCTGAATTCAAGAAGAATATACAGCAATAACTAATCTGAAAATATAACAGCAATATAAAAATGGGGAAGGAATAGCTAATTTGAATAAAAACTAAATAAAATGGTGGAATCTGCGTTTGCAGGTATCAAAAAGTATTACAGTTAAAACAGTGTGCATTTATTTAGGTGACCTCAAAGTCAGGAGAACCTATTAAAGTGTCGAGAAATAGTCTCACACCTAGAGGACACTTGTTATAAGTGAAGTAGCATCACATATCAGTTGTGATTTTAGAACTGTTTAACAATGGCTGTCACTTGAGCAACTATATGACTCCCCCGAAGTCAATTTTTATTCTTATCTTCTGTAAAATAATTTTAAATAAATTAGTCACTTAAATGTGAAAAGCAAAACTAACAAAAAGCTTTAGGGGGATTATAAAGAAATATCAGTAAATATGATTACATAAAAATACAAAGCATTTATATAAAAAAGACACATACATTAATTTTAAAGCAAGGGCATATAGCCTACAAGAAAGTATAATTTCTGTCATATACTCATCAAAAATTAGATTCCAGAATATGTAAATCAATCTTGTATTAGACAAAGACATGCAACTTTGTAAGTAGCAAAGTAGGTGAAGAAGTAATTCATAGAAGAGGAAACCCAAATCTCCAGTATATGAAAACATGTCAATCATAATAATAATAAAGTAAATGCAAATGCATTTCACACACATTGGGCTGGCAAACATTTCAAAAGACTGACCGTAACATATGTTGTTGGTCTGATGGAGGAAAGTGAAGCCTCATGGTGTTGGTGGTAATGTAAATTGATAAAACCAATTTACAGAGTGATTTGAGATCTACTTATGTTGAGAATAAGCATATCCAATGAGCAAGTAATTCATATCCTGGGTATTTCTTGGAACTGATCACACGTGTACTTAAAGAGAGAGTAAGGCAGATTTTTCATCACAGTATGGTTTGGAATATAGAAAACAGAAACAGTTTTACATTCTATCTAAGGAAATGACCAAAATACGATAGCTTTTCAATGGGATAGTATACAGCATAGAATTGTATAATTCTATGTAAAATGGTATGCATGAATCTCAAAAGCTTAAAAACTACATTTTGCAACAAATACTATATACTATGTATGGATCTAAACAAATATGATAAAAATGTAAACATAGGGCTAGACTAAAATTTCAAAACAGTAGTTAATTTCAGAGAGGAATGAGAAATTGGCAAATGGGAATGGGAGCTCTGGCATTTCATGTGATACATTTATATTTCGTTTCTAAAAATAGCAATCTGAACCAACTACTTACAAAATAACAATTATGAAATCTTGGTGTAGGGCAACATAATTGGTAGTTATACACTGATTTGGAATTTTGTATATAAATGAAACATTTTAAAATACAAAATGAAGAAAAAGTGTAAAAACATGCTACCTGTTGCATAGAAAACATTTAAGAATTTAGTTGGGTGTATGGCAAAGGAGGGTTTGGAATAAAGGATTTGTTTGTCATTTTTGTGTTTCCTTTTATTTAAAGGTAGAGAATTATTGATCATGTTTGGATGCTGATGAGAACAAGTCAGTAGAGAAAGAAGCTGAAAGTATTTGGAAGGATGAAGCATTCCCTGGAGTAAGGCCCCAGGAAAGGGGAGGTGGGTGGGGTGTGTGAACTAGGTGATGGGAATTAAGGAGCACACGTCTCATGATGAGCATGGAGTATACAACTGTTGAGTCACTACATTGTACATGTGAAATTAAACAACACTGTATGCTAACTACACTGGAACTAAAAATTTTAACTAAAAAAATTAAAAACAGTGAAAGAAAGAAAGAAAAAACTGAAAAGAAAAGAAAAGTGATATAGGAGGGATGCCACACATAGAAGCAGGAGTGGGTGACACTGGTCCTTGACAGAAAGAGGGTCTTCTCTTCCAGGGAATCAAAATGCTCTCCAGAGGGGAGTGGAGGAGAGCCATATTAGTTCTACAGACAGAGTGGCCAGAGTGAGGATGATCCTAACATATTTTCTGATTTTCTATGAAGTGTAAACAAAATTCTCTTCTGAAGGAGAAGGTACAAGACAGTTGTGCTAAATTCTAACAGCCCTTGACGATATTAGGAGAACTCATTTATTAAAACCCATTTTGTAAGTTTGCAGGCAATACTGAGTACATACATGAAATTACAATCAGGAGTTTATAGTATTATCATTATTGCATTATTCCTTTATTTTTCCTGACTGTAGTAGTCATACAGACAGGAAGTCCAGGAAATCAAAATGTATATTAATTCTTAATAATATATTTTTTATATTTCATAGTGAAGTATATGTGTGAACACTTCTTTGCCATAAATGTTTTCCTATATTGATTATTTTTTTTAAACTGTGCTCTTTATCTAAGGTAATATATTCAATTGCTTTGTAATTAAATCTTAAATCCTGGGTGTTATATGCAAACAATGAATCATGGAACAAAAACTAATGATGGGGCACCTGGGTGGCTCAGTGGATTAAGCCTTTGCCTTCAGCTCAGGTCATGATCTCAGGGTCCTGAGATTGAGCCCCACATCAGGCTCTCTGCTCAGCAGGGAGTCTGCTTTCTCCTCTCTCTCTGCCTGCTTCTCTGCCTACTTGTTATCTCTCTCTGTCAAATAAATAAATAAGTCTTTAAAAAAAACAACAACTAATGATGTGTTTCATGGTGACTAACATAATAATAATAATAAAAAATCTTAAATCCTGAATTTTTTAGCTTTCTGAATACTTTCCCATACTCAAATTCTTTTTTTATCCACACACAGTTTATTTAATACAATATGCCTGTTTATGTTTTTGAAATTGTGTGTCTCTTAATCTTGTGGACTTAGATAGTAGACTAATTGATTTGTTTTTGCATTGCTACTACTTTACTGAATGATTATCCACAATTACAGTGGATTAAACAAATGGAGATTTTGTCTAAGTAATATTCTTCCTTATGTTTCATGCTACATTTTTTAGTGAAATGTGCATGTAGGTTTATCTCCTTGCAAAAGGAGTATAGTCTCAGCAGGGCTTTGCAATAGCTGAACAAATAAAACTATTCCTAGAAAAGAAACAGTAACATCTACTAGTTCATCATAATTATAAATGAACACATTAAAAAGTACAATTAAATGTGTACTTTATGCAAATGATGCTGAAAACTTTGCCCAGGATGAACATCATCTGATTTCACTTTCTAAGATGGTATAGCAAGGACAGGTCAGTTCTCTCTCCTACTCTCAATTTCTTCACCTGTAAAGTGGCATAACTCACAATGAGAAGAATTTTGCCAGAGTTACATAATATGTGAAACAATATACTGTATCATAATAATGATTAAAGGTAAATCCTATTTTACAAAGAACTCCCTATGTTTCATAAAATCCAAAGTCATAGAAAAAGCATAAGAAACAAAACAAAATATTAACTGTAGCAAATTTTTGGTGGTAGAGGCATTGGTAAGTTTTATTTTCATCATACTTTTTCTAAATTTTCTGTAATTAGCATGTGATATTTTGATAGAAGAACCAATTTATGAGAAAAAATTGATGACAGCATTCAGGAGACTTAATTAGTTCTGTTAAAGGAACTCATTAGATTGGATTATCACTGGAGGCATGGTTTGATATATATTTGCACAATTTAATTAATTTTAATATAAGAAGTATGTGGTCATCTTCTGAAAGCAGAGTGCAAACTGTGGACGAGTGAGGCTTACTCCCTGCCCTCCAGAAGCACACACTCTCAGTGATCATTATGTTTTAAGTGTTTTTATTTACTTATTTCATTTTCTTCATCATACTCATGGTGAAAGCAAATCATCAGGATAACAGCCACAAATCTGACTGCAGTATAACAGATGCTACAAGCACCTCCATACAGAGCTTTCAAGCTAAGTGAATTGTTTTTTAAATTTTAAAGTTATGAACCCAGATTGATCAATAAAGACCTCCACTCCATTTTTAAAGAGAGTGTTTGATCTGTACAAGAGGTAACAAAGGCTGAGACGATGGAGGTTTTAGCAACCCAGGAGAGCATTTTTATAGTTCCTGAGAATAACGCAGTCAGACACCAGGAAGTTACAAAACAAAAACAAAAAACAAAAATTATCCTCTGGCACTAGGGAATCAGAGGTTTTTAGATTTTTGTTGTTGTTGTTTTTACTTCTATTTTGGAATAATTTTGGACATTGAAGAAACTTTGCTGCATCATCTAATGTCATCAAGCTACGTGACCACTGTAGAATCATGAGAGCCAGGAGATAAACATTTTAATGCTTTTTTTATTCCCTGTAGGATTAACTTTTATAAGAGGATTCCTTTTTTTTAAATATCTGCAGGGCACTATCTCTGGAGATCTACTCTTCACATAGAGAATGACTCAAAGAGAAAGGTGGTTAATGGATTTCTGATGAGATTCAAAGCCTAGAGCCTCCTTCAGAGCACAATGACCTTCATCTTGGTCAGACAACTAGTCCTGCCCTATCTATTGATCCCTCAGAACTTCCCCATCTTTAACGTAATTCCATCCTCCAAAGTGAGAAGTCTGGTTTTCTTTGTTTATTTGCAATGTATTTAAGCATTTGCTCAAGGGAATGTACAGGGAAAACAGATTTGAAATTGCTGATTCAAACCACTGTAAAAAGAAAACCCACCGTCTAAAGTTCAATATTTTTATAGTCCTATTTTTAAAATGTACACTTAAATATTGTTTAAAAAATTTCCACACGTTTTAAATGCACAATTTGATGAGTTTTGACACAATTTATAAATTCAATTGATCTACGACCTTCTCAGCATGTTTTCTTCAACCAAGGAATTTCTAAGGAAGGACTTTACAGCAGATCCTTCTATCCAACCAGGATCAACCATTTCTCTAAGAAATGGGTATTAAAATCTCCAGCTAAGATTGTGAATTTCTGTATTTCTTTCTTTAAGTCTATCGATTTTGCTGCATCCACACTGAAGCTCTGCTATTAGATGCATACAAATTTAGGACGGTTGTTCTAAATTATTTTCCTGATCATTTTATCATTGCAAAATGGCTCTTTGTACCTATGCTCATGCATTTTGTCTCAAAGCCTATTTTTTTTTTCTGATATTAAGACAGCCATTTTAGGTTTCTTTATCTTTATAACTGGCACGTAATGTATTTTCTATCTTTTTACTGTTAATCCAAATCTTTATATTGGAAGGATGACTCTTGTAGACAGAACATCTTAGATCTTACTTTATATCTCATTTGACCATCTCTAACTTTTTTCTTTCATTGGTTTATTTTATTTTGGTAAGAAGACTTAACATGAGATCTAACCCTTTTAACAGATAACTTAAGTGTCCAGTGTAGTACTGTTACCTGTAGGCACACTGTTTTATATTGTATGTCTAGAACTAATTTATTTTGCATAACTGAAATTTTATGTGTATTGATTGACAACTCCTCATTCTTTCCCTATTCACTGCATTATTTACCTCTGTGAGTACGACTATTGCAGATAATTCATACAAGTGTAATCACACAATATTTGCCCTTCTGAGATTGGCTTAGTTCAATTAACATGAATATCATCAGGACTCATCTATGTTGTTGCATATGGAAGGAATTCCTTCAATAATATTCCATTGTGTGTATGTATATGTAAATAAATGTGTATAGTGATATACACCAAATGTGATCTATACAGATAAATCATATCTTCTTTATGTATTTTTCTGTTGATAGACATTTAACTTGTTTCCATGTCTTGGCTATTGTGAATAGCACTTCAGTGAACAGGAGAATGGTAACATCATTCTGAGATCTGGATTTCAATTATTTTGAATAAATACCTAGATGTGGAATTGCTGGATTATATAATAGTTCTATTTTTATTTTTTGAGAAAACTGAATACTATTTTTATATCATATCTACACCATCTTGCATTCCCACCAACAGAATATGAGGGCTACAATTTTTCCACATCCTTGCCAACGATTCTTGTCATTTTTATTTGTCTGTCTGTCTTGACCATAGACACCCTATAGGTATGAGGTGATACTCCTCATAGATTTAATTTTAATTCCCCTGATGATTAGTGATGTTGAGCATCTTTCACTGGCCCTCCATATACCTTTTGTGAATAAATGTCTATTCAAATCTTCAGCTCATTTAAAAAAATCAGTTATTAGGGTTTTTTCCTTTAAAGTTTTTTTTTTTTTTAATTCTAGTTAGTCAACATACAGTGTAGTATTAGTTTAAGGTATGCAATTAGTGATTCAGTACTTACATGCAACACTTGGTGCTCATCACAAGTGCCCTTCCTAATGCCCATCACAACAAGTGCCGTCCTTAATGCTCATCACCCGGTTCCCCCATTCTCCCTACTCACCTCCCTCTGGTAACCATCAGTGTGTTCTCTATAGTTAAGAGTCTTTTTTTTTTTTCTCTTTTTCTCCCTCTTTTTCCCTTTGTGCATTTGTTTTGTTTCTTAAATTCGAAAGATGAGTGATGTCATATGGTATTTGTCTTTCTGTGACTTATTTTGCTTAGCATGATACTCTCTAGCTCCATCCACGTGGTTGTAAATGGCAAGATTTTATTCTTTTTTATGGCTGTATATATGTATCCATCTATCTATCCATATATGTATATATATATGCACATATATATTTGTGTGTGTATATATGTTATATATATGTATGTATATGATATATACATATATATGTCAATATGTGCACACACACACACACACACACACACTACAACTTCTTTATTCATTCACAGTGGATGGACATTTGGGATCTTTCCATAATTTGCCTAAAATGGTATATCTATGTGCACACACACACACACACACACTCACACACACACACACACTACAACTTCTTTATTCATTCACAGTGGATGGACATTTGGGATCTTTCTATAATTTGCCTAAAATGGTATATCTATGTGAATACACACACACACACACACACACACACACACACACACACAGGAATACTATTCAAACAGAATAAAATCTTGCATTTTCAATAACCTGAATGAAAGTGTGTTAAATGAAATAAGTCGTTACCATATGATTTCACTCATGTGTGGTATTTAAGAAACAAAACGAATGAGAAAAGGGGAAAAAGAAGAGACAAACCAAGAAACAGACTCCTAACATAGAGAACAAACTGATGGTAACCAGAGGGGAGATGGGGGGGAGGATAGAGGAAATAGGTTGTAGGGATTAAGCAGTGCACTTGTGATCATCACTGGGTGTTGTATGTAAGTGTTGATTCACTGTATTGTATACCTGAAACTAATATAACACTCTATGCTAACTATACTGGAATTAAAATTTAAAAACTTAATATACTAAGGATTTTGGAGGGAAGGGGTTGGGGGGTTGGGCAAACCTGGTGGTGGGTATTATGGAGGGCACATATTGCATGGAGCACTGGGTGTGGTGCATAAACAATGAATTCTGGAACATTGAAAAGAAATAAAAGAAAAGATAAAGAGAAACAGAAAAACAAAAATAACTTAATATAAAAAATAAAAATTTAAAAACGACAATTTTTTATAGTAACTAAACCATTTTTTATTCCCACCAACAATTCATGAAGTTTCTAGTTGATCTACATCTTTACTCATACTTGTTCTTGTATTCTTTATTATTGCCAACCTAGTGTGTTTAAAATAATAATCACATTGTATCTATGATTTACATTCTCCTCATGACTAGTGATACTGATACAGTCTGATCTGCTTATTAACCATTGATATATTTTCTTTGATGAAATGTTTATTCAAATATTTTTTATTAAATATATATTCTGGTTATAGGGTTTTATTAAATATATTATTTGCAAACATTTTGTTACTGACTTTGGTTTGACTTTCATTTTCTTAATGATGTCTTTGAAAGTAACAATATGTGGTCTATCCTGGAGAAAGTTCCATGTGTGCTCGAGAAGAACGAGTATTCTGTTGTTTGTGGGGTGGAATGTTCTGTATATATCTATGAGGTCCGTCTGGTCCAGTGTGTCATTCAATGCTCTTGTTTCACTACTGATTTTCTGCTTGGATGATTACTGAGAGTAGCATGTTATGATCGCCTACTGTTAATGTATTCATATCAATATGACTGTTTATCTTGATTAACCTCTGTCTTATGAAGTTGGCTTCTCCCGTATTGGGGGCATAAATATTTACAATCGTTAGATCTTCTTTGTGGATAGACCCTTTAAGGAGACCCTTCTTTATCTCTGAATACAGTCTTAAGTTTAAAATCGAATTTATCTGATATGAGAATCACTATCCCAGCTTCTTTTGAGGTCCATTGGCATGAAAGGTGCTGCTTTATCCCTTCATTTTCAGTCTAGATGTATCCTTAGGTTCCAAATGGGTCTCCTGTAGACAACATATGGACGTTTCCTGTCATTTTATCCAATCTGCAACCCTGTGCCATTTTTTTTTTTTTTTTTTTTTTTTATTATTTTTTATTTTTTATGAACATATATTTTTTATATACATATATTTTTATCCCCAGGTCTGTGAATCACCAGGTTTACACACTTCACAGCACTCACCAAATCACATACCCTCCCCAATGTCCATAATCCCACCCCCTTCTCCCCAACCCCCTCCCCCCGGCAACCCTCAGTTTGTTTTGTGAGATTAAGAGTCACTTATGGTTTGTCTCCCTCCCAATCCCATCTTGTTTCATTTATTCTTCTACCCTGTGCCATTTTATGGAAGTGTTTACGCTGTTCACATTGAGAGCGATTATTGAAAGATAGTTTTTTTTATTGACATCATGTTGTCTGTGAAGTCCTTGTTTCTACAGATTGTCTCTGTAAATTTCGGTTCTATGACAATCTTAGGTTCTTACTTCTTTGTGGAAACCCCCCCCCCCCCTTAATAGTTCTTATAGTTCCAGCTTGGTGGTCACATACTCTTTTAAACCTTGCTGGTCTTAGAAGCTCTTTATCTCTCCATCCATTTTGAATGTCAGTCTTGCTGAATAAAGTAATCTTGGCTGCATGTTCTTCTCATTTAATGCCCTGAATATGTCTTGCCTGCCCTTTCTGACTTGCCAGGTTTCTGTGGACCAGTCTGACATTATTCTGATGGACTTTCCTCTGTACATAAGGAATCTCTTCCCCCTAGCTGCTCTCAAAAGCTCTTGTCTAAAACTGTGATTTGTCAGTCTTGCAATCAAGTGCCTCAAGGTCTTTCTAGATTCGTTCATCTTGGGGGTGATCTTTCTACCTGTAGGACATTCCCCAGATTGGGAAAATTTTCATAGATGATCTGTTCAACTACATCTTCTAGTCTTTTTTCTTTCTCCTCCCCCTCAGGGATCCCAATAATTCTGATGTTGGAATGTTTCACAGCGTCATTTATTTCCCTAATTCTGTTTTCATGGCTTCTAAGCTATTTGTTCCAGGCCTCCTCCTGATCCTTTTTCTCAATCAATTTGTCCTCTAGATTACTAATTCTATCTTCTGCCTCTGTTACCCTAGCTGTTAGAATATTTAGATTAGATTGGATCGCATTGATAGCATTTTTAACTTCTTCCCAGGTGGCTTTCACTTCTGCCCTAATCAATTCCATGTTGTCATTAATGGTTTTCTCCAATCTAGACATTTCCTGGGTTACCCTGAATTCCCTTTCCACCATACTGTTTATGTCCATATCCAATAGTCTGATGGAGAGGACACAGTCTCTGAATCTTCCCTCTGTTGGGTGTTTCTCCTTCTAGTCATTTTGGTGAAAGGTGGTAGAGGGGATGTGTAGTCGAAAATATCACAGTGATCCAGGCAAGTTGTACCCTAGAAAGCTTTTGAGCAATTGGAAGTCACCACCAAAAAGAAAGAAAAAAGAAAAAGAGATAGAGAAAGATAGAGAAAAAAAGAGAAGACCCAGCCAGAATGGGCCCCAAAGATAAGATTTATAATGAAAGTAGCAGTATTTTTTTTTCTTGAAATTCAATTTAACCTTTTTTCTACTTTCCTCATTTCTACTTTGGATGACTTAGAAATCATTTCTACTTTGGCTGGCTCAGTCAGTAGACCATGTGATTCTTGATCTTGGGGTTGGGAGTCTGAGTTCTGCATTGGGTGCAGAGATTAAAATCTTGGAAAAAAAGAGGAAAGAAAGAAAGAAAGAAAGAAAGATCACCAATTCCAAATCCCTAAAGATTTACTCCTCTATCTTTGAAGGATTTAATAGTTTTACTTATTGTAATTAGGTATTATATCCAACTTGTTAATTTTTTTGTATGTTATGAGGTAAGGGTCTGATCAGGGGTTGGCAAATTTTATCTGGAAAGCGTCAACTAGTATGCATTTGAGGCTTTGCGTGTTGTATCTTTCTTTACTACTCAACAGCACTGTTGTCACAGTCAATATGTACACAGATGGACCTGGCCATGTGCCCACAAAACTTTATTTGAAAAGTGAGACAGCAAGCTGGACTTATTTTGTGGGGGTAGTTTGTTGACCCTTGGTCTAAATTTATCTTTTTGCATGTCCTAGCACCATTTACAGAAAAACAAGACAAACTGTCATGTTCCCTTTAAATTGCCTTGGTCCCATTGTTGAAAATCTATTGACCATAATGAAACTTTATTTTTGGACATTCAGTTGTGTTTCATTGATCTGCATGTCTATCTTTATGCCAGTACTACAGCTTTGTCTTATGTTTTGATATCAGGAAGTATATTTTGGCTATTCTGGATTATTGGTATTTCCACATAGATTTTATGATCATTCTGTCAATTTCTCCAAAAGACCTTGCTGGGGTTTTGATGGAGATTGTTGAATTTATATATGAACTTAGGAGAATTTCTATCTTAACAATATGTAATCTTCCAATTAATAAATGGACTATGTCTCAGCTTATTTCAATTTTCTTTAAATACTCTTTCAGTTTAGTTTTATTGTATAATTTCTTTGGGTGCCATTGCAGCTGATTTTTGTTGTTGTTGTTGTTGTCATCATTTTCCTAATAGAAGTATTTGTTACTATAAATTTCCCACTACACAAGGTTTAGCTAAATCTGATTAGATTTAAAAAAATAGTTTAGTTCAAGATTTACTCAAAGGTCCTTTTTTATGTCTTCTTTTATCAGTAAGTTATTTAGAAGTGTGTTAATTATTCACCAATTCTTGGAGATTTTCCAAAAATTCTTCTGTTATTTATTTGATTGTGGTCAGAAAACACCTTTTACAATGTAACTTTGAATTTATTGAGACTTGTTTTATGACCAAACCACTTTCTATATAGTAAATATTTCATGCACCTTTGAGAAGAATGCATATTTTATATTACTGTAGGAAATTAATGTAGTTTAGACAAAAATTGAAATATAAAATAGCGACACAATGTTAGTGGAATCAAAAGTTGGTTCTTTCAAAAATAAACAAAACTTATAAAAGTTTAGCTCCATTTACTAGAAAAAAAGGAGAACATACATAGATACATAGATTACTTAGGTAAAGTCCTATAAGCCTCAGGGAAAGTTGGTTAATAGTATTTTCTTTCTTGTTGTTGTTTTTTAAATATTTTATTTGTTTATATGAGAGAGAGAGAGAACAGAGTAAGAGAGCGAGAATATGAAAGAAGGTGAGAGGGACAAGCAGACTCCCTGCTGAGTAGGTATCCTGATGCAGGGCTCGATCCCAGGACCCTGGTATCATGACCTGAGCCAAAGGCAGACACTTAACCACTTAAGCCACCTAGAGAACCCCAGTTGATAGCATCTGCCAGTCTACCCTACTGTTATTGAGTACTCTGCCTATTTTTAAAATTAATTACTGAGAAAAAGCTTTTACAGCATTCAACCATAATTATGGATTTGTTGATTTCTTCTTGGAATATTATTAGTTTTTGCTTTGTGTGTTTTGAAGCTATATCATTAGATGCATAGGTATTTGGGATTGGTGTGTATTCTTGATTAATTTGTTTTCTTATCATTATGAAATTATATAGTTAACTCTAGTAACATAATTTGCTCTGAAATTACTTTTCCTATTATTTATATAGCCATTCCACTTGTCTTTTAAGTAGTTATAAAATGGTGCACCTTTCCAGCCTTTTACATTGAACCTATTTATCTTTCAAAATGAGTGTTTCTGTGTTGCCTGGGTGTCTCAGGCAGTTACATGTCTGTCTCTTGATTTCAACTCAGGTCATGATCTCAGCGTTATGAGATCCAGCCTCTGCTTCAGCTCTGCAATGGGTGTGGACCAGCTCATGATTCTCTTTCTTCCTCACCTCTGCCTCTTTTTCCCTGCTCACACTCCCTCTTTAAAAAATAATTAATTAATTAATTAATTAAATAAAATTTAAAAAGGAGTGTTTTTTCTTTTTTATTTGATCTGACATCTTCTACCTTTAACTTGAAGTTTTTAGGCTATTCACATTACATATGGTTATTGATATAGTTAAATATGATTCTCGTCTTACCTTATGTTTTCTACTTTTCTGTTATTTTTTCTCCGTTATTGTCTTTTCTGCCTTAAATTATTTTTAAATATTCCATCACCATTCTTTTATTGGTTTATTACCTATTACTATTTTTTGTTACCTTACCGTTCAGTATAGGGTTCATATATTAAATTTATCACTGCCTAGTGTCACTTGATACTATGTAACCTCATATAGAGGAAATGAACCTTTTTATGCTATATTATTGTCAATCATTTTACTCTAATAGATGTTATAATCCTCACAATATGTTTTTATTGTTTTATTTAAATAATCAATCCTCTTTTAAAGAGATTAATCAGTTAAATGTGGTTCACTGAAAGCTTCCCAAAGATTTCTACCTCCTGATCTCCAAAACCTATGAATATGTTACCATACACAGTGAAAAATAATTTACAGATGTGAACAAGTTAAGGATTCTGAGGCAGTAAATTGTCTTAAATTGGCTCAGTTGGTCTCATATGATCATAATGGTTCTAAGGATAGGAAGACAGGAATATCAAAGTGAGTACTAGGATAAGCAAGGACTAAAGCAAAGGTCATAGAGGGAATGAAACACTATTTTGTTGACCGGACATTGAGGAAGGGTCCATAGCCAAAAAGTATAGGTGGGTTCAGGAAATTAAAGACAATAAATTTGTTGTCCAAAGTTGTTATTTTTTTTATAATAGCAATAGGAAACTAATACAAATAATAAGAAAAAGATTCTATATATCAACTCATGCAGTTACTCCAGTGGTCTCTGTTCTTTTTTGGTGATCTAAATACACATCTAGTATTATTTTTCTTCCTTCTAAAGAATAGTTACAATATTTCATGCATTTCAGGTTTGGTGCTGAGGAATTCTTTCAGCCATTTTAATGTCTGAAAATGTTGTTTTTCAAGTGGGTTAATTTCTATGAACATTTCGTTAGGTTTATAAATTCTGTCTTCTTGCATCTTCAAGATCATATTGTCTGACTAGTAAGTTTATCATTTCAGATATTTTGTTTTTTAAAAATATTTTAAAATCTTTTTATTTATTTTAGAGAGAGAGGGAGAGAACATAAGTGGGGAACAAATGAATAAGCAGGCTCACTGCTCAAGGTGGAGCTTGATCCCAAGACTCTGGAATCATGACCTGAGCCTAAGGCAAGTTTTGAACCAACTGAGCTATGCAGGTTCCCCTTGGATATTTTACTTTTAGGTTCTAAAAGTTCTCTTTGTTGTTTTTATAGTTTATATCTCTCTGCTGATTTTCCTGTGTTCATTCTTCACTACCATACTTTTTTTTATCTTTAAAATATTTTAAATATTCTTTTGATAGATTTTCAAGTATTGTTCTCTGCTTATTTCAACATCTGGATCATCTACTTTTTGACTTATATTGGTTTCTTTTTCTTTTGACTATGTCACATTTTCTAGATTGTTCATTTGTTTATTGATTTGTATTATATACTGAACATTGTGGATTAAGTGGTATAGAGACTATAGGTTCCACTGATCCTATTAGAAAGTGCTGGTTTTTGTTCTAGCAGGGAATTAATTTAGTTCAACAGTAAATCCAAATTCTGCTTTCTTTGTGATGAACAGCAGCCAAATGACTTTACTTTTTCGTCCTTCCACTTGTGATTTTCTATCCCTATCTGTGCACTATTTAGAACTCAGCCAATTATTTTGGTGGTGTTTGTTTGAAGCTTTTGTGTTTCCCTTGTGACACCATCCTTTCTGGAATTTCTGCAATTATCTTCCTGTTATTCTGGCAACCTCAATCTTTGTTCTCTGTCTCCTCAAACCAGTGAAACTGAATTTGTTTGTGTGTAATTTCTTACCAGTTTAACTGGGAAAAATGGGATATACCATCTGGTGAAAAACTAAACAAATGCAATCCTCACTCAGAATCCTTCCTCTCAGTTTCTTTTTCCCAACACTTTTATGTTGTTATTTTTCAAGATTGTGTACCTGTTGTCTGTTAGAGGACAAACCTAGCATAACCTCTACTGCCATCATCAAAAATGGAACCCCATTTGCCAAAATGTAAATATCTAGGGTCAATTTTCAACTAGTCTTTTCTGTAGTCTTTTCTGGTACCCTGGTTTATGGGAACTGCCTCAACAGACTGTTAAGTCCTACAGGCAGTTCTGTGCATGTGTTCATCCATACTTTGAATCACCTCTCATATTTCCCCAAGATTGTTTATTTGTTGACCTATTATGTTTTCCTGAGCTTAGATACCCAGCTGCACAGCTAATATCTTCTCTGTAATTCCCAAGCCAGATCCACACATGGACTAAACACTCAGAACTTTAGTTTACATAGCGATGACAATTCCTCTTTGATTCTACCTGTGGTCTACAAACTCTTTTACATTTTGCAAAAGCCATTTCAACTTTGCACACCCTCCCATACTCACCCTTCTAATGAACAGGTTAGATGATTAATGGATGAAGAAACAACCCCAAATAAATGAATCAACACATAAAAATGTTCTATCAGTCATTTATTTTCAAATTTTTACTCATATTCAGTACATGATATTATGTGATGAGGTAATCAATTTCAGACATATCTCATGGGATATTATTTACTAGCGGTGGAATGTGTATAAAGCAATCCATAGGGATAGTCATAGTAACAAAATCCAAGGTTGTAGCCTTCTTTTATCATAGACATAGCATATTGGTTCAGTTATAATCCCTGCTGTCTAACAGAGCGATCATCCCTAAAAATATGTGAAATTTCAGGAAATCGTGTTTTTGAAGTTTATTTGTAGTGCTGTAGATCTTCTTCAACCTCATATGGATTTGAAATCCAATGCTCTTAGCAAAAGTTGCTATACCGGTTACATTCTTTGAAGCTTATTATATAATTTTAAAATCTCAGGAAAAGAGAATCCATTCTGAACAGTATGATAATATCTAAAAAGTGGTATAACATCATAATTGTTTTCTGTTTTCTAAAGTAGACTCAGCTGTTACTCAAACAAAGTTTCCAGATGCTTTACCTTTTCTGTTTTGTGATATAAGGAACTAACTGAATGTGGAACAATGTAAACAGCTTCTATAATAATGCAATATCCAGTTCCAGAGAGGATATGTGCCACTATTTTCCGATCACATAAGCCATCCTCATAGGCACCAGAACTAGATTTTACTGTCTATAGTTAGTGCAAACTCTGAGCCTACAGTGCCTCCTCATTTAGTAACATTGGAGAGTAATCAGACTGTGAAAATTTGTAAACCAGCTGTTCATTTATGTTTATGAATTTTATTTCAGCCTTTATGGGAATGGTTAATCTGTTCTTTTTATGAAATGAGGCTTAAAGCTTTTAATCCACCCAAATGCTGAAGCTGGACATCTAACCCCTCCTACTCACAAAAATATAGAGAAAGAGTTGGTTATCTCTAATGGCCTTATTTTCTCCAGTCTAGCATAACCAATAACCTTTGTGATTGTTTTTACTCTGGGAAAAATCGCTAATAGTACACAGACACAGTAGGGAACAAGAATTAGTCAGGCAAACCCATCTTCTTAGAGGCTCATAAGGGAATGAGTTTTCAAGTATCTCTCTGGATATTCCAAAGGTCAAAGTTTTAAATGTGCCAGCTATTCTGCTATATGTTTCTTGACTAAAATATTTTTGTTTAATTCTTACCCAGTTTTAACCATAGTAAAAATTATTAAATGTTTTGTACATATACTGTTCAATATAAAGTTTTGAAACATAGGTAAAAAGACTGTTATAGTACGTAAATGTAGAAATAGTAAAAAATAAAGTATTGAGATTGTACATGATGATGTAATTATTTAGAAAGATAATTCTAGGTTTTTGTTTATATGGAAAGAGTCTTTGTTCTTTGGTCATTTGGGACTTTGCAGCTTTGAATAAATAAACAAAATGTTTCTTTCCATTTTGATTATTTTTTATTTTTTAAATTTATATTTTTGTGAACATGTAGTGTGACACATTTCAATATTAGCCTTAATCTTCATCTCCAGCATAACATTTACTCATTTCTTGCTTTCCACCTTTTTCCATATATTGTACCTAATGGGCAATATGTCTTCTACTTTTTCCCTAAGATGTCATATATAATTCTTTAATTGATCTGTTGAGGAGATTTTAAAATCAACCACGCCTTTATGCCTTCTTTCTTTCCACCCTCCCCTCCTTCCTCCTTTCCTTCATAATTTCTTCCTTCCCTCTTTACTTTCTTCATGCTCCAGACTTTCTTTCTTTAGATGATATACAAATCTGAAGAAAGAGTCCAAAGCACCCAAACCACCAATACAGGAAATGAAATCCTGAAACTTTAGGTATCCTCTTTTACACTTGTATGATATTATCTTCTATGTAATATAATTTTTCATCATATATGTGTTTATATGCAAGTGTGTTTATGCATGTTAGTGTAACTCTGTATAATACTGTATTCTGTGCTTTAAAAATTTATGGTGTGACACAATATGTTGCATTCATATCTTGTAATTTGACAAAAGCAAAGCCAGTGGTTTTTTTTTTTAGATTTAACCATGATAAGTCTTGTAGCCTTGTTCTGTCAGAGATTATCAGATACTCTTTAGGATCAGTGTTTAAAGTGCAGTTCATAGATATTATAGAAGAAATTTGTCTCTAGGTCCTAAATATTATTATGTGTCTTTCCTAAAAAGTAATCTTATTAAAAAAAGTCTTTGCTTAAGGTCAAGGTGTGCCTTTGTCAATCAATTTCCTCCTACTTTGCAAAATAATTTCAAATAATTTTGTAGAAAAAATACTTTTTGAATATTAATTTCACACTTTTTGCCTTCAAGAATGTTGAAGAAGGAATTAATCAATCTGTCAGTTCCTCAATCACTAATATGACTCGGAAAGAACTCAAAGAATCAAATGACAAAAATTCTGACCTGCTTGTCCATTAATTTGTGTGAATGTTTCTGACATAGGATTTAAATGGAATTCAAAGAATCAAATGACAAAATTTTCCACCTGCTTGTCTACTAATTCATGTGAACATAGATATAGTACCGAGATCTAGAGAAATGATACTGAAACTCTGAGTCATTCAAGCAGCAAGTAGTAAACACAATTTAAAATAAATCAAGTTGTTGCTCATTTAGATATGAAGATAAAGTTAAATGATATTCCCTGCATCTTTATATTTAAGATTTACTAAAATTTATAACGCATTTCTATGGTTTGATCAACTTTGCATCGTAATGTATATCAATACCATTGTAATAAATCAATCCAGATTATTAACTTGGAAACATGTGATTATAGAGTTTTTTTAATCACTGTTTATAGATTTGAATTTATAATAGAGTCATGATAGAATAATTTAAAAAGTATTCCAAGTATGAAATATATTATATAAAGATAAAATACTGTGAAATTTTGTATAAAATGGAATAGAACTACATTAGAGGAGAAAAGATAAAGTTTCTGACTTGCAAAGAAATGCTTGCACATTATGAAGAATAGCAAACCACCATAGTATTTAGATTGTTTGGAGCAATTTCAAAGAAAAATTTAACAGTTTTATTTTTAAATGTTTAATCAGGTTGAAAATTTCACCCTATTTGACTCTCTAAGCTTTAAATGAAATGTTATTTTCCCACTGAAAAACATCCAAGGTAGTATGTAGATTTCCAAAACTTTTAATTTAGATAACAAACAAAAATAAAACTCTGAAGAAAATTGCTCTACAGTATTTCTTTATAATTTTAAAATATTCCATCAAAGATTCAAGTTTTTTTTTTTTTTTTTAATATCGGTCGTCATTTTCCTGCTCACTATAAAATTATTTTCTATCATATTTCAGGTTGCCATATTGATGTTGACTTGTTCCTGGACTCAACAGTTTTCAGTGGTCTATATGAACATTTCTATATCAAAAATATGCTAGTTTATTTTTACAGCCTTGATACTTAATAGACCAAATTCTATTTCTTCATTTTCCTTTATTTTTTCTACTTCTTCATGCATAAAAGTATTCAAATTGATCTGTAAAGTTATGTGAAATATAGCTCTCTTAAAATTTTGACTGAATTTTAGGGCATCTGGCTGGCTTAGTTGGTTAAGCATCTGCCTTCAGCTCAGGTCATGATCCCAGGCCCTGGGATTGAGTGCTGCATTGGGCTCCCTGTTCAGCAGGGTGTCTGCTTCTCCCTTTCCCCATGTGCCTCATCCCTGCTAATGTTCTCTCTCTCTCAAATAAATAATAAAATATTAAAAATTTTTTTTTTGGACTGAATTTTAAAAATATTTTGGAAAGAATTTAACTCTGTAGCGTATAGGGTTGTTCCCTCCATGTACATAATTTACCTCTCTCCCTTTAATTAGTTTTCTTTTAGATCTTGAAGTAATATTTCATAGTTTTCTTCACAGTGTTCATTAATTCCTCAAAATCTTAGAATTTGCTTGCTATTGTGACTATGGCTTTCAAAATTTGCCTCTTGGGTATTCTTAGTTTCTACAATAATGATTTTTGTTTACTGCTGTACATTCTATTATCCTCGTTATTGATGGTTATTTTGAATTGTTTTTATTTCTATAGATTCTCTTGGGCTTTCTCTGTAAGAAAAATCACATTATTTGGAAAGAAAATCATTATTTTTTCTTTTCTTAGACATATCATTTGTCCTTTTTATTTTATCAGTCTTCAATTTATTATATGATACTGGAGTGGCAAAGTACACACGGGAACATTTTGTAACTAAGTTTAAATGGGACACAGTCACGTGCATTCATTTACATATTGTCTATAGATGGACTGTAGTAATTGGAAAGGAAACCCTTTCAAGTATCCAAAACTTGAGAATTTGGAGACATGTGACAAGTAGAAGAAGGGTAGCAGGACCAACCCTCTACATTGCCATGATAACGTAAAGTTTCCTAACTAATCCCTGTCCGCACTGCCTTTGGTTCATTTGCATGTAGAAACATGAAAAGTTCTTGGCCCTGACCACCCCCATCTGTCTAGAACGTGGAGGACTGTACACTTGTCAGTCGGCAAAGCCAAAAGTAGTTTCACTGAGTTGTATAAAGACTTGATTCTAAGACTGAAAAAGGCAAAGTAACTTAAGGACACAGTGATTAAAACCAAATAACAATAATAACACATCAAGGAGTTCCTGAAAGTCCCTGATACAAAGAAAACTTATAAAACTCCCAAAGAGAAAATAACATTTATGAAAAGGACAATAAAAAAAAAAAAGAACAGTTGTATTTTCATTATCATTTGTTTCCATGATTTTTTTCAATTCTTCTTTAATTTCCAGGTTGACCCATTCATTCTTTAGAAGGATGCTCTTTAGTCTCCATGTATTTGGGTTCTTTTCAAACTTCCTTTTGTGGTTGAGTTCTAGCTTTAGAGCATTGTGGTCTGAAAATATGCAGGGAATGATCCCAATCTTTTGATACCGGTTGAGTCCTGATTTAGGACCGAGGATGTGATCTATTCTGGAGAATGTTCCATGTGCACTAGAGAAGAATGTGTATTCTGTTGCTTTGGGATGAAATGTTCTGAATATATCTGTGATGTCCATCTGGTCCAGTGTGTCGTTTAAGGCCTTTATTTCCTTGCTGATCTTTTGCTTGGATGATCTGTCCATTTCAGTGGGGGAGTGTTAATGTCCCCTACTATTATTGTATTACTGTTGATGTGTTTCTTTGATTTTGTTATTAATTGGTTTATATAGTTGGCTGCTCCCACGTTGGGGGCATAGATATTTAAGATTGTTAAATCTTCTTGTTGGACAGACCCTTTGATTATGATATAGTGTCCTGTCTCATCTCTTATTATAGTCTTTGGCTTAAAATCTAATTGATCTGATATAAGGATTGCCACTCCTGCTTTCTTCTGATGTCCATTAGCATGGTAAATTCTTTTCCACCCCCTCACTTTAAATCTGGAGGTGTCTTCGGGCTTCAAATGAGTTTCTTGGAGGCAACATATAGATGGGTTTTGTTTTTTTATCCATTCTGATACCCTGTGTCTTTTGACAGGGGCATTTAGCCCATTAACATTCAGGGTAACTATTGAGAGATATGAGTTTAGTGCCATTGTTTTGCCTGTAAGGTGACTGTTGCTGTATATGGTCTCCGTTCCTTTCTGATCTACCACTTGTAGGCTCTCTCTTTGCTTAGAGGACCCCTTTCAAGATTTCCTGTAGAGCTGGTTTGGTGTTTGCAAATTCTTTCAGTTGTTGTTTGTCCTGGAAGCTTTTAATCTCTCCTTCTATTTTCAATGATAGCCTAGCTGGATATAGTATTCTGGGCTGCATGTTTTTCTCGTTTAGTGCTCTGAAAATATCATGCCAGCTCTTTCTGGCCTGCCAGGTCTCTGTGGATACGTCAGCTGCCAATCTAATATTTTTACCATTGTATGTTACAGACTTCTTTTCCCGGGCTGCTTTCAGGATTTTCTCTTTGTCACTGAGACTTGTAAATTTTACTATTAGGTGACGGGGTGTGGGCCTATTCTTATTGATTTTGAGGGGTGTTCTCTGAACTTCCTGAATTTTGATGCTCGTTCCCTTTGCCATATTGGGGAAATTCTCCCCAATAATTCTCTCTAGTATACCTTCTGCTCCCCTCTCTCTTTCTTCTTCTTCTGGAATCCCAATTATTCTAATGTTGTTTCGTCTTATGGTGTCACTTATCTCTCGAACTCTCCCCTCATGGTCCAGTAGCTGTTTGTCCCTCTTTTGCTCAGCTTCCCTATTCTCTGTCATTTGGTCTTCTATATCACTAATTCTTTCTTCTGCCTCATTTATCCTAGCAGTGAGAGCCTCCATTTTTTATTGCACCTCATTAATAGCTTTTTTTATTTCAACTTGGTTAGATTTTAGTTCTTTTATTTCTCCAGAAAGGGCTTTTATATCTCTCGAGAGGGTTTCTCTAATATCTTCCATGCCTTTTTCGAGCCCGGCTAGAACCTTGAGAATTGTCATTCTGAACTCTAGATCTGACATATTACCAATGTCTGTATTGATTAGGTCCCTAGCCTTCGGTACTGCCTCTTGTTCTTTTTTTTGTGTTGAATTTTTCCGTCTTGTCATTTTGTCCAGATAAGAGTATATGAAGGGGCAAGTAAAATACTAAAAGGGTGGCAACAACCCCAGGAAAATATGCTTTAACCAAATAAAAAAAAATCATGGAAATAAATGATAATGAAAATACAAGGGTTCAAAATCTGTGGGACACAACAAAGGCAGTCCTGAGAGGAAAATATATAGCGGTACAAGCTTTTCTCAAGAAACAAGAAAGGTCTCAGGTACACAACCTAACCCTACACCTAAAGGAGCTGGAGAAAGAACAAGAAAGAAACCCTAAGTCTAGCAGGAGAAGAGAAATCATAAAGATCAGAGCAGAAATCAATGAAATAGAAACCAAAAAAACAATAGAACAAATCAACGAAAGTAGGAGCTGGTTCTTTGAAAGAATTAATAAAATTGATAAACCCCTGGCCCGACTTATCAAAAAGAAAAGAGAAAGGACCCAAATAAATAAAATCATGAATGAAAGAGGAGAGATCACAACTAACACCAAAGAAATACAAACTATTATAAGAACATACTATGAGCAACTCTACGGCAATAAATTTGACAATCTGGAAGAAATGGATGCATTCCTAGAAACATATAAACTACCACAACTGAACCAGGAAGAAATAGAAAGCCTGAACAGACCCATAACCAGTAAGGAGATTGAAACAGTCATTAAAAATCTCCAAACAAACAAAAGCCCAGGGCCAGACGGCTTTCCGGGGGAATTCTACCAAACATTTAAAGAAGAACTAATTCCTATTCTCCTGAAACTGTTCCAAAAAATAGAAATGGAAGGAAAACTTCCAAACTCATTTTATGAGGCCAGCATCACCTTGATCCCAAAACCAGACAAGGATCCCACCAAAAAAGAGAGCTATAGACAATATCCTTGATGAACACAGATGCGAAAATACTCAACAAAATACTAGCCAATAGGATTCAACAGTACATTAAAAAGATTATTCACCACGACCAAGTGGGATTTATTCCAGGGCTGCAAGGTTGGTTCAACATCCGCAAATCAGTCAATGTGATACAACACATCAATAAAAGAAAGAACAAGAACCATATGATACTCCCAATAGATGCTGAAAAAGCATTTGACAAAGTACAGCATCCCTTCCTGATCAAAACTCTTCAAAGTGTAGGGATAGAGGGCACATACCTCAATATCATCAAAGCCATCTATGAAAAACCCACCGCAAATATCATTCTCAATGGAGAAAAACTGAAAGCTTTTCCGCTAAGGTCAGGAACACGGCAGGGATGTCCATTATCACCACTGCTATTCAACATCGTACTAGAGGTCCTAGCCTCAGCAATCAGACAACAAAAGGAAATTAAAGGCATCCAAATCGGCAAAGAAGAAGTCAAATTATCACTCTTCGCAGATGATATGATACTATATGTGGAAAACCCAAAAGACTCCACTCCAAAACTGCTAGAACTTATACAGGAATTCAGTAAAGTGTCCGGATATAAAATCAATGCACAGAAATCAGTTGCATTTCTCTACACCAACAGCAAGACAGAAGAAAGGGAAATTAAGGAGTCAATCCCATTTACAATTGCATCCAAAACCATAAGATACCTAGGAATAAACCTAACCAAAGAGACACAGAATCTATACTCAGAAAACTATAAAGTACTCATGAAAGAAATTGAGGAAGACACAAAGAAATGGAAAAATGTTCCATGCTCCTGGATTGGAAGAATAAATATTGTGAAAATGTCTATGCTACCTAAAGCAATCTACACATTTAATGCAATTCCTATCAAAGTACCATCCATCTTTTTCAAAGAAATGGAACAAATAATTCTAAAATTTATATGGAACCAGAAAAGACCTCGAATAGCTAAAGGGATATTGAAAAAGAAAGCCAACGTTGGTGGCATCACAATCCCGGACTTCAAGCTCTATTACAAAGCTGTCATCATCAACACAGCATGGTACTGGCACAAAAACAGACCCATAGATCAATGGAACAGAATAGAGAGCCCAGAAATAGACCCTCAACTCTATGGTCAACTAATCTTCGACAAAGCAGGAAAGAATGTCCAATGGAAAAAAGACAGCCTCTTCAATAAATGGTGCTGGGAAAATTGGACAGCCACATGCAGAAAAATGAAATTGGACCATTTCCTTACACCACACACGAAAATAGACTCAAAATGGATGAAGGACCTCAATGTGTGAAAGGAATCCATCAAAATCCTTGAGGAGAACACAGGCAGCAACCTCTTCGACCTCAGCCGCAGCAACATCTTCATAGGAACAACGCCAAAGGAAGGGAAGCAAGGGCAAAAATGAACTATTGGGATTTCATCAAGATCAAAAGCTTTTGCACAGCAAAGGAAACAGTTAACAAAATCAAAAGACAACTGACAGAATGGGAGAAGATATTTGCAAACGACATATCAGATAAAGGACTAGTGTCCAGAATCTATAAAGAACTTAGCAAACTCAACACCCAAAGAACAAATAACCCAATCAAGAAATGGGCAGAGGACATGAACAGACATTTCTGCAAAGAAGACATCCAGATGGCCAACAGACACATGAAAAAGTGCTCCATATCACTCAGCATCAGGGAAATACAAATCAAAACCACGATGCGATATCACCTCACACCAGTCAGAATGGCTAAAATCAACAAGTCAGGAAATGACAGATGCTGGTGAGGATGCGGAGAAAGGGGAACCCTCCTACACTGTTGGTGGGAATGCAAGCTGGTGCAACCTCTCTGGAAAACAGCATGGAGGTTCCTCAAAATGTTGAAAATAGAACTGCCCTATGACCCAGCAATTGCACTATTGGGTATTTACCCTAAAGATACAAACGTAGTGATCCAAAGGGGCACATGCACCCGAATGTTTATAGCAGCAATGTCCACAATAGCCAAACTATGGAAAGAACCTAGGTGTCCATCAACAGATGAATGGATCAAGAAGATGTGGTATATATACACAATGGAATACTATGCAGCCATCAAAAGAAATGAAATCTTGCCATTTGCAACAACATGGATGGAACTAGAGCGTATCATGCTTAGCGAAATAAGTCAAGCAGAGAAAGACAACTATCATATGATCTCCCTGATATGAGGAAGTGGTGATGCAACATGGAGGCTTAAGTGGGTAGAAGAAGAATAAATGAAACAAGATGGGATTGGGAGGGAGACAAACCATAAGTGACTCTTAATCTCACAAAACAAACTGAGGGTTGCCGGGGGGAGGGGGTTTGGGAGAAGGGGGTGGGATTATGGACATTGGGGAGGGTATGTGATTTGGTGAGTGCTGTGAAGTGTGTAAACCTGGTGATTCACAGACCTGTACCCCTGGGGATAAAAATATATGTTTATAAAAAATAAAAAAATTAAAATAAATAAATAAATAAATAAATAAATAAAAATAAAAAAAAAGTGTGTCCTTAAAAATTAAAGAGAAAATTCTGAATTCCTTCTTTTTGAATTTGGAAAAAATCAATGGTTGTTGATAACACCACTTCTATTCAGGATCACTTTAGGTGTTTGAGCAATAAAGTAAGGCAATAAAAAAAGGAAAGGAAGGAAAACACAAAACTGCCACTATCGGATGATGTAATTGTGTATAAGATCATCCAAGGATTAAATTGTCAGGATATATTAAGAGAATGAATAAGAGGGCGCCTGGGTGGCTCAGTGGGTTAAGCCGCTGCCTTCGGCTCAGGTCATGATCTCAGGGTCCTGGGATCGAGTCCCGCATCGGGCTCTCTGCTCAGCAGGGAGCCTGCTTCCCTCTCTCTCTCTCTGCCTGCCTCTCCGTCTACTTGTGATTTCTCTCGTCAAATAAATAAATAAAATCTTAAAAAAAAAAAAAAGAGAACGAATAAGAAACTATCACAACCTTAATAGATGAAATGTCAGTAAGACATCTACCAATTGCAATTCTATAAGCCAGTAATATAGAAAATAAATAATTTTAAAGCTACTATTTATAATAGCAATAAATTAAATACTTCAGAATAAATATAATAAAAGATGTAAAATATATTTATGTAGTAAACTAAAATATAATATTGGCATAAACTTAAAAAGGCATAAACAGAAAATATCATGTTTACATGGATAGGGAGACTTGATAAAGATGTTAATTCTTTCCACATTCATTTCTTATTAAATTAAATTAATTAAATTCTGAATAGATATTTGTGAAAAGAACTGACTACTGAATTCTAAGCTTGCAAAAAGAAATGAAAGGGATAAGAATAGATAAACCCTCTTGAAAAGAATAACATGGAAGCATTACCTATATTATATCAAATTTATTTCAGAAATCTTATTTTTGAGTTCTGCCAAAATGATCCCTTTCTTCCTCCATCCTCCCCCCTCTAACTAAAGGACCCTGGAGATAACACAGTTAACAAGCAAGAAAATATCTGAAATGTGGAAAGAAGGAGGAGGACTGCCTAGGGAGCCTCCAAATTTGAGGAATGTCCCTGTTCTTATATATCCCAATCAAGGTGCTGCAGAAATCTCCACCCTGGAACCTCTAGGAAGAGAATAGAAGAGCTTCCATAAAGCCTATCCCTTTAACCAAAGGATGAGGAAAAGGATGGCTTGACCACAAAAATCTTTTTGGCAATGCCAGGTTACCTTCAGTAAGGCACTGATCAGAAAACTTCCTCCCTCCCAAGGTCTCAGAGGAGGCCCCATGAGAAGTTGGTCTTGCACCCACATACCTCATTCTGCATCCTGTGCTATGGGGGCAGACAGCAATGTTCAGAACCCTGCAGAATGCTGCTAGGCTGAGTAGGGAGATGATCTCCCAGCTCCTAAAAATGGAAACAAGAAGTACACCAACTTCCCTCATGGGATAGTGCTGGTGTGGCTGGCAAGGAGCTGATTTTCCACCACTTTCCTTCGGTCCACTGCCATGTCATCCAACTCTGGGTAACCAAGCCTCGGCATCAACCTGACATAGGTTGAACAAGGTGGTACAAGTCAGGGTTAGAAAGCAGTCCTGCCCTCCCCCATGCCACCCCTGGTTTCAGTGAGACTCAGGGAAACCTGAACCTCCACATTCAGCCAACAGCAAGAAAGCTGAAAAAGCAGTACAAAACAATGGGAGCTACTACTCTACCCTTTCCTCCAGCCCTTGATGTTAGTGGGTCTATGAAGGAGGCTTAGCCTCCACCCAACTTATCATCAATCAGGCAGAACGAGGCAGAAAAAGGTGGAGTGGTCAACACTCAGTTCCCAGCCTACCCTGGTGTCTGCAGAGGCCAGTGAGGAGCTCCATCCCTGCTTTGCACAGGCATCACTGAGGCAAGGTGGTTGAGGGAGCACTTGGCACTCTGGACTTGCCCCCTTCTCGCTGGGAGTGGGTCAGGCCCAACAGGTAGCTTCTGGTACCTCATTACAACAATAAATCAGTGTGAGTAAACTCCCCATTCTCACCCTCCCTGGTGGCATTGGAAAGCAGCAAAGTTAATCTTATAATCTCACTTGGAGGCAACAGATTGGGTGCAAGTCAATGCCTCACATTTGAGGTGGTGGTGGTGGCACCCAGAGAGAAGTTCATAGATGCATACTCCTGTCCTTCATGCTTTACCTCAATAGAGATTTCTGCGAAAACAAAAATATTAATTGGGATCCAGAGTCTCATAAAAGAATATCCCAAATGTCCAAGACACAGTGAAAACCCACTTGTCATATCGATAGCCATAAAATTACAAAAACAATGAGAAAAAAAACAATTGATGAATGCCAACCTCAAGATAAATTGTTGGGATTATCTGAAGTGGATTTTAAAGCAATCATAATAATAGCATCTTAATAATTATGGATTTTTTTAAATAAATGAATAACTGGACAATATTAAGAAAATAATACAAGTTACTGCAAAAAAATGGTAGTTGCAGAACTAAAAATACAATGACAAAAATAAAGTATTCACTGGATGATCTCAATAGTAGAAGAGACATGGCAGAAGATATAGTCAATGAAATTAGGACCAATAATCAGACTGTATTCAATCTGCATATTTTAAAAAAAGACTAAAAGTGAACAAAGTCTCAGAGATCTATGGGACATTCAAAAGTGCTAACATTTATATTAAATGCCCAAAGGAAAGGAGAGACTGAAGTTGAGAAGGCATAATGGTTGAATTCTCCTCCAAGTGGCCAAAAGTCATAAAGCTATAGACTGAAGAAGTTGAGCGAAGCCTAAATAAAGTAATTTCAAAGAAAACCATACCACACCACATCATAATTACTCATGAAAACTAAAGAAGAAACAATCTTGAAAGCAGCCAAAGAGAAAAGAAACATCACTGAGCGGGGCATGGCCGGCGGAATGACAGCAATCTCTCACCCGAAACAGTCAAGGCCAGAAGGAACTGGCGCAGCATATGCGGATAAAGAAAGGCCCGAAATGTTAACGAAGAATTCTGTACCTGACAAAAATGTCTTTAGGAATCAAGAGGAAAGCATAACAGTATTCATTATTTTTGCACCACACCCAGTGCTCCATGCAATCTGTGCCCTCTATAATACCCACCACCTGGTACCCCAACCTCCCACCCCCCCCCACCACTTCATTCCCCTCAGATTGTTTTTCAGAGTCCATAGTCTCTCAAGGTTCACCTCCCCTTCCAATTTCCCCCAACTCCCTTCTCCTCTCTATCTCCCCATGTCCTCCATGTTATTTGTTATGCTCCACAAGTAAGTGAAACCATATGATAATTGACTCTCTCTGCTTGACTTATTTCACTCAGCATAAGGAAAGGAAGGTGTGCTCAGAAGAAGGTAAAATTAGATCTGTTGCTATTGAACATACCTTCAAAGAATGACTTAAGAAACTTCTCCAAACAGAAAGGAAATAATAAGAAAGGTGGAACATCAGAAATGGAGGGAAAAAAAAAAGAATATTGAAATGAATAAAAACAAAGATAATTTTAATATACTGCGCTTATTTTCAGAAGTTTCTTAAGTCATATTTGGTGAATTAAAATTTATAATACCATCTCATGTGATACTCAATATATTTAGAAGAAAAAAATTAATTTAAAAAGTGGGGAGGGAAAAGAACCTACACTTGATTCAAACTACTAAAACATCAATACGAGTGTGATAACTTATATATAAGCAATTTAATACTTATAGTAACTACTAAAAAAAACTATTGGAAGTGATATACCCAAAATAAAACACTGTAAATAAGTCAGGATGGAATCCTAAAAAAAAAAATTTTAATTTTAAAAAGATCATCTAACCCACACACAGGTAAGAAAGGAGAAGCAGAGAAATGAAAAACAAAGGAAACAACATAAAGCAACTAATAAATAATATATAAATAAATAATGGCAGTAAAACACTAACACCTCAATAATTAATATAATTTTTAAAAATCAACAATTAAAAGAGATAGATTGGTAGAGTGGATGAAACAATGAAACTTGGTCCAACAATAGGTTTTATACAAGAAACTCATTTCAAAAACGTTGGCATAGGTAAATTGAACGTAAAAGGATGTAAATGTAAAACTCTAATTTAAGAATAAATGACAACATTAACATCATGGAAACCAGACACCAGAATGCAGAAAATTATTAGTGACAGAGGTGCATTGCATAATGATAAGCCAGCAGAAGGATATAAAATCCTAAATGTGTACACACTAAACAAAAGAAACTTGAAAAACATGAGGCAAAAGCCAACGGAGCTGAAAAGAAAAATAGACGAAGTTACCATTTATAGTGGCGACACCAACATGCCACTCTCAGCAAGTGATGGAAATACTAGACAAAAATTTAGCAAGAATAGAGAAGTGAACACCACCGTCAACCAATAAGATGTAAATGATAAATGTAGAACAAAAACACTAAGACAACAGAATATACATTTTTTCAAACATCCATGGACACTTACTGAGAGGAACGTAACCTGTGCCTTTGGCAAACCTCAACAAATATAAAGGAATAAAGGAATAAAAACCACACAGGGTGGGTCTTTTCACCAAAATGGAATCAAACTAGTAATCAATATCAGAAAGACGACAAGAAAATCTTCAAAAACTTTGAAATTAATAATAGCCCCAACTTAATAAAGAACATTGACAAAAAAAAAGTAAACAAAAAAATCAAAAATCTAGCACAATATCATGATTAACAGTAAAGGACAATACAGACAACGAAAGACTTAGAAATAGATCTGTTTACTGTATTGTGAAAATGGTTGGTACTTGAGGGAAACATTATATATTTTGAGAATAGCCTACAGAAGTGTTAAGACAAATGACAAACTATATTTTAAACTCAGTCTTGATTTAAGGGAAAAGCTATAAATTATTAGCTAGAATGCATTCAGCATGAACTCAGATTCTATAGAACATAAAGCATGAAAGAGTACAAAAGATGTCTCAGTTCAATAAGCCCATACCTGAATTTTAACTGTAAAGCTGCAAGGACTTTTTGTTTATTCTTTTATCCTAGTTTTCTTCCGAGACAAGTTGAATTTGCTCCAAGACTTAAAGCCATTCTCTGTAAAGAAGAATGACAAGGCTTACGATTATTGAAACTATGTAAAACCAGCAGGTTATTCCGGTGTGGCCAAGCCCCCATTCAAAGATATCACATCAACAATGAAACCCAGGATATACAAAACAGACTCACGAAACCTCACTCGGGTAAGTACTTTTAGTGCTAGATTTGGAAATAATCACTAGATTTGTAGTTTGGACTTCAAAAACTCCAGAGAACCCATTTCACAAACATCCTCATGGGAATCAATCTGGTTTTAAGCAAATAATCCAGAATGATAACCCCTCAAAGTAGAACATTTTATTTTTCAATTTATTTTAAAAAATTCTATTTATTTATTTGACACAGAGAGAGAGAGATTACAAGTAGGCAGAGAGGCAGGCAGAGAGAGAGGGGAATCAGGCTCCCTGCTTAGCAGAAAGACTGATGCCAGGCTCGATCCCAGGACCCTGAGATCATGACCTGAGCTGAAGGCAGAGGCTTAACCCACTGAGCCACCCAGGTGCTCCAGTGGAACATTTTAATAAAACAAATGTTACATTTCTATTCCTATTTAGAGAATATTATATTACCACAATGACAGAGGATATTACATAGACTAATAAGAAAAAACATAAATTTTTTTCTCCCTTTCTTCAGTTCAGGGATTGTCTGTAAGAAACCTTGTTTTTTGACTTTGCATGAATTCTTACGTGGTCAGTAACAAGGACCTCTAGTCCCTGTTGAATTGGCTTCTCGGTGCTGACATTTGCAAGTGCATTTTCTCTGAATATGGAAGGAGCCATAAAACCACAGTAAACAGAAAAAGTCTGGAATAAATTTTTGATAGACTCAGTACTTTACTAGGGCACGTTACATAACCAAGACCAAACGGCATAAGTGAGCTACCACTTAAAATAGTACTTATGTGGTGATGGTCACACAACTATGAAGATGTCAAAACACAGAACTATACGGGCAAAAAGTGTGAATTTTACCGTATGCATGTTATATCTCAATAAACCTGACTCCAGAGAAATAACACATTCCAATTTGCATTTTTTTTTTTTTTTTAATTAGAGAGAGACAAGCAGAGGGAGAGGGTGTGAGAAATTTAAGCAGGTCCATGGCTAGCACGGAGCCCCACACAGGGCTTGATGCCATGGCCCTGAGATCATGACCTGAGCCAAAATCAAGAGTCAGTCACTTACCTGAGTGAGCCACACAGGAACCCTGACCCCCACAACTGCATTTACACATTCTCTGTGTACTTACAGAGCTGTGGACTGCCTCCTACACCAGACTTCACCCTCCATGAGAGAAGAGACTATTCTCATTTTGCTCTTTACTGTGTACCCCATAGCTCACAGCATATAATATTGTTGGGGAAGGTCATCGGGAGAACACGACTGCAGGTTGACCGATGAGCTGGAACCCAGCAATCAAAGCCTCCCCAAGACCTCCACTGGCCTCAGAATGTGCATCCCACTTGCCTTCCCTGCCTCAGGCTGCTCCAAGGACACAGCCTCGAGATACTGAGGTGGTGTTGAAACCATCTGGTTGGTATAAATTACTGAACCCAGTTCAGGCTGTTGTAGAAAATTTCAACTTTTGGGTGTGAGAACAGAGACCTTCTCACCTTGCAGCATCCAAAAAAAGCTTGCATATAAGTTCCCTTGCTCATTATACTGTCCACCTGCCCATTGTGCCCTGCCTCTTTCTTCCATCTCTCCCTGCCCTCTACACAGGGACCCGGTTTCAGATCTCACTCAGAAAGCTCCTGAGGGGGCAAAACCATTGGTGAGCCATCCAGAGGACCAAAGAAAGGTGCCTTCTGAAAGGAAGGCTATGGAAGGATAGGGAAGCTTGCCAAATGCTGGCTTTAATACACTTGCTTGAGGAACTGCGCAAAATGCACTTTGGCAGAGAAGGAGGAGGCATATGGCCCAGTGGGCTGGCTCCTCGTGTGGGAAGTTCAGTTGGCCACTGATGCCCAACTGGCAGCTAAAGCCCAAGTTAGGAGTTGGAAGAACAGCTGAGGTTAGGGAAGGATGTGTGGGTGTCCACTACTCTGTTAGCTTTCGGGCCCGCAGACAGGTGGAGAGCAAGATAGTCCATTGGAGACCTTCGTATGCCTTTCTGCAAAGCTGATAGAGCACGAGATGCTATGGATTAATATCTGATTGGAATGCTAGGATTGGGATGCTAGGAGACAAAAGCCGTGGGAAAACAAGGACATGGAAGAAGAGAGTATTGTGATGGACAGTGAAGGGGACAGGACACTGGCAGGCACCTGACCCCTAAAACAATGGAAAACAAAAACACAGCCCCAGTAACCCTAGCCAGCCAAGCAGCCCCAGTTCAGGGAGCCCTCATGATGAGAGAATGTACTACTTTTGCTGAGTTTAAATGACATGGCTGCCAAATTCTAGCAAAAGGCCAGGGAGAGCACCCAGGTGTGGACAGTGCTGCTATGGGATTTGAGGGTGATGCCATTTCTCTGACAAGACAGGAGGCAGAAAATACACAATGTCACCACCCACCCTGCCCTTCAGCAGCACCTGCTCTGCACAGGGAGAGGGGATGCTCAAGGTACTCACTCCCTTAAAGACCGGGTTATTCTAGCCTGTAGGAAGGCTTGGGCCAAAGAGGGGGACTTCACTGGGCATGTGGGACCCTGGAAATGGAGAAAAGGGGCATAACAAATTCTTAGAGAGTTGGGAATGAGATAGGTTCCTGTCTTTGAAAGTGCAATCAGGCCACAGTCAGTGCAGGGACGAAAGCCAAAGATTCTTCAGTCTGTCCTAGCACTTGATACGGAACAGATGCCATGCTGAGCCCAGTGGTGAGATAAGACATTTACAATATTGGGCAACCCATCGCTGACGTGGGGGGGACCTGACAAGTCTCAGAATAGGTATAGGCTGAAACATAGAGGAAATTTAGAAAGCAAAACATCATCCTAATCGACTGTAAAAATAACCCAGGCAGTTTGACTCCTTGCTGCTGAGATCCATGTGAACAGGTGGACCAACAACCATCTGCTGTGTTGGTTGGCCTGTGAAAAGCATGAAGCCTGAACAACAGTTCAGACCTACCCTATCTGCCCTTCCATTCCTGAAGCCTGCCTCCTCAAGCAGAGTCTGAGGAATACAGACCATTAGGGTTGGGTGTTTCCCACACCTTGTGGGGGGGAGGAACCAGGCCAAGAATGTCTCCAGGTTAGAGCCCTCAGAGCCAACTGGAGACCTCCTGTTGAGCTCACTATTCTCTGGTCCTCCAGAAATGAACACAAGTTGGCAGCTCTTGTGGATACTGGAGCTGAATGTAGTCCAATACATGGTACATGTTACTCTCCAGAAGTTTTCTGATCCCCTTGGTACCGCTGATGATTATGGGAGAAAGCAGTCATGGTCAGGAAGGTCCTTTGATACTGCAAATTGGGTGTTGTCCCTCTTGAGATTATAAGGCTTTTATCTCTCCAATACCAGAGAACATATCAGGTATGGATATTCTACAAGGTCAAATTTTGCAAACCTCTATCAGTGAAGTCTGCTTAGAGTAATCAAACCAGTTAAAGTATCAAACCAGTACTGAGGGGAAACACCTGCTGGAAATAAGTAAGACTGCCCCCATCCCCGTGAAAGGCGGTAATGTCATACAATATAAATTGTTTGCATGGGGAATGGATAGATAGGAGAAACCAAGAACGGCACCGAGTGGGCATTGTACACCTTGCCCACTGTGCATTCAACAGCACAGTATGGCCAGTGGGGGGAAAAATGGCTCAAGGTAGATGACCATGAGCTACTGAGGTACTCTCACCCATGTCTATGTCCAACATGGCCAACATCTTAAGCAACTTGGCCATGGTCCTAGGAATAAATCATACTGGGCTGTACTTAGGAAATGTGTTTTTCGGTGTATACCTGGGCATTGCATACATTGCAAATTTGCATATTGCAATCTGGAAACTGTATTTGTTGGATAGACAGATATTTGAATTAGAACCTGTTTTTTGGGGGTGCTTGGGTGGCTCAGTGGGTTAGGGCCTCTGCCTTTGGCTCAGGTCAGGATCCCAGGGTCCTGGGATGGAGCCCCACATAAGGCTATCTGCTCTGCAGGGAGCCTGCTTCCTCCTGCCTCTCTACCTAGTTGTGATTTCTCTCTGTCAAATAAATAAAATATTAAAAAAAAAAAGAACTTGTTTTTTGGCAGTAAATAATATTATGACATTGGTAGAAATTTTATAAAGAAAAATAATTCTTTAGAACCTCAGCTTCCTTTGTTGTCTTTCTACTGTTTTGTCATACACAAACATAACAGAAAATCAGGGTATTTCAACAATTCTGTACTTGAGGAGATATACTCTGACCTACAATCAGAACAACAGAAGAGGTCAGTGACATTTGCTAATCCAGGATCACAAATTATTTTGGAATAAGCCTTTAGCTGAGAGGGAGAAGACTGAAAATAAAAACTCAAGTTGACTGTTCAATTATCCACTGCTCTAGGAGCAGCAGGCTGGTATATTCCAGTAGGAAGGTGTAAACAGACTCATTCACTCTATGGGGTTACTTATTTCAGCTCATTCAGAAGGATACTGTTGAATAATAATAAAAATACACCAGAGGAAATATAGGAAAGTCAGGAATCTATTACATGACAATCAGATTTAAGTAATATCTTACCTCTCTGGAGTGAGGTATTTTATGTCGGTTGACTTCAATATGTGCTGTAAATAGTCATTAACATCAACGATATTTGTGCTAACCATCACTGTGCAGAGGCAGGAAAAAGTCAAAGAGATGATAATTCTTTCAAAGAGAAAGTTGTGAATTTCTTGCCTTGGGGCTGAGAAAACAATCACTTGTATGATATATGAGAACCTCCTTCCCACTACTCAGAGAGTATAGGCAACAAGCAGTAAATGACATGTACAAAATCCAACAAATTACATCAGAAATTTCAGATATAGATTACTTCACAGAGAATTCACATGCTTCATATAAAATATATCTAAAACATAACAAAACAGAATAGTACAGTGCAAGATTAGATGCTTTCCCTTGAAGATGGGAAACGCCATAGGAATGTCTACCTTCAGCAGCCTTCTTCAACATAATGCTGGGAATTTTAGTCACTTCAATAAGGTAAGATAAGTGATGAAAATTAGAAAAGAAGATATAAAGATCATCTCTATTTTTCCTATTTGCTGGTGACATAATTGCCTATACAGAAAATTTCAAAGCATCTGAATAAGTTTGTTAAGGCTACCAAAACATGACAGACCAGGTGGCTTAAATAACAATAATTTAGTTCCCCCTGATTTGGGAGGCTGGAAGTCCAGGATGCAGGTCTCAGCAGAGTTAGGTTCTCCTGAAGTCTCCTTCCTCGTCCTGCAGCTGCCTGTTTGCTCTCCGTGTCTTCACATGCTCTGATTCTGTGTATGCCTGGTGTATTCTCATCTCTTCCTCTAAGGACACCAGTCATATTGGATAAGGACTCACCTTAATTACCTTATTTTCCCTTAATTACCTCTTTAAAACCCGTATCTTCAAATACAGTAGTATTCTGAGGCATTGAGGGTTAGGACCTCAATATAAGAGTTGTAGGGGTGGGTCACCTTTAACTCATAACAACACCTAAAATAAAAACTCCTGGAATTAATAAGTATGTGCAACAAGCTTAATATATATTATATAACTCTATTATATAGTATATATAAATATAATATAATATAACAATATGACATATATTATATATACATAATATATAATGCATTTATATATTATACATAATATAATGTATTATATATTTATACATTATATACAATACATATATATGTATTTATACATTATATATATAATGTATAAATATTATATTAATATAATTATATATAATATTAAAAATAATATTATGTGTATATAATATATGCCATATTGTTATATATTATATTATAATATATATTATATTATATATAAAAGACTGACCTTGTCAGAGCAAGAGGGAATTCTCTTTTTAATTAATTTAATTAAGTTTAATTAAGATAATATATATCATATATTATCATATATATCATAAGATAATATATTATATATTATTATATTATATTATATTATATTATATTACATTATATGTATAAAGTCAATACTCAACAATCAACCACATTTGTATACATTAACAGTGAATAGATAGAAGCAAAAATTAAAATCAAAATATTTTTCCCTATGTTTTATTTAGGTAGTTGACACACAAGAGTTACATTACATTTGCTGTGCAATACAGTGATTCAACAAGTTTATATGCTGTGTTATGCTTACCACAGTGTAACTACCATCTGTCACCATGCAATGCTAACACAATGCCATCAAATCACAACATAATTTGAATCACTGTAAAGAATACGAAATACCTAAATATATACGTTACATGTAAAGAATCTGGAGGCAGAAAACTACAGAAAGTGGATGAAAGAAATGGAGTAAGTTAATAAATGCAGAGATGTACTGTTACTGAACTGGTAGAATCAACGTAGGAAAGACGGAAATTCTCCCTAAATTGATGTTTAAGTTTAGAGCAACTTTTCTTTAATGGGTTTTTTTGTGTAAATACAGATGATTATTGTTAAGATTTATATAGAAATCAAGGTAGCTCGAATAGATAAAATGATTTTGAAAAATGCAAATAAAGTGGAAGAAATCTCTCTACCTCTTTTTAAAATTTTCTCCGCCTTATGATTTTTTTAAATTTTATTTTTTCAGTATTCCAAGATTCATTGTTTATGCACCACACCCAGTGCTCCATGCAATCTGTGCCCTCCTTAATACCCACCACTGGTCTCACCCACCCCCCTCCCCCACCAAAGCCCTCAGTCTTTTTTTCAGAGTCCACAGTCTTTCATGGTTTGGCTCCCTCTCTGATTTCCCTCAAATCACTTTTCCTTTCCTTCTCCTAATGTCCTCCATGTTATTCCTTATGCTCCACAAGTAAGTGAAACCATATGATAATTGACTCTCTCTGCTTGACTTATTTCACTCAGCATAATCTCCAGTCCCATCCGTGTTGATACAAAAGCTGGGTATTCATCCTGACGGCTGAGTATATATATGGACCACATCTTCCTTATCCATTCCTCTGTTGAAGGGCATCTTGGCTTTTTCCACAGTCTGGCGATTGTGACGATTGCTGCTATGAACATTCAGGTACATATGGCCCTTATTTTCAATGCATCTGTATCTTTGGGGTGAATACTCAGGAGTGTATTTTTAATTTCTTAAGGATTCTCCACACTGTTTTCCAAAGTGGCTGCACCAACTTGCATTCTCACCAACAGTGTAAGAGGGTTCCCCTCGCCTTTCTCCACATCCTCTCCAACACTTGTTTCTTATCTACTTAATCTTTATAATTATTATAGACTGCAGTAATTTACACTGTGTATAATTGGAAAATGGATAGATTCCTAGGTCAATATAATAGAATAAAGAACCCAGAAGACTCACATAAAATGCCCAATTGATTTTGGGCAAAGGGCAAAAGCAGTTCAATGGAGAAAGGACAGCTTTTTTTTTTTCTTTTTTTAAAGATTTTATTTATTTATTTGACAGACAGAGATCACAAGTGGGCAGAGAGGCAGGCAGAGAGAGAGGGGGAAGCAGGCTCCCCACTGAGCAGAGAGCCCAATGCAGGACTCGATCCCAGGACCCTGAGATCATGACCTGAGTAGAAGTCAGAAGCTTTAACCCACTGAGCCACTCAGGTGCCCCAAGGACGGCATTTTTGACAAACGGTGCCAGACTAATTGGACAACCACAGGAGAAAATAATGAACTATGATTCATACCCTATGCAAAGATTAACTCAAAATATGTCATGCACTGGATTCTTAATTCTGTTGACTGGGCCATGGTGCCCAAATAGTTGGTCAGCTATTTTTCCTGTATATTAAGGAGTTTGGGAAAGATTTTTATTTAAATTGGTGGACATCTAGAGAAGCAGATTGCTTTCCCTAATGTGGGTGGACCACATCCCAATCAGTTGAAGACCTGAGTAAAACAAAAGACTGACCTCCTCAGAGCAAGAGGGAATTCTATTTTTAATTAAGTTTTAAATATTAATTCCAGTATAGTTAATTCACAGTGTTATATTAGTTTCAGGTGTGCAATATAGTGTTTCAACAATTCAATACAGTACTTAGCACTTGTCATAAGTATACTCCTAATCCCATGCTACTTCCCCTACCTACGTTCCCCCCCCACCCCCCATAACCATTTGTATGTTCTCTATAGTTAAGAGTCTGGTTTTTGGAGACTCTCTCTCTCTATTTCTTTTGTTCATTTGTTTTGTTTTTTAAATTCCAAATATGAGTGAAACCATATGGTGTTTGTCTTTCTCCTGCTGACTTATTTCACTTAACATTTTACTCTCTAGCTCCATTCGCTTTATTGGAAATGAAAGATTTCATTCTTTTTTATGTATATATACACACAGGACATCTTTATCAATTCTCTACTGATGGACACTTGGGCCCTTTCTATAATGTTTCTATAATTTGGCTATTATAAACAATGCCATAATAAACATAGGTTTACCTATGTCCTATCATATGATATTTGTTTTTCTCTGACTGACCTCTTTTGTTAGATAATATACTCTAACTCCATCCACATCATTGCAAATGACAATATTTAATTCTTTTTTAAGGTGAGTAATATTCTATTACATATATATATATACACCACTACTTTTTTATCCATTCTTCAATTAATGGACTTCAGGGCTGTTTCCATAAGTTGGCTATTGTAGATTATACTGCTATAAACATGGGGGTACATGCATACCTTTGAATTAATATTTTTGCATTCTTTGCATCAATACCTAACAGTACAATTGCTGGATTATAGGATAGTTCTATTTTTAACTTTTTGAGGAATCTTCGGACTGTTTTGAAGAGTGGACACATAGATTTGCTTTCTTACCAACAGTGCAAACAAGATTCCCTTCCTCCATATCCTGGCCAACACCTCTTTTTTCTTGTGTTGGTGATTTTAATCATTCTGACAGGTGTAAAGTGATATCTCATTATGGTTTAGATTTGTATTTCCCTGAAGGTTAGTAATGTTGAGCATCTTTTCATATATCTGTTGGCCATCTGTAGGTCTTTTTTGGAGAAAGGTCTACTCATATCTTCTGCCCATTTTTTATTGGATTATTGTTTTTTTGGAGTGTTGAGGTTTATAACTTCTTTATATAGTTTGTATACTAATCCTATAACAATTATGTCCTTTGCAAATTTCTCCTCCCCTTATATAGGTTACCTTTTGCTTTTATTGATTGTTTCCTTTGTTATGCAGAAGGTGTTTTTTGTTTGTTTGTTTGTTTGTTTTTGATAAAGTCCAATAGTTTATTTTTGCTTTGCCTTGCCTGACGGGATAAATCTAGAAAAAATGTTGCTACAGCTAATGTCAGAAATTACTACCTATGCTCTCTTCTAGGGTTTTTATGGTTTTAGGTCTCACATTTAGGTCCTGAATCTATTTTGGGTTTATTTTTGTGTGTGGTATAAGCTTCATTCTTTTGCATGTTGCTGTCTATATTTCCCAGCACCATTTGTTGAAAAGACTGTCTTTTTTCCTATTGCATATTCTCACCTCTTTTTTTGAAGATATATTGACCATATAATCATGTATTCTTTTCTGGGCTTTCTATTCTGTTCCATTGATCTTTTTGTCAATTTTTGTGCTGGTACCATACTGTTTTCATTAATACAACTTTGTATAACTCGAAATTGTTATGTCTCCAGCTTTGTTTTTCTTTTTCAAGATAATTTTGTCTATTTGGGGTTTTTTATGTTTCCATACAAATTTTAGGATTATTTGTTCTAATTCTGTGAAAAATACTGTTGGTATTTTGACAGAGATTGCACTGAATGTGTAGACTGCTTTGGGTGGTATGGACATTTTAACAATACTTATTTTTCCAATCTTTGAGCATGGAATGTCTTTCTATTGTTTGTTTCATCTTCCATTTCTTTCATCAGAGTTGTATCATTTTCAGAGTACAGGTGTTTATCACTTTGGTTAAACTTATTCCTAACCATTTATTATTTTGGTTCAATTGTAAATGGGATTGCTTTCCTAATTTCTCTTCCTCTTGCTTCATTGTGTATAGAAATGCAAGTTTTCTGTATTTTGATTTTTGTATCCTACAACCTTACTAAATTCATTCATCAGTTCTAAGAATTTTTTGGTAGAGTCTTTAAGATTTTCTCTATATAGTATCTTGTCATCTGTGATAGTTTTACTTCTTTCCTACCAATTTGAATGCCTTTTATTTCTTTTTGTTGTTTGATTGCTGTGGTTAGGACTTCCAGTACCATGTTGAATAAAAGTGGTGACAGTGGACATCCTTGTCTTGTTCCTTGTTAGGGGAAAAGCTCTCAGTTTCTTCTGCACTAAGGGTGATGTCAACTGTAGGCTTTTCATAGATGACCTTTATTATACTGAGTTATGTTCCCTCTAAACCTACTTTGTTGATGACGTTTTTATCATGAGTTGATGTTGTACTTTGTCAATTGCTTTCTCTTGTATGTGACTTCAAATACATCTCTCTCTCGCTTTCTCTCTTTTGTTTGATACAGCTTTTCATATTCAGGGTCAACATTCCTAAGTCACAGTAGAAGAGAATGTTGCTTTGTAAACCTACAGAATATATTGTGAGTCTTTATGTTGTTAAATCAAATACTCAGATTGAAGTGAGGAAAAGAGAATGATACTATAGAAAAGAAAAGTCTCACAGAATGATGTACACATTAAATAATTATCAAGAATCAAAATACATGAACTATTACTTCCTAATGTAATCATGATTTATAATTTTGTGAAATTATTTAAAACATTTTTAGCAAATCTAACCTTTGGATGAAACTTCAAGAGTATATCTTATTGTAGTAGAAATGTTTTAATAGTAAACAACTATATCACATTGTAATTAATGTTATGACACAAAAATATGAAACATCATGATGTGATAAATTCAAAGTATGGCCTAAATTTTACTTCTGAATTTTTTCTTACACTTTTTCTTAGCCAAATTTTGGAATTATTTTGGAGATTTTGAAATTTATATTGAGATTTTGATTGGAATTTCCTTTCATTAAGTGTTAATTTTTGTTAGTTATTACTAATAGTTCTTTAACTCTCTAGGTAGGGTTGAAGCTGTTCTACACCCAATTTTTTCATTATATTTGTCAAAGTTAAAACTGAAATCTGTTGGAGAATCTTTCAGTGTCTTCATTGTGCCTTTTTCTACACTCCAACTTTCATTCCCAAGATTTATGCTTTCTTGTCCCCTTTTCTCTGAATGTAGCCAGAATGGATGCCTTTCACATTCTCTTTCTAGATAAATCTTAAACTGGTCAACACTGTTGACCTTTTTCTTAATTACATCCTCCCACACAAATATTTCTCAAATAATTTGGCTTCTTTAGGGTGCTACTTCCCTAAAAGAGGCTTTTCCCTTAAAAAAACCAGCACTATTGAAGAGATCTTCTGTATGATTTTGTGTTTGTTTACTATTTTATTTTGTGATCTTTGGGTGATTAGTCATATCGTCTTCATAAGAGTATACAAATAGAGGGGAAAGAAGCCCTGCTTTGGTTTTTAAATTGTTTATTCCTCTAATATAAAGGTTGTAAGGGTAGGAAGGATTGTAAGCACTTGGCTTAATGTCCCGTGGCTGACACCTATTCTAAACCTTTGACGGAGCTGATGGGTACAGGCATGACTAAGACTTCCTTCTGCTGCCTAGAAAACTTTGAAGCCATTCCCAGAAAACTAACAGACCCACTTACAAATCCTTTTCCTCTCAAACCCCCTTACTAACTATTAAAAACCTATTTCTCATGCCCATTATTTTTGGAGGATTTTAACTTTGGCCTGTGAGAGGAGCAGGAAAACATTTTAAAAGCAGGTAGATACTGATAAACTGTATTCACCTAGTAGAGAGACCTAAGTCTATTTGCAGGGGGGATTTCTGGTTGGAGCACACCCTCGTTTCTGTACTTGTAGGTTGGAAACACTGGGGAATTGAAGTGAAACAACAACGAACAAAAACAAAAACATGTTTGTCATATTCACTTCTAAGTGGTAAAGAGACGCCAGGATCAGCTGTTGCCTGAGATTTTATTTTGAGTTAAATGTGCCATACCTTTATGAGAAATGTGCTCAGAGTTTATCAATTAGTTGTTGTTTTATTTTGTTGATATGACTTTTTATCACTCCCTTCCCTGAATTTTAATGTTTTAGTAGGAAATTGGGAAAAGATAAGCCAAGGACATAGATACCATCTTGAATGGGTATTTTGTGCTGATATTTTAGTGCAAAAGAAGCAAATGTCAACATATAGAAGAATCCTTTGAATTTCTAAGTCATTTTTAATACTAGTTTTAACACAATAAAATCTTGAACATATTTTATATATTACTCTATTAACTTGAAAATATACTACAAGCATTTATAAAAGCTCTAAAATAATTAACAGTCAACCATTATTTTTATTTCCCCAATAATTATAACATCTTTATTTCTCTTTTGTGCAAACAATTCAAAGTTAATTACATGGTTGTCCGTCCTTAAATGATATCATTATTATTATCTTTTTATTAATGTATGGCAAACTGCTCAGCTTAGCTTGTAATAAGGAGTTGAATTATTATTGGAGCCATAGAGAATTGAACAGTTGGAAGTCATAAGCTAAATGACTATGGGGAAAAATAATGTCATGTTGCTTAACTAGCTCATGTCACAAAATGGTTTATTTAGCTCCATTCTATACAGAGATAAATATCACACAAATTTGTTTATGTTTCTACAAGTCAGATTTCTAAGTAGAAATGTTTAAAAATTCCTTACCTGTGGCAGAGGCGGTGAGGCACAAAATGGATTTCAGAAAACAAACATATTGCATCAGCTGGGAAATTTACCCACAGACCAGTGCTGGCAAATAACAGTAAGACTTTCATAGGATTCTGAAAGAAGTGTATGGAAATGTAAGAAAGTAGAGTGTTATAATGACATTTAAAAAAGTAAAATGTAGTTCGTTTTTAAAAAAGCATTTAGTTGGATATATAGAGATAATTGTTTCCAACTTTTTTATTTTGAGAAAATTGTAGATTTGCATGCAGTTGTAAAAATTAAGGAGTTGAATTATTACAGATATGCCATGCACTATTTATCCAGTTTCCTTCAAAGGTGACAATGGGATACCTAAAGTATAGTATCACAACCAGTGTATTGATATTGACACAGAAGTTTTCTGTCACTGCAAGGATCTCTCATGTTGCCCATTTAGTTACAACCTCTTCACTGTCCCCATCCCATCTCTTACCTTTGGAACTATTCTTATTTCTATTGTTTTGACATTTCAAGAATGTTATATAAATGGAATCAATGTATGCCATTTTATGATTGGCTTTTTTCACTCACTGTAATTTTCTAGAGATTCATTGTTGTTGATATATATCAGTAACTTTTAACTTTGTATTGCATTTTGTTACATTGTATGAAAATTCCAATCTGTTTAGCCATTCACCAATTAATGGATATTTGAATTGCTTCTATTTTTTTTGCTATTAGAAAAAGTAACTGCTATGAAAATCTATGTACATATTTTTGTGGGAACATAAATTTTTGTTTCTCCAGGATAATTACTCAGGATTATAATTGCTGGATTATTCAATTATTCCATGTTTAGTTTTATGAGAAAACCCCAAAATGTTTTCCAGAGTTCCTCTGTCACTTTAAATCCCTACCAGTAATATGTGAGAGATCCAGTTTTTTTGCATCACCATTAGGATTTGATGTTGTCACTATTTTTTACTTTAGACATTCTGGTAAGTTTATAGTAATATCATTTCATGATTTTAATTTCTATTTCCTTAATGGTGAATTGTGTTGAACATCTTTTCATGTGCCTGTTATCTGTATATCTTCTTCAATGAAATGTCTGATATGCCTTTTGCCCTTTTAGTAATTTTATTTTATTTTATTATAATTTTTTAAGATTTATTTATTTGACAGAGAGAGAGAGATCACAAGTAGGCAGAGAGAGAGGAGGAAGCAGATTCCCCACTGGGTGGAGAGCCCAATGCAGGGCTCGATTCCAGGACCCCGGGACCATGACCCTAGCCAAAGGCAGAGGCTTTAACCCACTGAGCCATCCAGGTGCCCTGGTAATTTTAGCAACATGTAAAAGTTTAGAACCAACAAACCATTGAAAATGAGTGGCAGAGCAGACTATTCTTTCTTCCTTTCTGTTCTTATGGAGAATGCATTTAATTTTTCACAATTAGGTATAAAGTTTGATGTAGGCTTTTGTAGACATTCTTACTAAGTTCAGGAAGTTCCTTTTACCTAAATTTTTCAGAAGATTTTGTTTTTATTTTGTTGTGGTGGTTGTTTATAAATGGAGACTGAATTTTGTAAAGTGTAATTTTGTCTCAATCAACATGATCTTTTGATTGTTCTCCTATAGTTTATTAATATGGTGCATTATTTTAATTTTCAAATGTGAGCCAGTTTTGTATCTTGGGAATAAGCCTTTCTGCCGTTTTGAGTATAGAAAAGTTTTACATGTTGCTAAAATCTATTCACTAATACTTTGTTGAGAATGTTTTCACCTTTGGTTGCCTGGGTGGTTGAGTTGGGGTTAAGTGTCTGCTGTCAGTTTCGGTCATGATCCAGGGTTCTGGATTCTAGTCCTACATTGAGCTTCCTGCTCAGCGGGGAGTCTGCTTCTCCCTCTCCCTCTGCCCCTTTACCCTCTTCCACTCTGCTCATGCATGAGTGTGTGCTCTCATTCTCCCTTTCTTGAAAATGAATAAATAAAATCTAAAAAAAAAAAGAATGTTTTCACCTATAATTATGAGTGATATTGGTCTACAATTATTTATTTATTTATGGACTACCTTTGTCTTATTTTGGTATCCAGCTAATAATAGTATCATAAAAGTAATCCATTCCCTCTTCTATTTTCTAGAAGACATTGTATAGAATTGATTTTAATCATTTACATGTCTAGGATATACTCCAATTATTACTAATTTACCTAGAAATTTCTTTTATATTTTAATTATAAATACAAATTCCTTGATATTTTAAATTTATTGATATCATCTTTTTCATATTAGGTCAGTTGTGGTAGTTTGTAATTTTTGAAGAATTAATCAAAGTGGTAAAAGTTATGTCCATAAAGTTCTTTATTGTATTCCTTCACTATTGTTTTTATCATTGCATAACTAATACTAATCTCTACACTTTTGTTGCAGATTTTGTAATTCTGTAATTTGTGACTTCTCTATTTTTCTGTCAGTCTATCCAAAATTCATCCATTTTATTCATCTTTTTAAAGAATTAGCTCTCTGTTTCATTGAATTTTCTCTATTGTTTTTCTGTATTCAAATGTATTGATTCCTCCTGGTATCTTTACCTTTATCTTTACACCATTGTGTAATCACCATAATTATCTATTTCCAAAACACTTTATCAGCCGAATTATGAACTCTGTACCCTTTGAATAACAATCTCTGGTTTTTGGCAACCTCTATTACAATTTCTGTCCCTTGAATTTGACTACCCTAGTTATCTCACATTAGGGAAATCTTACAATATTTGTATTTCTGTGTCTCATTTATTTAACTTACCATAATGTTTTCAAGGTTTAGCCATGTTGTAGCATCTGTCAGTACTCCTTTGTTTTTATGACTTAAGAACATTCCATGTATGTATATGCAATATTTCATATATCCATTCATCCACTGATGGACACATGGGTTATTCATATATATCCCATATATCATGATAAATAGGTTATTCATATATTGCATATACATACACTGATGTGTAAGTAGATAATTGAATCTCTGTTACCAATACTTTTGGGTGAGTTAGTGAGATTTCTGGATCATATAATAATGTAATATTTAAGTTTTTGAGAAACAGCCAAAGTGTTTTCCACAGTAGTTGCACCATTTTATAGTTCCCTAGAAAGGTACAAGGGTTTCAATTTCTCTACATCTTTGCCAGTACTCACATATGTGTTTTTAATTTTAATATAATAATTATTCTAACTAAATGATGTAAAAAGTATCTCATTGGGCTTTTAGTTGGCATTGGTTAGTAATGATTAGTGAAGTTGAGCATCTTTTCATGTGTTTGTTGGATAATTTTATAAGTTCTTTGGGGAAAATTTGTTATGGGTTGAATTGTAACCTCCAAGAAAGATATGTTGAAGTCTTGGCATACAATATGTCAGAATGTGACCTTATTTGGAAATAGGATCTTTGAGAAGTAATGAACTTTGAGAGTTCATTAGGGTCAGCCCTTATCCAATATGACTTACATCTTTGATAGAGCAGGAATATAGACACATAGAGAGGCATACACAGAAAGAAGACTATGTGAAGATGCAGAAGGAGAAGACAGCCATGTGACTGGTATAGCGTACCTACAAGCCAAGGAATGCTGCAGATTCCCAGCAAACAGCAGAAGCTAGAAATGACAAAGAAAGATTCTCCCTTAGAGCCTTCAGAGAGACCATGGCCCTGATGACATGCTTATTTTAGACTTCTAATGTCTAGAACTTCTAGAAAGTTTCTGTTGTTTTAAGCCACTCAGCTATTTTGGAATGTTGCTATAGCAACCTCAGGATAGTAATACAGATTTTGGTACAAAGAGTGATTCTAGAGAGATAAAATCTTGAGGGTGAGTTTTCTAAATTGCTTCTGTGGCTACTGGAGTTGATGCTCTGATCTGATTAGATCTAAAGGGAGTCATAACTCTATTGCCAGTAGTAAAGCAAATATGAAAATGTGGCAGCAGAGGTATACAAATTATCCCATTAAATACTCCTAATTACTTAATTGAAAAGGTTATGAAAAACCATGTAGTTTGATACTTTAGCCCATCTTTGTTAAACTCATGAGTATAATGGAAAAAAAAAAAAAAAAAGGTGAGTTCAGGGATACAAATTCCCAGCTCAAGTACTACATAAGTGACCTGAAAGCTTCTATGTTTGCCCTGAAAGAAACCTGTATCTCCTGTACCCACAGAGCTGAGATTTTTAAAAATCTCCAGAGTCTCATCCTATAAGTGGCAGAATTAAAGTGGAAACAGAATTCCCAAGCCCTTAGAAGGTCCACTCTTGAAGGGAGGGCACTGATTGGGAAGGAATGAGACCCTCATAACTGGAATGTGCCCATACAGGCAGACGTCTTGTATCTGGGGCATTCATTCTTCAAATTCCATTTTTTTCTTGTCAGGAGAAGCAATCATTCCATTTCTAGGGAGATTATCTCTTTTATGCCTACAGAGATTGTAATATCCTCCCCTTGAGGATATTTGCAAGACACTGATGATTCTTTTCTGGGTATACCCCCAACACCCTTCTTTGCTCCTAGAACTATAATTAGACTCAGGTCCTAGGAAATTCCAAAGATGAGTTATATAGTATGACCCATGAAGAAGTGGACTATACTCTAAAAGTCCTGCATTTTTCCTTTTTCAATTCATACCAGCAGAAATATAGGAAGTAGGTATGGGAGTGAATATTAAGGGTGTGGGAAAATGGCAAAAAGAATATAAAGTTGCATCAGGCCAGTTTATTTATATAAACTCCATAAAGCAGAGATTCTGGATTTAATGTTGCAGCTTGAAGGGTTAGGAAGGGCTCTCTATCATTCTCCTGATTTATATACTGTATCAAATATATTCAAATATAGTAAAAATATAATCAAAAGTAGCCAACACTACATGACATTGAAATGATAGGAAGAAGAGATACAAAGGCTTGGAGAGATTGTAATGTTAGAAAATATTTATTATATGGGACCTGGTCATCCCTCTGAGAGGGTCCAGAGTCTGGAACATGACTGATCCAGACCATTTTCACCATGACTGTGAGGAATAAATTTGGAAAGGGAAGTACAGTATCCTTGAAAATCTCTGGGGTTGCTCTGTGCTGTGGGTCAGAAATTACAGCAGCCATTGAAGCAGGATATTTAAATGCAATAGGGATAATTGGTTGCAAAGATGGATGTTAAGTATTGCCTCTTGGCCAATAGACAAAGGTGGGTGTGGTTACTATAATGAGTTATAGAGTCAAAGCAGTAATCAGAATACCATGATTTGCACAGCTCTATGGTGTTGGCTTGTTAATCACAGTGTCCTTAGAAGTAAGATAAATGGACACTCTACTGAATTCTTACTTGACCTGAATGAGCTAAAGAGTTTTGGATCAAATGAACTAAAGTTTAAGTTGACTTTTCAAAACAGAGAGATTAGTCCTTCAATAAGTTCCCACACATGAAACAATTTGCAGACCCAGCATCTCTTGAAGGAAGGAAAGATGGGGTCCTTTTGATGAACCCTACTACACTGTAAGCATTATATAATAACTTTTTATCTTTCTCCCAGCCTTCCTCAAAGGGACCTACAGGGTGTCTGTGCGTTAAGGATAAGAAAGTAACTAGACCTTTTGAGGATTAGTGACCCTGGTTCGGAAATTATACTAATTCTGGGAGACCCAAAACACAATTGTGGCCCACAGTCAGAGCAGGGGCTTCTTGAGGTCAGGTGATCAATGGAGTTTTAGCTCAAAATTGTCTCAGAGCAGACTCAGGGGGTCCCCAAAGTCATCACTCCATAGTTATTTCCTTATATCCGGATTGTGTAGTGGAACAGACATACAAGCAACTGGCAAAATTTTCACATCAATTCACTGACCTGTGGAATTAGGCTTGTTATGATAAGAAGGGCCAACTGGAAGCTGCTAAAATTGTCTCTACCCAGGAAAAGAGTAAACCAAAAGCAATACTGCGTTCCTTGATTTCCTATGCTTCAGGTGTCATAACCCAGAAATTATTGCCAAATCCAATACCAAAAAGTTTTTCCTCCCATGTTTTCCTCTCTGAGTTTTATACTTGGAGCAATTAAGTTTATGTCTTTGTACTACCTTTGAATTCAATGGTTTGTAAAATTAATTTGAAATTTCTAAATGAAAGAAGCCTATAAAATTTTCTTTAGTTGATTTAAAATCTTGCTAAGCATATGATTATATTTTACAGTGAACATGTCAAGAAATATTAATAATTTTAATTCTAAAGGAAAACTTATAAATTAGTTAAAAAATAAAGTTAATTCACAAGGAGATAATATAATTGTCCAATAAATACGTGAACTAATTGTATTAAATAGATAGCATTTTCAATTTTCTTGTCATTTGGAGAATAAATTCTGTCCTGTTCTTCCTCTGAAATACTCCTGTGTGTTTATACAAAGCCAAACTAACTATATGGGTGCATATACATATTCATGAAATACCAATTCTTAAAAAGTGTAAGCAAGTCCACAAAGTAAAATCCAAAGTCCATGTTAAAAAACATCATATATATAGATATATATAGATACCTATATATATCTATATATATTAGACGCAGCATAAGCCTTTTAGCTTGGAAACCCAGAGAAGAAGTCTGTACACAGAAGAAGTACTTAGTATTTGCTTAATGAATGACAAAGCATTTTATAAGAGGAGATTGTAATTAAAATGTGTCCAGTTTCTAAGCTGGGGAAGTCAGAAAAATGGAGATCAAAGGTTTTATTTTTTATTTTTTCTTTACAGAAAAATGTGTCAGCATCATTTGGTATACCCCAGCAAGAACCAAGTGGTCTGTCTTTCTCTTCCTCCTCTAATACCCTGTGTCCCATAATAACATCAGGGAGACAATTAAAGGGGGAGAAAGTGAGAAAAAGTCATACCAATTTAGGAAACACTGAGTGCCAAACTTGTGCAATATCAGCCCAGGTGATTGATGGTGGGAGTAAAAGAGCAGAATGGGCACCTGAGCCTGATATACTGTTAAGAAAGCTCTGGCATCCCTGTGTGCACTTACAGAGTCCAAATACAATTCTCCCTCCCCTGGCCAGCAAGAATAGGAGTCATGGAAGCTCACTGCTTCTGGTGAGCACTGTCATCAGACAAAGGAATCAAACTGCAGGACTTTGACAGATCTTCTCTGTGTAATGTTGAGTTACAAGTAGTGAGAATTTTTCAGAATATGGGAAGGAAATGAAAGCTTCCTTCAAATGCAATTGATCCATCCTGTGTATAAATGGAAGTTTGACTAAGTAGGTAAATGGAGTTTGAGAACAGGGCCCAGATGCACTGTGATAGGGTCCCAGCTTAGAATGCATATGGAAAACATAACATGATACAGGAACAAGGCCAGTTAACTGTTGACAACTTGAAAATAATCAAGCTAAGGATTCCTTTATCATCAAGTATTAGGTATGAATATCCACTGTGCTATGTATTAGACATGACTGAATATAGCAAACTGATATAATTCTTGTATTAAGTACACATTTAGCCACTCAAATAACCCTTTTTGGGGACTTCATAATAACCTGCATGAAGCTTTACAAATTCCTTAGGTCATTCCAGAAATAACTTCATTCACTACATTTCTCATCCTAATCCTCTCTCCATCCCTGCCTTCCCTATTTCTCTCACCTAGGACTCCCTGGATTGCCACATTTCCTAGAAGAAAAATTTACGTGTCAGAGCAAAGTTTTTCATGGTGTTGCTTTTTTTAACATCTTTGAAGGAAGTAGTCGTAACCTCTGATTCTTAGATCTGTCTGACTCAAATGACAAAAAAAAAAAAAAAAAAATTCCAGCTGCTTTACCACTAACCCTTGTGACCACAGCTTCAGGGAATTTCCTTAACCCTGAAAACTACTTCTGGAATACCCAGCTCGGGGCGGCTCGTTGGTCTACTGGGATGATTCTCGCTTTGGAATACCCAGCTCTTATAGAATCCTCACTTCTCTGGTCTGCTCTCTTACTGCCAAATTTTCCATTTTGTAAATACACGTTTCCTTTGTTCACCAAGAACAATATCCCAACTGTGACTCCTTTCACTCCTATAAGGCATTGAGCCAATGGCCTGATGATCCAGGTGCTTTCTTGTTAACATTTAATCACACCCCAAGTTGGATCATGTGACCACCTGCCCTTTGCATTTATGCACCAACGATTTTGAGGGCTGAGAAAGAAAACCACATGATGAAGAGACAAGCACTTTCAGATTTGTGTCATTTGGTGTCACAAGGGGGGGTGTTAATCCTGACCAGGAAACTTGTTATATAAATTTATCTAGAAACTCCTTTCTTATCCTGTTAATCTGTATCCTCCTCTTCTCTTCAAATTCAAATCCATTCCCACACCTTTCCAGTCAACAAATCATTGAAAACAGAAAATAATAAGGAAAATTCACAGTGCATTCTAGTCAAATTAATTACAAACCTAGGAATTAGCCTAGAACTATGGGAATACACAAACTGAGTTTAATACAAAGTCCAAAATTTAGAACCAAAGTACATAGGAACTTAAGTACAGAACAGAAGTAGCATTTCAAAGCTGTGGGGGAAGTAGATGTATCTTTCAGTCATGCTGTGAGAACTGACCAGATAAGTGCTTCTATGTTGCACTCAGATCTACAACCAAATAAACTCCCCTTGACTTTAGGTCATTGGAAATACTAAACGACTTGTGGGTCTCAGAAAATTAATGTTTATGCCATGTCTCCAGGCCATTGAACATTATAATTCTTCTGCCTCAAATACCCCTCTATGATAAAACTCTGTCTTATTCTTCACTTTTAAAGCTGTTTCCAGCTACCTGTCTTCCTGGTTTTTTTTTTTTTTTTAACTTCTAACTGCATATTTTTCTGTTATTTTATTGTTTAAAAACATGCTCTGTCCACATCTGAAATTCCCTCAGTCACAAAGAATGTATTAAGTCATGTTTATCTCTAATACCTGCCCCAGTACATGTTAGGGGCTAAGCAATGCACTAATTTTGAATTGGGAATCTTTCATTGTATGAACATTTATTGAGTGTCTATTATTAATATAGAAGGTGCTGTGAGTTATGAGAGACACAGGGATGATAAATAAGACCAAGGACCTGCCCTGGAGTGGTTCCATAGCCCAGTGGCTGAGGCAATTTGGCTTGCGGTGGGGGGGGATATATATATATATATATATATAAAATATATATATTTTATATATATTTTAAAAAATGATCTTGATGCACTTAGCCTGAAAAACAGCACCATTAAGGATGATTTAATAACAGAATGTGATCATATTAAGGTTAAAAAAGGAGATGCATTAAACAATTCTCTATCTTTCTGAAGACCTAAAAAGACTATTAAGTACCATATGAAGAATGTGTTTCTATAAATGTTTCTCATAAAAAATAGGTTAACTCAGGGTTCACAATTATTATTTCTGGTGCTATTTCAAAATAAGAATGAATTGACTTGTGTATAATTTTTTTTCTTGATCAGGGATTGTGTGGAAATACTCTTTTCTTTTGCAAATTATTTAAGGCATATTTTATAATTCTAATTTTATTAAGCCTTGACAATAAGTTAAAAAATACTTATTTGGATTAATATTGATATTTAGTGATATCAACTTGAAAGTGAATGATAACACATTGCAAGGCTCTCTTGTATGAAATATTTATGGAATTATAAAATAGATCTTATACATTTATGAGTATTCAAATGTTCCTGTTCAGTTATTATACTAAAGATAACTCGAGAATGTCATTTTTATTCCAAGGGATTATATGCACATGATCTTCGATACAAAGTCACACTTCAACAAACTAGATGAATTCAGACCTTTAGAAGTTGTGACATTTGCATATAAATTTAAACTCTGCCCCTGAGCTATAAGAATAAATTAATAATCCAATTTAAATATTTGACAGATATGTCTCATAAGAAATATGGTATTGAAAGATCTATTATAGTAGGAATACAGTAGGAAAGCCATTCTTCCTAATACCTTTAATTTACTATCGCAAAAATAAGGTATATGGAGTCCATGCATTTTTTTATTAGAGATTTAAAATACACATCTTTAATTAAAGAAACTGCCCTAGGGCAGAAGTAATACTCTCATTTTAATTAAGGTTAATTCACAATTTTTGTGGTAAAGAAGGAAAATGATTCTGTTTTAAAGAGAAAATTAGGAAAAAAATTCAAACTAAAAGAAAAAAACACTATGAACAGCTTACTCTTTAAGTAAATTATTTTTTAAATGTGCATGCCTTAACATAATTTTAATTTGGGTAGAGACTTTTCTGGATCGGTAAATTAAAGCTAAGTGTTCAATTTTTACTTACAATCTAGAATAGAGAGGCACCAAACTTCCAAAGCTGTCTGACTTTCTGAATTTAGGGTTCTCTCAAAATAGTCTGGTTACATATAAGAAATATTATGTTGTTTTATTGGTTATTTTAAATATATATCTCAAAGAATATATTGACAAAGGAAGAATTGAGAGAAGTACTTAGCCCATGCATCAGTATGATAGCACATCAACAAAATTTTTTACAGTAAAATGTACTTTGGCTAATGAACCATTAAATCAACTTCATGTGTATGATTATTCTGAAATATAATTGGAATTATGTTAGTTTATTGAGATTTGACTTCATTTAATTGACAAATTGTTGCTCCATTTTGCACAATTATATCCTAACAACTCACTGAGAAGAAGAAAGAGGAGAAAAGGAAAAATTGCCATAAAGTATTATTTAAAGTCACCAATATTTTTATATTTACAATATTTTTATATTTACAATTTTTATATTTACAATTCCCTGATTTTTTTTTAAATTTTACTTATTTATTTGACAGAGAGAGAGAGATCACAAGTAGGCAGAGAGGCAGGCAGAGAGAGGGGGAAGCAGGCTCCCTGCTGAGCAGAGAGCCTGATGTGGGGCTCAATCACAGGACCGTGGGATCATGACCCCATCTGAAGGCAGAGGCTTAACCCACTGAGCCACACAGGTGCCCCATCCCTGACATATTTTTAACTGCCTGGGATTATAGATGTCTTCCCTTAGATTGACCTCTGCTTTTTATTCAGCTTTTGTACACAGTGTTTCACATATCTGGAATTCTGTGCTTGTTGGGAGGAGACTTGCCTGTGTGATAATAGAGCTGATTATTTGTCAATGATGCCTGCCCCTTCCTTTCTCTATATGTAGGCAAACTGGCTGTGAGATAATAAAATTAATTAAAGGATAGTTTATTGGCATAGATTTATCCTAAGCAAAAGGAAATCACTACTTGAAATTATTTCCCAAATGCCTGCTATCCAACACTTGGGTTAATAAGTTCCTTTATAAATACAAAATTAAAGAAGAGGATTCATTTTCTTCTCTTTATGAATTATCTTACTAAAGTTATCACACTGACCACACCCCAAAGCACTTAGTGAAAATACCAATGGGTGCTGCAGGCTGTGATTAAATGAACTCGAAGTTCAGAACCAATATCGAAACGGGGATGTGTTATGGCTGATTAGGTCACACAAGCAACAGTTTTGTTTCCAGGAAGATTAATTTGGCTTTAAACATGGCCATTATTGAGAATTAAATCAAAGAAGTTTAATTAAATGAATCACATTAGAAAAAACAAAGTTAATATATAGTCAAACTATTTTACTCCTAGTTATGTTACATTTTTATATTTTCTGTGCTGTTGAGGTTATCTATGTCTTATTGAAACTATGTGGTGAAAATAACGGGCCACAGTGTGGTCTTGTAGATCGTGTCAACAGCTTGATATTGGCCGTGGTAGAAAGAGTGGCACCATGGAAGTCAGGGTTTGAGATACTGTTCTGTTGACTCTCTAGTCTTAAAACAATGATGGAAAAATGTAATTATGTAGATTAGGCCTACAAGTGTGATATGTTTTAAAAAAAAGTGTGATATTTTTAAATCACACTTAAATAGTCCTTAAATCACAAATAGAACTTTAACATTGAGGAAATCTTCTGTTTCAGTATCGGAAACTAATATTCAGTTTGGCAAGTTTGGTAAAGTCACTCCTGTCAATGATGAACAAGTGAAGCCTCAATGTATGTATGTCTTAATTGCCTCACTGTCATCTTTTCTCATTAGTGTAAAAATAAAGCATCAGCCAACAACATTCATTCATAAGTGTGCTCCTGTGTCAATTTCAACTAGAATTTGGCTTCATATAAAAGCTTGGCAAAAAAAAATTAATGAAAGCATTCTATGAGAATGAAACAGATAAATGGAATTAAAAATATTTTATCATTATTTCTAAATTATGTATTGTAACTTCTTTTTATTAGTAAAAGTTATGAGAAATATATAAATATATATACAAATATTTTAACTAAAAATGTACAAATAGTTAACATATATTTATTTATTTTTAAAAATATGTGGGAAACCTGGGTGGCTCAGTCTATTGGGTGGCTGCCTTCCACTTAGGTCATGATCCCAGCATCCTGGGATCAAGTCCACATCGGGCTCCTTGCTCAGCAGAGAGGCTGCTTCTCCCTCTGCCTCTGCCTGCCTGTTCTTAGTCTCTCTCTCTTTCTCTCGACAAATAAAAATAAAAATCTTTAAAAAAATAAAAATACATATTTGTAAAAAAGTATATATATGTGTATATACATATTTGAAACACTATATATGTATTTGTATATATATGTGTATATATGTATTCATATACATAGCATATACTATATATACATATATATGGTGTTTTTAAATCAATTATTAAACATTTGCTGGTGCTACTGTACTGGCAAAAAAGCTGTATTTCAGCAATTCATCTCAGGGTCCCCAGTTCAGGCAAGTATAAACAATATTATTTATTCAGACCTCTGTCTCTCTGACCAATCCTTTGTGTCTCAAAGGAGGAATCAGAAAAATATTAATACCATAGCTTATATGATAAACTCCAATAAAAATAATTGTCTTGATGTATATAATAAGGCTTGCAAACAAACTATTCAGAAGGTATCTGGAATACAATTTTAGTTAATTGTATGATACTGATTCATCTTTTTCAATCTCCTCATTAAAATTAGCACCCACATAGAAAGAAAGAGAGAGAAAGGAAAAGAACAAGGAAAAGAACAAATGTTGAAATAGCATTGCTATTGTTCAATGACGTATTTCACAAAGAGCTACCATTTATAGAAGAATGGGCCAAGAGAGCAATATTTGGTTTTAATCAACTTACTTCCAAACATTTCCTATAACAAAACTTGACCCAGTAGGACAATGGCATGTGCCTTCTACCCATGCCCATCCTCTAACCTGAGATCAGAAAATTAAGCCTGGCAGTGGAAAAGAAACCTCCACTTGTCTCCCATAGAGTTCTTTTCCAAGAAGGTCTGTCTCATTTTCTACACCCACTCAGGAGACTGTAGCTTCAGGTAACATAAAAGTCTCAAGAAAAAAGGGAGCAGAATGTACTATGTTAAATAATGGTATGTAGGGCAAGATGAAAAATACAAAAAGTACTAATCTTCAAGGCACAGTTGTTGACAAAAACAGTAATGAAGTCTATTCAATACTATTACAAACATAACTCAGCGCACACATCGGAGTGAAATGTATAAAATGATATTCAGTCGAATATATATAAAAACTGGGCGGTTCAGTCAGTAATGAATCTGTCTTCAGCTCAGGTCGTGATCCAGGATCCCAGGTTGGATTTCTGGATCAGGCTTCCTGCTCAGTGGGGAGCCTGCTTCTCCCTCTGCCTGCTGCTCCCCCTGCTTGTGCTCTCTCTCTCTTTCTAATAAATAAAATCTTTTTCTAAAAAAAGGCATATAAAGAGAACACTTAAAAATTGTCTGTCATGGTTAAAAATTAAAGAAAAATTAAAGTTTTAAAAATCCGTAATTAAATTTTATTATATATTTTTTTAAGATTTTATCTATTTATTTGACAGAGATCAGAAGTAGGCAGAGAGGCAGGCAGAGAGAGAGTATAATTAAACTTTAAAAAGTGAGGAAAAGAAAACTAAAATTTTAAAATAGGAAATGAAAATCTTGTGGTAATTCATGTTCATCTTAAATTGTTCAGTGATTGTTTTAAAGTAAATAAATAAAATGGAAAAGTCAAAACATTAAAGGAGGGAAAATACATAAAACATGGAAATAATTCCAATTAGTTGAGGTTTACAAAACTTGTGTATATCACTATATTTTTAGATTTTGACTTTCTGTAGTAAGTTTCTGTACAAATTAATAATGCCTAAAATGATTGCAAGACTTTGGAAAAATTGAACGGACAAAAATAAAATTATAAGACTGTCTCAGGAAAGTACAGGCCAGATGGTGACATGAGCTAGATTACATGAGTAATAAATTTTAGTTGACATTCTAGGGTTTTATAGACACAGAAATTTTCTCAATTTTATAAAACTTGCACAGTCCTGATGGTCACAGATTTTTTAAAAAATCACAAAAAGAACATGATGGTCCTTTATTATGATGTAACACAGTCCTTAATGAAGGATTCTATATATTGAAATTAATAATAAAGTATGATAAAATATATTAAAAGACTTCAAGAGTAACCATATGAATTAATTGATATTCACAGTAATCAATTAATACATTTAAAACAGGGAGATAATTTGGGAAACTTCTTTGTTTATTATGTTTAGAAAGTCAATGAAAATTTAACAACTGTCATTATAAAACATCAATATAAAAATAATATAACTTTACTTCTTTGGTATGGCACAGTGTCAATTGCAAACATCATTAAAAAGGCTAAGACACTTTAGGCTTCACCATTAAAAGCTTTAAGTCCAGGTAATTCATTTTCATCACTACGGAACATTTTTTTCTTGGATTTTAGCCATTGCAATCAAGTATGAAAAAAGTAATTAAATGTGTTAATCAAAACTGAGCAAGCACCATTATCATTATTTGCCAGAGAAGACATTTTCTAACTGAAAATTCAAACAAATCTACTCAAAACATTGGAAGTATAAAAACAAAAACAAGTTAGTTAGAAAATGACAAGAGTAAAAATCATAGTCAGCAGTATATGTGGTAAAGCAATGAAAAATTGAGAGTTTCATCATACTAGTATAAAAATACTTCAAAAAATTAGGAAGAACTGTTTATTATGCAATACCAAGGTTAAAATATCAAAAAATACCATTTGGGGACACAGATAAATATTGAATAGTAGGAGAGGCTGTCTTATTCTTTTATGGGAAAAATGAAGAAGAATTAATACTAAGGATGGGTAAATTCTTCCCAAATTAATCTTTAAATAGAGTATATTTTCAATCAAACCTCTACTGCTTTTTAAAAATAAGATTAAGTAATTTAAAAATTCATCTTCACTTTGTAACATAGGATACTAACATACCTAGGAAAGAACAGAAGAAAGGCTCTTGTTCTAAGAAGTACTGAGTGTCTAAGTTTCCTCTAACCTGCGTTACCCATTCCCTTTTAGCTGTTTGAGAGACATACCCTCTGCCTGCTGGATAGGTTGGCTCTTCTCCATGTGTCTGAGAGAAGTGCAAAGGGCAGTTACGTGTCTGTTTCACCATGGCTGACCGTTGGCCCAGGCTTTCGGCTTCAGCAGACTCTCTCAGATGGTCATCACGGACACTTTAGCTGCTTTGCTTTGTATGTATACAGTTGAACCTTGAACAACACAAGGGTTTGAGCACTGAACCACCCAGCTGAAAGTCCACTAATAATTTCGCCTCCCCTAAAACGTAACTACTTTAGCCGACTGTTAATATAAACAGTCGATTAACACATCTTGTATGTTATATATATTACATATTGTATTCTTACAATAAAGCAAACCAGAGAAAAGAAAATGTTATTAAGAAAATCATAAGGGGGCACCTGGGTGACTCAGCTGGGTAAGCGACTGCCTTCCGCATGGTCATGATCTCAGGGTCCTGGGATTGAGACCCGCATCGGGCTCCCTGCTTCTCCTTCTCCCTCTACTCCTCCTCCTCCTGCTTGTGCTCTCACTCTTGCTCTCTCACTCTCAGGTAAATAATAAATAAACCTTTTTACAAAAGAGAAAATCATAAGAAAGGAGAAAATACAGTACTGAATTTATTTAAGAAAAAAAGAAATCCGTCTTTAAGTAGACCTACCAGTTCAAACCCCTGTTGTTCAAGTGTCAACAATGTATTCTTTTATTATCCAAGGTAGAATTAATAAAAGGCTGGCATCAAGCTGATATTGTATAATAGACCTAACAGGAGAACTGAAGCATTATAAGTGATTTACAATGTAGACAAGTAAATTTTATTTTATTTTATTTTTTTTTTTTTAAAGATTTTATTTATTTATTTGACAGAGAGAGATCACAAGCAGATGGAGAGGCAGGCAGAGAGGGAGATAGAGGGAAGCAGGCTCCCTGCTGAGCAGAGAGCCTGATGCGGGACTCGATCCCAGGATCCTGAGATCATGACCTGAGCCGAAGGCAGCGGCTTAATCCACTGAGCCACCCAGGCGCCCATAGACAAGTAAATTTTAAATAGCATATTATCCACCACTACTACCAGCAGAATAACATCCATTGTCCAGCAAATGGAATTCTCTGGGCACTTTGCTTTCTTTAGCCCTAGCCTGCTCTCTGGTTGGGATCCATGCTTCACTTAGTCTCTTATCAACTCCTCTCTCCAGTATCCTGTTTGGATATAAATCCCTATTTACTGGCTCTCTGGAAGTAACCTTACACTCCAAAAGAAACTCTCTACATTTCTCTACAGAAATGATCATCCTCTTCCTTTATTTAAAAATAAAAAAATTATAAAAAAAAAAAAATAATAATTCTTTAGATCACTTATATCCCTTACTTCTTCAAACAGCTTCTCCAGTCTTGGCTTGAGGCTTTTCATATTCAAAAGTTCAGAAAAAGCATTCTCCCAAATGTAACTGCAACATTTCCCTAATCCCAATATTGTCATCCCTTAAAATGCACCAAAACTATTGCATGATGCATTTAAAAAAAAAGTGAAAGTATAATAATATGAAAACTTGAATGAAATACAGATGAACATTTATACAATTTAACATGACTGAGAACTTCCTAAGCCTGACTCCAAGAATAAAATTGATTAATCAAAATGTTGATTTGACAATTAAAAATATTACTTCTCTAATAGGAAAATGCAAAATGGAAAGCAGCAAAGAAGAGTGAAAAAGAAACAAAAGAAGGAAATAAGGAAGGGAAGGGAGGAGAGAGAATAGGACAGAAGAAAATTAAAGAAATATTCACAGAGGAAAAAAAGAAGAAATAATAATTAAGACAAAAATATTTTTTAAATGGAAACTCAGAAAATGTAACTACAATACTTATAAAAGACTAAGGGCAAATAATTTGAATATAAAAAGTGCTTTTAGAATTTAAAAGAAGTATCATAATTCACAATGACATGAAAAAGGAATTCACAAAAGAAGAAAAGTATGTGACCAATAAATATATGAGATAACTATTTGAGAAATACATAAGGCACAAATGCACTTTTATTCCTTTTACTACACTGGCAATGATGAAAAATGATAAATTCCAATATAGGTCTATGTCTAGAAAAATGGACATCAAACATCCTAGAAAAATAATGTAAATGTAGTATTTTTCATGGGGAGCAGTTTAGGAAAAGACTTAGAAATATGTACTACTTTTGACACAAATGTCCTGTGGAAGTAATTTATGTTTTCATTTTATCACAAAGTAGTTTTCAGAACTATTTAGAAGACCCAAATACAACATGATCTAAATAACTTGCAATAATAGATCACTAACTATCCAAGATAGTATTCTTAATGTATTCTACATTATGAATAATTAAGGTACCAGTTGATATGAATTTTTAAATTGATTTTAGTAGAAAAGCAGATTATAAAATAATGTGATCTTGTTTGTATATGTAGCTATTTTAAAATTTTTAATTATAGATGTTCTGCAGTAAAAATTGTTTTGGAAATTGAAGTACAATTACATTATTTTAATTCAAGGACTATTTATACCTATGTAAGTGTGCAGTATATATATTCGTCTCATTCTGGTTTGTAACTACTACTTTGGTTTAAGGAATGCCAGGCTGCATATGAGACTTTACATGAATGTTTATGTACACATTATTTAAGGTAATTATTTAAGGTATGCTTTGGATTTAGGAAGCAATATGTACAGACCAAGGATGATGGTCATAGACAATGACAAATTTGTATTTGTCTACGGATCCTTACTTTCCATAAGACCTCTCAAGTCGTATTATGCAATTCTAGAGGATAGCTATTGTACTGTGTTAACAAGTTTCAATGTATTAGTTGTCATATTACTGATGATGCTCAGAGTATACTTAAATTTAGGAGAGTGTAAATACCATAGTTTTCTATAAGCAGACTGTGAGACAAGAATCTAAGTGGCAGTAATTTCTTTGGGAGGTTAAGAAATCGGGAAGCAATGAATACTCACCATTTGCGTCAACCATGGAACTGGAAAGGATTATACGAAGTGAAGTAAATCAAGCAGAGAAAGACAATCATCATGTTGTTCCTCTCATATGTGGAGCATAAGCAGTAGCACGGAGGACCATAAGGGAAGGGAGGGGAATCTGAAGGGAGAGAAATCAGAGAGGGAGAAGAACCATGAGAGACTACGGACCACGGGAAACAAACTGAGAGTTTCAGAGGGGAAGAGGGTCAGGGAGGGGGTAACAGGTGATGGGTATTGAGGAGGGCATGTGCTGTGATGAGCACTGGGTGTTACACATAACTAATGAATCACTGAACACCACAGCAAAAACTGAGGGCCAAATACAATTAAAAAAAAAAAAAGAAAGAAAGAAAGAAAGAAATTGGGAAGTGGGCCAGAGAACAGAAGGCAGCCGACAAAGGTGTGTTAATGAGGCATTTATACTGGTAGCCATTGAAAATTAATTCAGCTGGGTCAGCTCCAGGAGCCTATGTAAACATGTTCCTCAGAGTTATGCTGGTTTAGTAAAAGGCACCAGGATATTTAAACAATAGTGTTCCTGGATGCCTCTGTCTACCATGCCATGAGCCAAGGGTCTTTCCAAGCACTCTGGGAAAAACCCTCAGGTAAATGCTAATATTGGCAGATAGAAATGTACTAGCACATGCTAGGGCCTTAGGGACCTTGACTGATACGGCCTAATATTTTATTTCTCCAAAAGACAGCCATATGGAAATATCATACAGTTTTTTTTTTTTTTAAAGATTTTATCTATTTATTTGACAGAAGAAGATCACAGGTAGGCAGAGAAGCAGGCAGAGAGAGAGGGGGAAGCAGGCTCCCCGCTGAGCAAAGAGCCCGACGTGGGGCTCCATCCCAGGACCCCGAGACCATGACCTGAGCCGAAGGCAGCAGTTTAACCCACTGACCACCCAGGTGCCCCTATCATACAGTTTTAAAACAATCTCCAGTCCGAACCTCACCCTGTGATAGTTCTCACACAGCACGAGAATGGAACAATCGCCTTCAGCCCCGTCAAGCAAATGAGATGGCCTAGAAACTTAATTTCAACCACACAGTGCCACCAGTATTTAAGGCCTCTGCTGTTGTTGTTTTAAGATTTTATTTATTTATTTTAGAGAGAAAGAGAATCTCAAGTGTACGCCATTCTGAGTGCAGAGCCCACGGAGGGGCTTCATCTCACGACCCTGAGATATGACCTCAGAAGAAATCAAGACTTGGACATTCATCACTGAGCCACAGGGGCCCTAAGGCCTCTGTTTTATTTACTTTGTTTAATATATTATTATTTGCTTAACATCACAACCTACCAATGTGGGTTTACTTATTTTCAATTAATTATTTTGTTGATGTTTTAAATGTTACATTAGATGATCATCAAGTATTGACACATATACATAAGTTGATAGAAAGATAAAATAAATACACAGGGAAGGAATAGAGAGGTATGTAGATGGAGATAGACATAGATACATAATAGATAGATGGATAACCTTGACTATTTTAGCTGTCTTGTGACACTCGTCATGATATTCCCACAAAAAAAAGATAATACATACAATTAACATACCTCACAGAGATTATATAAATTATTATAATTAACATTCATACATGATACATATTTTTAAAAAATAATTTGTTCGATATTACAAATAAAATTAAAATTCAAAATTCCCCTTAAAACAGTCAATCTGCAGTGACAAGAATTCTTAACTTTGCTCCCTCCCTGAAAGCTTATGCCGATAACCTGCCAAGGAAGAAACCAACGTGGTTAGGACGGTTTCCCCTGATGCGTATCAGATCATCAAGAGGGAAAATCATGTACTTAGAGTACTTATTGGCTCAGTCAACTTGCTAATGGAATTTTTCAGGTTCCTAGAAGCCAAGCACAGTTATGTTAATATAAAGTAAAATAGATAAAAAAGATAAAAGATGTCAAGGAGTATTTTTTTCCTTTTTAATAAACTATTTTGTGACAAAGTTTGCACTACTCCCAGATTCCACTAGTATAATGTCTTATGTAAGCGTAGTACATCTGTTATGATTTAATAAACCGATATCAACATGTCATTATTAACTGAAGTCCAGAGTTCATTCACATAACCTTAGCTTTACCTACTGTCCTTTTTATATTCTAGGATTCTATCCAGAATATCACCTCTCGTTGTTATATCTTTCTAGATCTCTTTCGTCTGTGGTAGATTCTCAAACTTCTCGTTATTTTTATGTCCCTGAGAGTTTTGGGGAGGATTGGTCAGGTATTTACCAGGATGCCCACTGTGGGAATTTGTCTAATGTTCCTCTTGCAATAACCCTGGAGTTGTGGGTTGACAGGTTTAAGATCACGGGGGATCAGTCCCATTTTCATGGAATTGTTTCCAGAGCAGTTATTAGCATGATTTACAAATGTGTGCCAGGTTCCTCTGGCAGCAAAATGATTTTTTATTTAATTCACTTTTATTATATTATTTTTCAAGGTTCCAAAATTCATTGCTTATGCACCACACCCAGTGCTCCATGCAATACGTGCCCTCCACAATAGCCACCAACAGGTTCACCCACCCCACCCCGCCCCCAAAACCCTCAGTTTGTCTTTATCCTCTTTCTTCACTGGACACTTTGGAAGGAAGTTGTTACGTGCAGTCTTGCACTCTTCCTGAAGACAGAGTGTTGACATGTTTTATCTGTGATTATTCTCCATAAGGACATTGTCTTTTCTTTCCCATGTGCCAATTTACTCAATCACTTATTTAATCATTTTTTAATTTATTCAATCACATATTTACATTATGGGCTTACAAATATTTATTGTACTAATATGCCCTGGACTCAACTTGCATATTTCTTGACTCCATCCTAAAATCAACCATTTCTCCAATGATCCGTGGTTCTTTTTATTGGCAAATAGTATTAGAAACTGAGATCTGGGTGTGAGGCATGCATATTGCCTCTATGTGTCATTGACCTGAGGCTCTCTCAACAGATAAAGCACAAAATACGTATGCGCATACTAACCCATGCAAAACACATATATAAAATGCTTCTACATCTAATTGTGTCTATATTGACATAAACCTGATGTCATTTTGGGGTCTCCAACTCCTATATATTACTTCACAGATCATTGTAGCTTCCTCCTACAGGTTAGAAACCTGCCACCAATTTACTTCATTGTTCTGTTCTTGTATATACATTCATAGTAGTATCAGAATCATTCACAAATACTTCTGCGGGAAACATTTCGTCAGCTGGAGCACAGTGTAAATGCGCAATTTTATTTTGCCTTGAGTCTTACGTTCATTTCCAAAGACATTTAGGTCAACCCTTTCCTCCATCTCTTTCAGTGTGGTGGTTTCATATGGTTTGCTGAGTCACATTCTCTTGTCACAGCATTCTTTTCAGAGATCCCCCAAGTTTTAAACCTTGCCTACATTAAAGTTAATAATTTGTGCTCTACTGTTCTATGGGTTTGAGAAATGCATACTATCTTGTATTTATCGGTATAGTATCATACAGAATAATGACTGCCCTGAAAATCCGCTGGTATTTTCAGGTAGCCATCCCTACCCCCCAACCCCTAACAATCATAATCTTTTCATAGTCTCTACAGTCTTTTATTTACCACCTTGCCATACAACTGGAATCACACCACTACATCACATAACTGGAAATACACAAAAGTAGTTTTTTGTTTTTTGTTTTTCCCAAACTGGGTCCTCTCATTTAGGAATGTGAATGCTAACCTTTTTTTCATGGCAGGATTGCTTATTCTTTTTCATCACTGAATAATAGTTGACGGTTTGGATTTACCATACTTTGCTTATCCATTCACATAGTAAAAGACATTGTGGTTAATCCAGGTTTAGACAACTATGAGTAAAGGTAGATAAACTTTTGTATGGAGGCTGCTATGAGAACATAGGGTTTCAAAATTGTGTTCCTTTTCACCTTTTGCATTTTCCTGTATTTTAGAATAACCACCCTGCCACACACATACTTCCTACAATGCCACACACACCACACAAGCCCCTACACACTCCCAAAGGGACTGATTGAGTTTATTTTGATACTATGATCATTTGGGAAGAACTAACACCTATGAGATCGAGTCTTCCAAGCTATGGTCATAGAATATCCCTCTCCAAGTATCTCTAGTATATCAGATGATATTTTTTATTTTACTTATTTTTATTTTTTAAAGATTTTATTTATTTATTTGACACTGAGAGAGAGAGAGAGAGAGCCCAAGCAAGAGGGAAAGGCAGAGGGAGAGGGAGAAGCAGGCTCCCCTCTGAGTGGGGAGCCCAACACAACGCTCAAATCCAGAACCCTGGGATCATGACCTGAGCCAAACACAGACACATAACCGACTGACCACCTACAAGTTCTTCATGGTATTTCTAAAATTCATTTTTTCTGTAATATTGAAATACAATCTATTCTTATATACTGACACTGAATTCAGGTTTTCATTAAATTTACTAATAGATTATAAATTCTTCCTGAATTTCTACATATGCATTTATATCACCTGAAAATAGAGTTTTTTTTATACATCCATATCATTGTGTTTTTTAATTCTTTTTCTTACCTTAAGATCATCAGTAAAATTATGTATAGATGTAGTGACAATATTCTCCCTTGCATCATTTCTAATATCTAATATTTCATCATTGATATTTTACCAAATTTATTACCTCAATATTTTAATATACTTATTAGCAATTTACATTTCTTTCAACTCTTATTTCACTAATATTTTTAAATTATTATTGCAATATAATTAACATAAAAGGTCATATTAGTTTTGGGTGTACAACACATTGTTTTGACAAGTTTATACATTACTCAGTGCTCACCGTAAGTGTAGTCACCATACAATATTATTATAAGATTGTTGACTATATTCCCTATGCTATTTTTTTTATCTCCATGTTATTTTACAAGTGGAAGTTTGTGTCTCTTAATGCCCTTTATCTATTTCACTTACGTCCCCTCCCTCCCCTCTGGCAACCACAGGGTTTTTCTCTATTTATGAGTGAGTCTGTTTTTGTGTGTTTGTTCATTTGCTTTGACTTTTAGATTCCACATATAAGTAAGGTCATATGGTATCTGTCTTTCTGTCTAAATTATTTCACTTATCATCGTACTTATACACTCATTTATTTGTTGCAAATGGAGAGAAATCCTTCTTTATGGATGAGTAATATTCCATTATATATGTACCCACATCTCCTTTATCCATTTGACCATCAGTGGATACTTGGGCTCCTTCTATATCCTGGCTATTGTAAACAATGCTGCAATAAACTTAAGAGTGAGTATATCTTTTTGAATTAGGTTTTTATTTTCTTTGGTAAATACTCAGTAGTGGAATTACTATATTATATGATATTTCTATTTTTAATTTATTAAAGAATCTCAGTACTGTTTTCTACAGTGGCTATACCAATTCACATTCCCACCAACAATGGATGAGAATTTCTTTTTCTCCACATCCTTGCCAACACTTGTTATTATTTGTCCTTTTCTATTAATTTCACTGACTTTTTCCAAACTTTTCTCTGAAATCTTTTGCAGAAATGTTTTCTGTAATTTTGGTGAGTTATATGAATTGATTTAAACTGTTAAAGTAAACCCTCCTTCAGAAAACCTCTTTAATGTTTTTCTCTTTTATGTACTAATAGAGTCAATTTGCTAAATATTCATGAAAATACTGTTTGTAATATACTTTTATTTAAAATATTCTTGTCATGTTTTGGAATCAAGATTATAGTGATCTCATGGATTTAGGAAATGTTCTCTCTGTATCTAGTCTTCGTAAGAGTTAGTGTAAGATTGAAGATATCTCTCTATGGATTATGGGAACAATTGACAAGTTAAATAATCTGGGAGTATAGTCCATTTGCAAGAAGTCGTTTAATATTAAAATTGATTTCTGTACTTTTAAAAAAGATTTTTACTTATTTATTTTAGAGAAAAAGAGAATGAGCAGGTGGAGGGGCAGAGGGAGAGGGAGAGAAGTCCTCAAGCAGACTCCCTGCTGAGCACAGAGCCCAAAGTTGGACTCCATGCTAGGACCCTGAGATCATGACCTGAGCCAAAATCAAGAGTTAGTTGCTTAACCCACTGAGCCACCGAAGGCACCCCAGAAATCGATTTCTTTAATTGAGATTGGATTGCGTAAGATTTTTTACTTTTACTGTATGTTTAGTAGGTTGTGTTTGTTTTTGAAAACTGCCTATGTCACTCAGTTTGCCATATTGATTGTTGCAAAAATCATTATTATAGGCTCTTACTGCCTTTTTAATGTGATGACATTCTTTGTATTCATATTTGTAGTCATATATTTTCTATATTTTTTCATAAGCAGTTTGCTAGGGGTCTATTAATTATATCAGTTGTTTCATAGGGTCAGTTTTTCACTTTTTAATTTTTCTGTTTAAAATTTATTTATATGCAATTGATTTCTGTTTTTAATAATTATTATTTCCTTATATCCACTTAATATTTATGTTTGATTTGTTTTTTTTTTCCAGTTTCTAAAACTGGAAATTTAGGTCATTGATTTATTTAATGTTGTAATGTCTTTTCAAATACTTGCTTTCATAAATTTACTCTCTAATCATTTTTGCCATTTTCCAGATGTTTTGATATAGTTCTCATCTTTCAGTTAAAAATATATCATATTTGTATAATAATTTCTTATTTTAACCAGTTTGCTTAGTAATATCTTATTCTATCTCTAGAACTGGCATTTTTCTGCTTATATTCCTTTTTTTTTTGTACAATTAATAATATCATTAAGTTAATATCCTACTCATTCATGTCACCTCTATGTCCTCTAGTAGCATCCTTGTCATTAGAGAAGCCTAAATTCTCAGACTCCAACTTTCACTCAGTTGGTAAATGGCTCCAGATATAGCTCTAGATTTTCAGCTCATTGATAAGATTACTTCCTTCTGTAGAACTTTATTCCCATTAGTCCTTGATCCTTCTAAGATTTTTTGATACCTATGGTTTTAATAATTTATCCAGCATCTCTTGCTTATCAGAGTGAGATCATTGACTTATGACAGTTTCATTCTGCCCTTATTTAGCAATATAATCAATGTTTTTATGCTACTCATGATAATTTGAAAATTTTTGTCTGTTTTCTAATTTCATAAGATATATTACCATAGTATTATTTATCTTTTCCTGTGATACATTTCTTGAACTAATCTAACCATGTTTATTCCTTTCATGATCACAGGTTAAATTTATCAACTTATACATAGCTTATATTAAGGATATTAAATGGATTTATAGAGTATGTTTACTTTTTCCCTCTAGCAATCATTTTAAAGTGCTAAGTTCCTACCTCTAAAATAAATCAATTTGAAAAAGATGATTTTATTTCATTATAGATATGAAGCATTGATTGCATGTTTTATCTATATTTTTACTTGTACTTGGTGCTGATTAAGGACGGCTCATCACTCTTCTCACCACTTGACATCAGAGTGATTTGCATTGGTCAACAATAGCCTGCAATGGGGTCATCACAGGGCTGTGATCTGTCTTTCAATATATGGAGCTAAAAACCATATTGATTTGTAGTTAACAGTTTGCCCCCACTGGAGCCAGGCAGCAAACTCACAGACAGTACCTCTAGATTTTTTCAAATGCTAACTTCTTTCCAAATGCTTCTTTTTTTCTTTTATAAACACATCATTTTATCTTACTGTCCTCATTTTGTCTTATCATTTTTCTTTTCCAGTTATGCTATGTGCTCTTCAGAAATTGTTCTGAGAATATATATTCATGAGAAAAGATTACACGCATACACACACACATACCCCTCAGCACCACAAGATGTGTCTGTCAATTATGAAGGGTGTGAAAAAGTGAAATTTTACCCTAGGTGTAAGCTAACAAACTAGCCTGACACACATAGTATCACGAAGACACAAAATTCCAGAGTCAGACACACTTTATTACTCAAGTGAGAAGCTGTAGCTGGAATGTCAGCTTGATGCTCATGCTGCTTCTTCATCCCTCACGTGCAACACAGAGACCCATCTTGGATCCGGCTCACACAGTGGGCAGTGTTTCTGGAGAGGAACCCTGGACTGGGGAATTCATTAGTTTCACTGTGAGTGAAAGCAAGCCTGCTCTTGTTGCCTAACCCCTCCAGCTGCCCTTAAGTCCAGATCAAAAGTCATGGTTTCTCTTTTTCGGGCCATCCTGCTGTGCACTGCGCACTATTAATTGACCATGTCTTCTCACAACACTTTCAGGATCAAGCGATTCCTGGCCAAGAAACAAAAGCAGAATTGTCCCATTCCCCAGTGGATTCAGATGAAAACTGGTAATAAAATCAGGTACAACTCCAAGAGGAGGCACTGGAGGAGAACCAAGCTGGGTCTCTAAGGCGTCTCACATCACGCAATGACACACCTAATTGACACCACGTATTTAATTAAGCTACTTGAGGATCATGTGTTCTATTCCATCACCCTGTAAACACCTTTCTGCCTGGCCAATAGATATCATTTATCAACGAAAGATTTTTCTGTTACTATAGCTCTGCACCAGTGGGTTGGTTTGGTAATAAACGTGAGGCCTTTGAGCTGTTACAAAAAAAAAAGTCATCACACCCTGTGTAGTAATGAAAAATACGGAGTATGCTCAGGGTTCAGGGTAGATTGTGTCTTCCAAGGGTATCCTTCTATATCATAGATTAGAGGAAGGGAAATTAAAGAGGATGTCTCCCTCTAAGTTACAGTTTGCTTTTCCCCTAAATTCTCAAGGTGAGCAGTTTGGGATGTTAAAGGAAAGCCCCACAATATAAAGACAGAAGTAGTTTGCCCACAATTACAAACCTACACATAGTCAAATAAGAATGAATCCCGGAAATTTCTTAATCTTTAATCTTAATCTGCCCACAGAAAAATAAAATGTCTGCATAAGGTACTAGAATATATATAGAAATAATTTATTTTAGGCCTGATTTTTATTCCCAGATTACTTCATTTCCATAGCCTTTTCACTTCATGAAACTTTTAACCTTGATTGATCCCTTTCCCAACAGAACCTTATCTTGTGGCCCTAAAACGTTTTTTGTCACCATAAACTCATTCACAATCAACTTAGTAACTGACATTAACTGCCGATGATCTGCTCTGAGGATTGGCTGTAGATTTGCTGGCAACATGTCTACCATTATGCTTTCAGTGATCCTACTACACACGTGCTAAGGAAACTTGTTTCATGTTGGGTAGCTCATAAACATAGTAAAAATAATTTTATTCTAACATTTTACCAATTTTCAGCTCCTGAAAGCAATGTTTCTCATATCTTCTAAAAGAAATCTTCAGTCAGGGAAACAGCTATTTTTATTTTATTTTATTATTTTTTTAAAATTTTTTATTATTTTTTTAAAGATTTTATTTATTTATTTGACAGACAGCACAAGTAGGCAGAGAGGCAGGCAGAGAGAGAGAAGGAAGCAGGCTCCCTGCTGAGCAGAGAGCCCGATGCGGGGCTCGATCCCAGGACCCTGGGATCATGACCTGAGCCGAAGGCAGAGGCTTTAACCCACTGAGCCACCCAGACACCCCCAGGGAAACATTCAATTACCATCAATGTCTGTACATGCTCTTATCAAGTATATTATAATTTTATTATAATATTATATATTAATATTATAATTTATTATAAGTTTATTATAATTTCTTAAGAAGCCAGAAAAGGTGTGATATACTTAAATATGTTTTACTATTTAGGATTTAACATAATGGATGTTGAGATACTTTTTGGTGAGAATTCAATAACAGCGATGGGGATGTGAAGCCTACCTCTTCGGTATCTGGCCATGTCTTATGGAAAGATTCACATTTCCCTTCACTTTGGAAATTACCCTTCCTCAGTTTTGATGTCAGCTGATGTTATCTTGAATTCTTGGTTCTTTCTTTTGAGGGTCCTCGAAGTTATAATAATTCTTGAAACTGCTACATTTCTTCTGTTATCTGGCCCATTCTATTTGGAAGTTTCAGGTAGTTTTATATGGATTTCTAACATCTGCAGTTGAAAACATTCTAAGTTACACAAAATATTGACCCCTGTGTGGGTAAAGACTCTAAAATGTGGAATAAGGTGATCTCAGGTCTGCCTGGAATGTCTCCTTGAACAATAAACTGCAGGTCTTTTCACAAATCTGCAATACAGTATCTCGTGTCTCAGTTCCTTGATCAGGTAAGATTTGTACCATCTCAATATTTAGAGCCCCCTGGGATAATAACACCTTTATACTTGACCCTGTCAAGAGAATCTTTAAGCTATATCCCTCACACTTCTATAAAATGAGAGAGAAATTTGTTTCATGCCTGGACCCACTGTGACTGGACAGTTGGTTTCTTCCTCAGGGAAAGATGGTTCTGACTACGGCTCTCCTGCTCACATACTTCTCACTGTTCAACATTTCTTCAATCAGATCTTTTATAACTATGTATTAAAATTTTGTTTAGCCTAGAAATACAAATGTGAAATTCATAAGATCTAAATCCAATTAAAAAAAAAGAAATATGTGAAATACTTGCTTCTGAGAAAATAAAAAAAATCCATATTTTTGGAGGTAGATTAATAAATTAATTAAAAGGAATCATTTAACATAAGGAAGAGCACAATTTTGTGAAAAAATTAAATAAGTATCTGTAATAAAATCTTCAATATATAATTTTAATCAATTAAAAATCATTAACATGATGAAGTTCAGAGAAATAGTTATGAGGTGTATGAAGAGATATTCAGCTCTTGGAAATTTTTTTCAGTATCCCCTTTTATAAACTAGGAGAATTAGGTCAACCAGATGTCAATGGGAATCTGTGTTTCCACAGTCACTCTTATTGTAGCCATAAGGCAATTCTGTCCTGGAATCTATATTTATTAATAGCCTTAATGGGTAAGCCAAGAGACTCCCACTGGGATTTGTTTTACTCAGGACTTCTTGAAGAAATAAGGTTCTTTAAAATATTTAACTGAATATATTTCTGAATAGTTTTCCTTTGGCCTACTTGACATGCTGCTGCTACCACAAGCATGGCACAATTGGGGCATTTTTAACCTGCCAGAAATCTCTGGACGTGCCTCAGATCACAGAGTGACCTGCTGTCAAGGTAGAAAGCCTGTCCATCCAAAAGTTAAAGTAGTGCTAAGAATCCTTTCATGTCCTCTATTTCAAATAGACGCAATAATATTGTTTTTTCCCTCCTTTTTAAAAAAATCTAACCCAAAATATTAAGTATAGTAAAAGTAAATAATTGACAAGAAAAATCACAGAACAAGGGTCTATATCAAAAACAGTGAAGCAAACCCAAGTAAATATTGATTAATTTGGACCTGAATCTAAAAGAAACTTAAGCTGATACATACTATCTTGAACAATAGGAAAGATACCACCTTAAGATAGTGCCATTGCTTTAAAAGGTCTATCCAAAAACTAGTTAATTGGAAGAATGAAATTAATATATGGGTTAACAAAATGCAAAGCAGAGAATTTCTTTGGAATTGAAAGGAAAATAAGTTCAATACCTTTTTCTTTTTCTTTTTTTTCTTTTAAGTTTTTATTTATTTATTTGACAGACAGAAATCACAAGTAGGCAGAGAGGCAGGCAGAGAGAGGGGCGAAAGCAGTCTCCCTGCTAAGCAGAGAGCCTGATGCGGGGCTCGATCCCAGGACGCTGGGATCATGACCTGAGGCGAAGGCAGAGGCTTGAACCCACTGAGCCACCCAGGTGCCCCTCAATACCTTTTTCTTTTCAATTATCACCATCAAGGGGCAGAGACAGGTATCATGGAGACAGAATGGTAAGAATCATCATATCTACACATGCAAAGGAAATGATTTTATGGGCCCTAGTGAAAAAAAGGGAATGCCAAAGCCTGAAAAAGAAAAGAAGAAATGAGAGAGAGAGAGAAAGAGAACCCCCCCCCCAAAAAAAAATAAATGTTACTAGAGAAGAAGACAGAAAATGCAGTTAGAAGCTTAGTTAAATTCACAATACCCCTGGTCATAATCTATTCTGTTCACAGTATCCTTCAACAATTGGTTGGTTCTGCATAAATGTTAATCACAATAAACGTATGAAACAAGGAAATGTCTGCCATTTTTTCCCTCAAAGTATGTTACTTGTTATGAACTAGTAACAGTTGAGGGATTTTCACTCTTCTGTTTTACAAATGAAGCTATTACAATGTTTATATTGTTTTTTCTCAACCGTTTTATATTGGATGTATTTGGAACATAAAAATTGTAAACTTCTTGGTTACTAACAAATGAGGATCAACAATGACATAGTGAAGTCGTTTTTATATCACTCAGAAATTCTGGACTGTTTCTCAAAGATGAAAGCAATAGCTAGATGAGGCTTTGGGTCGTCATTCTTAGAGATGGAGAAATTGCAATACACACACACACACACACACTAATATACATACATACACAAACCATTGAAGTTTCCAAATTTTCACGCACAAGCATTTTCATATATATGTGTGTGTGTGTGTGTACACATATACATATATCATTGAGGTTTCCAAATTTTATGTATATAAAATTTATATTATACACATTTTACCTAAATGTGTATATATGTATGTATACACATACATACATACACACACATATAACACACACATACACTCATATATATATATATATATGAAAATGCTTGTGTGTGAAAACTTGGAAACTTCAATGGTGGAGAACCAATAGAGTTTAGTATTAACTTTCTAATACCTATTTATCTCTTCTTACTAAATAAAAGAACTATTATCTTGGGAGTAGCATTGTGTTCACCTTTTCAAAAATTATATTTGTTTGGCTCTCTTGAAGATAATATCAAATTACATATAAGTCATAGTTTTTGGATGAAATGTCCAGGAAAATTGTGCTGATACACTAGTAGTCACCAATTTTGAACCTCCCATTTTCTCTGTATTCCTGACTGTGAAGGAAATGTAAATGTTGATGTTCTAGGGGCCATCAAATGATTATTAGGCAATCTTAATAGTGGAAGTCCATGTTAAGGATGCTAAGGGGAGAGAGGGCTCTGGGAAGAAGAGAAAGAAGAGAAAGAAAATAGTATGTACTGCTTACCTTCAAACTTCAGGACATGTGATAGAAAATCACCTTAACATTTATGTATTTTTAGCTAAAATTCACATACAAAGAAATGCATTGATCTTAAATGCAGAATTTAATGAGCTTTGATAAATTGGTATACTCATGTATCCATTGTACCATAGTCAAAGTATAGACTATTTCTACCACCAAGAAAGTTTACTGGTGTCCTTTTCCAGTTAATCTTCCTTACCACTGTTTTGGTTTCTTATACCTTGGATTGATTCTTCCACTTTCTGAGTTTCATGTAACTGAAATCATAAAGTATAAAATTTCTGTGTCTAGCTTTTTCCAAATGCCACAATATTCATTAAGACAGATCTATGTTAGCAGCATTATCTATAATAACCATTCTATGGAAACAGCCCAAGTGTCCATTAGTGTCCATCAATTGATGAATGGATAAAGAAGATGTATATTCATTCAGTATATGTGGTACACATTCCATTAGACACACACACATGCTGTATATATAGCCTTAAAAAAACAATGAAATACTGCTGTTTGTAAGGACATAGATGGAGCTAGAGCATATAATGCTAAGCAAAATAAATCAGTCAGAAAAAGACAAATACCATATGATTTCTCTCATATGTGAAATTTTATAAATAAAATGAGCATAGAGAAAAAATGGAGAGAGACAAATCAAAAAACAGACTCTTAACCATGGTATTCACTCTGAGTATGTAATATTCCAGTTTTAATTTTCAATGTTTTTTTTATTAAAAAAATTTAAGTTTGATTAAGTTAAATTTATATATTTTATGCTTGATGTTAATGCTTTTTGTCTTTAAGAAATCTTTGCATTTATTAAAGTTGTTATGATATCATCCATGTTACCTTATGGAAGCTTTATAGTTTTAACTTTTTATGGTTAGTACTATGCTACATCTTAATTGAATTTTGAGTGTGACAGGAAAAAGTAGTCAATACGCACTTTTTAATATATCTGTATCTGGCAATATTAGCATTATTTTTAAGACTAGAAGTAAGTTTCATGTAGACAAATTGTAGTTGGTTAATTTTTAAAATTACTCCTGCCATTCTTTGTCTTTATTTTGTGTGTTTAGACCTTTTATATTTAATGTAATTATTAGACTTAATCATTTCGTTATTTCTTTTTCTGTTTATGCTCTTTCTCTTTTTCTTCATTTTACGTTTCCTCCTTTATTATATACAATTGGTAGTTGCTGTTGAAGTTTGTCAGACAAGTGGCAAGATCTTGTTTTCATTTTAGGAAGACATTTCTGATTCATTCCAGGAGAAATTTTATGCCTTACTGAAGAATGAAATCATGGAGACCAATCAAGAAGATATCATACTACTTCAGTGATAAAGGATGGTTCATTGCATATGTATGGTGACAATAAAGTTGGGAAAAAATTATAAAATTAAGATATATATTGGTTGTAGAAAAGCTCATTGTTGATTAACATAGAGTGAAAGGAGGAAGAAGAGAGAAGACTAAATGATACTTCCCAGGATCATAATTTGAACGAGTTAGAGATAAATTTGGTATTTATTTAAATGAACAAAGCAAAATATTAGTTGTTTTTTTTTAAAGATTTTATTTATTTATTTGACAGAGAGAAATCACAAGTAGATGGAGAGGCAGGCAGAGAGAGAGAGAGGGAAGCAGGCTCCCTCCTGAGCAGAGAGCCCTATGCAGATCATGACCTGAGCCAAAGGCAGTGGCTTAACCCACTGAGCCACCCAGATGCCTCCAAAATATTAGTTTTAGGAAGGGTAAGAAGTATTCAGATTTGGGAAATATTTGGCTCTAAATTCCTTAAGGCAGTTAGTATTAATGTCAAGTAGACATTCTTACTAGTGAAAAAAAATTATGTGCGTATATATGGTGATTGAAGCTATTGGAATGCATAAGAATATATTAGTCTATACTTCAGGTTGATCAATAAAGGGAATTCAGTAATAAACTAAAAATATTAATAATAAAAATTATTAAAGGGGAAGCTGGAGAAAGTAGTGAATAGAGTTATCAGAAATAAAAGAAAAATAGGAGACACAGGCATAGAAAATAAATACAAATGTGCTGAAGAAGAAAATGATTCATTGCACCAGATGCTCCCTAGAAATCAAATAAAATGAAAGTATAAAAGATGCTGAACTTGACAATTTGCAGGTCATAGATACGGTGGTAACTCCAGTGGTGTGATACAGATAGATGCAGATTAAAGTGAGTTGAAGAATCGATGAAGAAATTTTAAGTTCAGGCAAAATGGGGCAAGGTTATGCAGAATGGTTGCTGTGCCAATCTTTAAAATGTGGTGCAACTGTAGGAATTTTAAAATGGACTTTGGAGCTTATAGAAAAGAACAGAACATTTTTAGTATTAGAAACAAAGAGATAATTTAGAGCTACAGAGGGAGGAGTGGACTGTATCATACAGAGTAATGGCTTTAAATACCCATGAAAGAAAGAATATGGCTTGAAGTTAGAACTGAGACGTCTGCATAAAAGATAGAACCATAAAGGAATCTAGAAAAAGATCTGCCTGTAGATTCAAAAACACAGTGAAGATTCTTGATACTCCCAAGTTAAAAAGTAATAATGTTTTACATGGAAAATCTAAGCTCCAGTCTATACATTAAATTGGTGTGAATTCTGAATCGATATTTCTTATCGGAAGAGAAAACTTAGAAAGTTAAGGAATTTATATAAAGCTTAGAGCCTGGCAATGGCAAAGGTGGAGAAAATCCCAAAGTCCAGCTATATAGGATCCCATAACTATACACACAAAAATGCCTCACTGAATAATATCTCACAGTACATAGCTACAAAATAGGGGGAAAAAATTCACCAGAGAACTGCTTATTAGATAAAATGGTGGTTGCTTTCTGGCAAGACAGTGTTCTGGCACTTTTGCTCAACTGCTTACTGTGTGCTATTTTCCAATTTAGTGGAAGCAACTATGAGGTGGAAGGTGGAGTTTCTGGAACAGATTGCAGGTGCCAGGGCACTAATATGGATGCTTTGACTGGCACAGAGGCTAAGTTTTGTTTTGCTGCCTCTTCCTCTCTACCTTGGGCTAGAACAACTTTCTGAGCATTGGTGGAATCTGTCAAAAGATTCGAAGACATTCACTTTCTGTTGCCATGTAAGCCAACATATGGCAGATGGAGCAAGTGGAATGTAGATCCAAACCTGGGCAGGAGAAAACAGAAGAGGAAGTCTCTTATGAAATAATGGCTCAAAAGAGAAAGTAAAATTCATATACTCAGGACAAAGTCCCTGCTTAAAAAATATCTGATATGACCCTAGACTTGCATCTCTGATAGCTCCATGGGCTCTGTACAAGTAGGAGGTGAAGGCAAAAAAAAAAAAAAAAAAAAAAAAAAGAAAGAAAAAGAAAAAGCAGTTGTTGGCAACTTAGTATTGAAACAGTGTCCCAGCTAAGCAGTGCTGGAACAAGCAAAGGCCTGGACAGTAATATTTTCTTTTTCTCTTTTTGGCTCCAGACACTTAAGAAAATCTGTCTTGGGTGACCACAAAGATGATGAAACAGATTGCAGTAACCACATATGAGGATATAGAAGGAATATACTCTTTGGAAATGAAAAAGATAAAAAGAAAAAAAAATTCAAAACAAATAGATAGCTGCAGACTTCAATAATACACAGGACATTCTAGGTAATAGAGACTCTGATTTCAGACTTACCACATTATAATATTCAAAACCACAAAAACAACAACAAAAATAAAACAAGTCACACAAGAAAGAGTCAAGTATGGGCCACTCAAAGTAATACAAAATTGATGGAACTGTCCCTTTTGAAGACCAAATACTAGATTTATTAGGCAAAATCTTTAAACCAATTGTCTTAATATGTTCAAAGAGCTAAAGAAAACAATGGGCAAAGAACTGAAGTAAACCAGTAAAATTATGTCTGAGCACAATTGAGAATATCTATAAGGAGGTGGACGTGTGGCAAGACAGAAGAAAGAATCGGTAAAATTGAAAACTGGATAACTGAGATTATTACATCTGAGGAGCGGAGACAAAAATGAATGAAAAAAATGTTAACAACAGCAACAACACAAAACAAAAACAACAACAACACAAAAATGTAAACAGAGCCTGAGGGACCTGTGGGACACCCACAAGTGTGCCAGATACATGTTATTGGAATCCCAGAAGGCAAAGGGAGAAAGGGATAAGAAGAATATTTGAAGAACAATGGCTAAAAACTTTCCAAATTTGGTGAAAGATATGAAATCTTCTCTAGGAAACTAAATAAATTCAACTAGAATAATTTCTAAGAATAAATACTGAGACACATTCTAACCAAATTATTGAAAGACAGAATCTTAAAAGCAACAAGAGAGAAATGACATCACATAAAAGATAATCTCAAAGAGATTAACACCCGATTTCTCATCAAAACCACTTTGTCTTGTTATTTTCTTCATGATTTAAAAGTCAAATGGATGAAAATAATATAACCTGTTAATGAGCACAAAATATGTAAATATATATTTTTTAACAACAACACAAAGAGTGGGGAGCAAGCTATACAGCAAAAGAGATTTTTGTATTCTACTGCAGCTAATTTGAAATTCCCAGGGTAACTAGACAATATCTAAATTTTTTCTATAGAGGAAAAGGAAATGGAAGGGATAAAAATGGTATACTACAAAAATCAAGTAAACATAAATGAATGTAGTAATAGAGTATAAAGCACAAAAAAGAGGGGTACCTAGGTGATGCAGTCAATTAAGCATTGGACTCTCGGTTTTGGATCAGGTCATGATCTCACTGTTGTGAGATCAAGCCCCATGTTGGACTCCACATTCAGTTTGGAGTCTGGTTGACATTATTTCTCCCTCTCTCTGTGCCCCTCTTGCTCGTGCTCTTTCTCAATCTCTCTCTCAGATAAATAAATAAATCTTTTAAAATTAAAAAAAATGTATGCACACAAATAGAAATATGGGAAAGTTAAATTCCTCCTTATCACTAATTGCTTTCAATTTGAATAAACTCTTTAATTAAAAGACAGAGATTGCCAAAATGGGAAAACAACAACAACAAAAATCTATCTTCTATCTAAGAGAACCACTTTTTATCCAAAGACACAAATAAGTTGGATATAAAACAACAAAACATATTCTGTGAAAACAGTAATCAACAGAGAAGAGTGGCTATACTATCACCAGAAAAAAATATTCTTTGAGTGAAAAACTTACAAGACACAAAGAAGAATATAATGTATTTTTATTTTGCTTTTAAATTTGTTTTAAAGTTTTTATTATGAAGTAATCTCTACACCCAACATAGGCTCAAACTTAAAATGCCAAGATCAAGAGTCAAGGGCTCTGCTGACTGAGCCAGCCAGTCAAACATGACATATTTTTGAAAGGGTCAATTTATATTACAGTTATAAACATGCATACTCCAAACAACAAAGCCCCCAAAATATATAAGAAAACATTGACAGAATTGAAGGGAAAGTAGTTCCACAATAAAAGCTGGAGACCCGACACCCAATTTCAATGATGGAGAGACCATTCAGAAATAAATTAATAGGGAAATATAGGAGTTGAACAACACTCGACTAAGAAGACCTCACATACAGCTACATCCAACAGCAGAACAAGCCTACCTCTCACATGGAACATTCTGCAGGAAGGACAACATGTTAGCCCACAAAACAGTCTCGATGAATTTATGAAGGTGGAAATTATATAAATAAATTAATTTATATAATAGATTAAATACATAAATAAACTGAATAAACTAATACAAAGATGGAAATTATATGTTAACTAATAAAGTTTTAATATAAAGAATATAAAAAGAACTTCTATAGCTGAACAAAAAGACAATTGATTCTTTTAAAAAAAAAATAAGCAAACAAGTTTAATAGATGTTTCTCCAAAAAAGATACACAAATGGCCAAAAAGCACATGAAAAGATGATCAACATCATTAACATGAGGGAATTGCAGAAGAAAATCACAGTGATGTCTTGTTTCAAACCCATTAGGATGAAAGTAATGTTAAGAAAATGGAAAATCGTAAGTGGCGATAAAGAGGTGAAGAAACTGAATCTTATGCACACTGCCATGTACGTTGAATATAAAATAGCCCAGCCACTATCAAACCAATCTTACTACTTGTCAAAAAGTTAAACGTAGAATTCCCATGTGACCCAGCAATTCTTCTCCTAGATATATAGCCCGAATAATAGAAAACTGGTACTTAAACAAATGTACACATATTTTCAAAACATACAATTCAACAACAGCCAAACGGTGAAACTAGGTCAAATGTCCATCAATAAGATGAATGGATAAACTAAGATACAATGAAATATTATTCAGCCATAAAAAAGAATGGAATACATGATATAAGTATATAGCATAGATGAACGTTGAAAACACTATGCTAAATGAAAGAGTCCAGACACAAAATATTACATACTGCATTATTCCGTATATATGAAATAGTCATAACAGGTAAATATAGAGAGATAGAATGCTGATTAGCGATTTCCAGGGGCCAGAGGGAAGGAATAATAAGGAACCTACAGAGTTTACTTTTGGTGTGGTGAAAGTGTTTTGGACATAGAGGTCGTAGTTGCCTGACATTGTGAATACACTAAGTGCCACATTAACAGTTCACTTCAAAATGTTTAATTTTATGCCTCGTGAATTTCACTTCAATAAAAAGTTTAAAAATGTAAAGATTGAATTTAAAATTTAAAATAGTAATGTTTATGTATAGATAAGTACACATACATGTAAACACACATGTATGTACCTGTTAGAACACAAAAAGTTTTGTAAAAGAACCAATTAAGAAGACCTTCCCTATCATATATTAATCCATATTTTATTCTATTTCTTTCTTTATTTAAAATTTTTTTTAAAGATTTTTATTTATTTATTTAACAGAAAGAGAGAGCACATAAGCAGGGGGAGCTGCAAGCAGAAAGAGAGGGAGAAGCAGGCTCCATGCTGTGCAGAAAGCCTGATGTGGGGTTCTATCTCTGGACCCCAAGATCATGACCAGAGCCAAAGGCAGATGATTAACTGGCTAATTCACCCAAGTGCTCCTTAACACGTATTTTAAAGCAATATTTTTTAAGACAATGTAGAATCTTCAAGAAGCTAGAAAAATAGAATAGAGAAGCTGGATAGAGATCTCACAAAAGGGATTGTGAATTTTCAGAACATGTATATATGAGATGAGGTGTTGTTAAACAGCCATAGGGAAAACCTGGTCTCTTCCATGAATAGAATTTTATGAGTAATGCAGAGGCAAATGATTATCAATATAAAACATTATATTAGGTATCCCCGTCACATGACACTGAGTAGAATTTCCATAGGGACTGAAGATATAAATGTGAAAAGCATATTGAAGCACTCAGCTAGGGAGTAATTTACAACAAACAACAAGCAATACCATACAAAAGTGTTGGAATATTATGCCTTAAAATTATAAATCAAATATTAATAACAAGAAAATGAATAAGAAATCACAATGAATTTTTTTTAAAGATTTTATTTCTTCATCTGACAGAGAGAGAGATCGCAAGTAGGCAGAGAGGCAGAGTGAGAGGGGGAAGCAGGCTCCCTGCAGAGCAGAAAGCCCCATGCTGGGCTCCATCCCAGGACTCTGGGATCATGACCTGAGCCAAAGGCAGAGGCTTAATCCACTGAGCCACCCAGGCACCCCCGAGAAATCACAATGAAATATTAAAAAATAGATTCAAATAACTTTTGGCTAAAAAAGAAATACCTATGATGACTAGATACTAAGGGGACATGATTGAAGATGAAAGAAAATTTTAACAAATCTTGTGCAGTGTAGGTAGTGTACTTCATTATAAAAAAGGTAATTTTTATGTTTAAATTCAGGTATAGAAATGAGGAAACACAAAAAGGACAGAAATAGACAATAAAACATCAAAAATGTAGAAGGATAAAAATATTAGATATGAGAATAGAAATGAATAAAATAGAGAAGAGAAAGAATAAAGAAGCTAACAAAACCAAAAGCTCACTCATCGAAAATACTACACTGAGAAAGGACCCATCAACCAGACACAATGTGAATTTTGGGGAAAGTCTTCCACACAAAAACCTGAGTCGGGCATGAAAGGACATCTCTGTATGAGAATGGTTCTGATCAGGAGAGTGATATGATCTCTGCATAAGTTATCACTCTGGTTGATGTTTGTAATCTAGAATGGAGAGAGGAAGGCCAGCAAGGAGATAAATAGTGGCCCCTTTGATTTAGAGTGATGACAAAAATCCACAGGAATTGGTGATAGATTATATGTGGGTTATGAGTAGGGAGTAAGAAATATCTTTCAGGTTTTGTGAATGAACAATGGGTGCCATCTCCGTAAATGGGGGGAGATGGTGGCAGAAGGGTGTAGGTCTTTAATTATAGTTACTGATGGACATTTTAAGTCTGTGATGTGAATGGTGGTGACAAGCAAAGGAAAGAAACTTTCTTTGTCCTTGCAACAAATACCACTGCAACGGACAGTCTTTCAAGTAAAGCTCTTTTTCTGGGTATCAAAAAAAGGGTCCTAATGTTCATAAAGAAGAACAGTTTATGTTATCATTTGCATAAAGTGAACCTGTTTGTGAAGTACCGCTGTGGGACATTATAGCTTCCTCATTTGGGATCTCTGTGTTAAGCCTGTAAGGCCATTTTTTCCCAGCTTCTCTGATGCTGGGTCAGGAATGCCTGCAGGCAGCTGGAGGTTTCCTGTTCTGTCACATCATCTTATTGCCATAGCCATTCATCTAAATTGACGGACTTGAGATATTTTATTCCTGCTAATTAACATCAATATTTCCCCCTCCAACGTAATACATTCTCCTTTGATCAATCCTGCCAACTCAACAGTGTCTTCATTTTCCTTGCTGTGTTCCTTGAGGCAGATGGAAACAATATGCCTTCTCCTCAGCCAGTGAGGCCTGAGATTAAAGTACACATTGGCTGAGTAGGGAAAGAAAACCTTCACGTGATCCATGCCAATAATTACTATACAAAACGGAAGACAGCCAGCAAACTGTGCACCCAAATTGGCGACTGACAATAGCTATCACTAATTCATCCTACTTATTTGATTCTATTTGGTTTTCCTGAATATTTCTGTATTAAATACACTTAGAAATCAATTTTCTCAAGTATGTACTTATTCACGAGGAAAAGACTAACCGTCCATATACAACTATGAATTGTATTTATTGCAAAGGGGTGGTTTTTAGTGAGTCTTTAATTGCCTCTTAATTTCTCTATTTTTTTTAATTTATTTTTTATTTTCAGCATAACAGTATTCATTATTTTTGCACCACACCCAGTGCTCCATGCAATCCGTGCCCTCTATCATACCCACCGCCTGGTACCCCGACCTCCCACCCCCCGCCCCTTCAAAACCCTCAGATTGTTTTTCAGAGTCCATAGTCTCTCATGATTCACCTCCCCTTCCAATTTCCCCCAATTCCCTTCTCCTCTCTAACTCCCCATGTCCTCCATGCTATTTGTTATGCTCCACAAATAAGTGAAACCATATGATAATTGACTCTATTATGCCTCCATCAGAAAGGACGAATACCCAACTTTTGTAGCAACATGGACGGGACTGGAAGAGAATAATTTCTCTATTTTTAAAATTTCTATAATAATATAACTTTGTTAGGAAAAAGGAGCCATTTAAAAGTCATCTTATAAAACTGTATACCCCTCAGATGATACTTACAGCATGAACAATTGCGATGCACGCTTTTGGTGGATTGGATTATGAATTACTCTCCCCTCACCCCTCCCTCGGGTTTTTTTTTTTTTTTTCCTCCCTCATTTACACTTCAATCTCCTGCTATTTGTTGGAATGAAAAACATGCAACTTTAGGGGAAGAAGAGACACACAGAACTTGTAAACTCTAAGATTCCAATGAGCAAAATCAGCCATAATTGCTCTAATAATTGGAAGAAACAGCACAGAGCCTGGAGCCCCTGGGCTAAATTTTCCTCCCTCAGAAGATCAGCTAAGAGAGATAGATGGCAGGAAGGCAATGGTGGTTTTATTATCTGGTGATTTATGTTATGCTTGCAAGAACCACTGAAATGGTGAAATAAAAATTGACTTTTTATATTTTATAATTAACATTATTATCTGCCCATCAAAGAAGAAAAGATTTGAAAGGAGCCATGTGAAAAGAGTGTAAATTTATATCCTGCAACATGAAAACCTAAAAGAGTAAGATTTCATGAGAACCAATTATTTAAATGTGGTCGTCCACAGAACGCCGAAAGAAAGATAGAGAAAGAGAGAAGGAACAAAGGAAGAAAGGAGGGAGGAGGAAAGAAGTCAGGCAAGAAGACAAGAAAAAAGGAAGTGGTACATCCCACCTCCCCGAGGACAGCAATTCCTGATGCACAAGGACAAATGACTAGCGGTGAGGACTACAGTCCTTCAAAACTGGCAAGCAAAGAACGATCTGATAGGAAGAGTACACCACCCAAAATGTGATTTTTCGCAAACCACTGAAGGCATGTGAAAAACACTTGGAAAGTATTGCTCTGGGAAATGCCATTATATTTATAATAATTAAAAAAAATGGCCTCTCACTTCTCATCAAGCCAAACTGAAACCTCTGGTGAGCAGTAAATTTATCATCACCTCAGTTCAGGTAGGAAGCAGTGTCATGTATGCACACTCTTGAATGCACGTATCCGAGATGGTGAGTGTGGGTGTCTTTATAAGCATCCATAACATTTTATGATTCTAATCTTTGCTACAAAGGTTTAATGGACTAAAAATTCCACCAAGAGACAGCAATGCAAAAATATATCCATTACTTAATTTGATACATATGCATATACTATTCTAAAGTTCCCTTGTCTTGCCTCTTAATAGGAGGGGTGGGGTGGACCATAACTTGGAGGTTCCTGGTAAGGGCTTTGGAGTCAGAACACCTTGGCTGGGATTCCAGCTCTGCCAGTCCCAAGAGTGATGTCTGACAAGTTATTTAATGTCTTAAAACTTGTTTCTTCATCTCTATAATGGGGGTAATATTAGCTCTTTTATAGGGCTGGCATGAAACATGATGTAATGCATTTAAAAGATCTAACACTGTAGCTAGCATTACAGTAAGTGCTTAACAAAATTTGGCTATTGATATAACTTTAAGCTGATTTTAGTTGAAATACCAATTGATTTGTCAAAATGTTTACTGTAACAACTTTTACTTTATTCTGTTTTATAAAATTCAATACTATTTTGAAAGAAGATTTTATTTTAGGGAGAGTGATAATAATTTTGTTTTGCTCTGCAAAATTCATTGGATTTAAAATTTAAATGGCTCTTTAAAAAATATCTTTTTCCCCATTCCATGAACATAGATCTCAAAAATCAATTTCACTCAGTTTAAAACATGCTTTGTTACTATGTCAACAAACAAAATGGGCCAACACATGGCTTAATAACATTCTTCAATTTATATTTCTTAATACATGTCAGAAGCTCACAATTCATCTTTATATCATCATTCATATTCATAGAGATAGATGTGTATCTATTTTGATTTTGAAATATTGTATTTTGTCAATTATAGGAAAAAATCAGCAAATATAGAAGAAACTGTTTTGTAGGATCAGTGACTTTCTTTAAATAAGTAGGTCCAATAAGTAAAAAATAGTTTAAAATCTGTTAAGTTATAGGCACTAACCATAACAGTACAGTCAGCGCTCAACTTTTCCTGGAGACTGTGTGTGGGACTGATCCATCAAGCCAGAATTTTCCTGGTTTCCATCTGGACTTGTGTTCAGTCCCCACCACCGCATCCATCCCCCAGTTCTATACCTTTATATCCAGCATGCCAATGAATTATTTTAATTCTGTTCTTTATGGTGACTTTTTCCTCTCTTTTTCTGATATGATGCCCTTTTGTTAAGAGCTCGCTAAGATGAATTGGAAAATATCAAAGACAGAAGAACTCATCATGGTGTCTGGATTCATAAATGAGTTCAAAACTCCAGGCAAGGCCAGGTTCCCAGCCATTCCAAGATTCCTTACCCTTAGGCACTTCAGCTTAAGGTTCTCACTTAGCAGAACTGCCCTGGCTTAACCACTAATTTCTCACTATTCCCATGGCCATCGGTAGAATTTATATAACGGTACGTATTTCCTAGCAGGCCATTTAAGAGGTTGGGGGAGAGGCAGATGGAGAGATATAGACACCAAGATGCCCATGTAAACATCGGTGGTTCTACTGATGGGCAGTTAGAGCAGGGCCAGGCTTGGAGAGCTGACTGGAAGAAGAAAAGGCCAGGTGGGCCCCAAGGCAGCAGCAGTGCTGTCCATCCTTGGATTCCATTTGACCAGAGCATGTGTGATTACAGTGCCCCCTAGCACATACACAAATCACATTGCTCTTCCTCGCTGGGAGAACTAGGACACCACTGGAATTCTGGGGCTTGTACAATTATTTGAAACACTTGGTTCTGCAAACTGGGTCTGGGCCTGGTATTGCTTGGCTTCTGGTTTGGGAAAAGTCATCTTCAGGGACCTGTTGCAGAAAACTCCAGGTCCTTCCCTCCAAGGGGTGGGAAAGAGGGATGACTACTGCTGTTCATTCCCCAACAATGCAGAATTCCCCTACCTACATCTGCACAAACACTTCTGCACAAACTTTATACTAGTTTAAAAAAAACAAATAATTCATTTTTCTTTTTTTTAAAGGCACAGATTGCTTGATTACATATAAACAGTTTGAGAAATAAAATCAAATGAACTGAAACTTTCAGGATATTTTCTTAGAATTTAATTTAATTTAATATATATATTATTATCTATAATATATATTAAATTTGGACAACATCCTTAAGCATACATATGACCTTTGATATTTTCTTATTGTCAACTAATAATATAGTTATTTTATACTCTGTATAAATACATCACAATGCTAGATAATTATCACTTGTATATTTATTATTTTTCCCCAGACAAATCCAAAGTAAAATATTACTCATGTAAATTTTGAATTCTAAGCATCATACTGTTTAAGCAATATCATTTTATGGATGCTTTGGGATAAAAAATTAAAAATGAATAAACAATAAAGTATTAATTTCAAGTCAATTTTTAAACCTATCTACACATTCTTCCCTCCCTGTCCTGTACTTAATTGATTCTGCTTGTGCAATTAAGACATAGAGATTCTTGATCCCTGGATCAGACCAATTATGTATTTCTTCAGCTCTTTCCTAGCTTTGTGCTTTTTCAAATTTTAACTCCTTAGAATGTCAATATAATAACTTTTTTTTTTTTTTTTTCCTGAAAAGAGTAACCACCTGGACTTTGGATCTTTATCTTTCTCTCATGATATCAAATTACATTGCAGGGTTGACTACCCATCTGCCTTTTTGCTGTTATCATTTCACTGCTAAGCATGAGCAAAGAGAAACCTTCAATCAAGATACCAAGGTGATCAGAGAGCCTAAAATTCTCAACAATTCACTCACCGGCGGTGTCATTGTCGTCATCCACCCTATCCTCACTTAAGATCAGACACATTCCTCTCTCTCTCTCTCTCTTTCTCCCCTCCTTCAGTATGAATTCCCGATGTCACTGACAGGAGAAAAGATATCATCAAGACCTAAAGTTTCTTTCTATTTTTTATTTTTTAAAGATTTTATTTATTTGACAGACAGAGATCACAAGTAGTCAGAGAGGCAGGCAGAGAGAGAGAAGGAAACAGGCTCCCTGTTGAGCAGAGATCCTGATGCAGGGCTGGATCCCAGGACCCTGGGATCATGACCAGAGCCGAAGGCAGAGGCTTTAACCCACTGAGCCACCCAGGTGCCCCAAGACCTAAAGTTTCTGGCGAGTCACCAGACAATAATCTTCCATGAAGTATTTCCAGTTTTCCTCAAATGCATGTTAATACTTCAAACTTTTAAACACTTTTCAATTTCATACATATCATATCATGTTGACCCAAATCCATTACAGTTATTTCCTGCAACTCATTCTCTATTCGAGAGAACAAAACTATATCTTAATCATCTTTTTTCTTTACTACTTAAACAGATCACTTAATGGTTGCTGAAGGACTGTAGCAATCATGATTGCATATGACTAGTTGCACTGAATGTTGATCCAAAACAAGCTAGGTATTAAGTCTTGCACGGACTGACTACAGTTGAATGTTTGGTTTGATGGAATGTATACGACTGTTTCCTTCAAGACCAGAGATTCTTCATCCTCCCATATAATAATATATCCTGAACAATTTTAGTCTCAGGAAGTAGTCTGAAATCCAAATAAAGGTTCATGTGGATATGTGGACCCACTGAGTCCTTTCACAATCCTTTCAAGAACCTCTAGCTTATTTACTTTTGAGCATGCTAAAATAACCACGTGTGGAGACCCACAGCCCAGAAATCACCATAGAACTCCGTCCACATTCTGAATGGGGACTTGGAACAGGGAAGTTACTCAACTTCTCCTAAGATAAGTTTTGTCAGATGCAAAGTGAAAATAATAGTATCACACTCATAGCAGTGCTCTGAGTATTAAAAAGTCTGGGTGAGGAGATTGGTTGTCTAAGAACATCCCAGAGTACAACAAGATTTCTAAAGCTGTTCTATAGCACTGAATCGTAGATAGAATTTTATATTTTTAGTGGCACATTTAAAACAGTGAAGAGATGGGGCACCTGGGTGGCTCAGTGGGTTAAAGCCTCTGCCTTCAGTTCAGGGCATGATCCCAGGGTCCTGGGATCAAGCCCCACATGGGGCTCTCTGCTCAGTGGGGAGCCTGCTTCCCCCTCTCTCTCTGTCTACCTCTTTGCCTACTTGTGATCTCTGTCTGTCAAATAAATAAATAAAATCTAAAAATAAATAAATAAATAAAGGCAGTGAAAAGAAAGGGGTGAAATTAATTTTAATAATGTATGTGTTATAGCACAAAAAATCTAAAGTATTATCATGTCAACATGTAAATAATATTAAAAATTGTTTATGGGATATTTTACATACTTTTTTGTGTGTTAATTCTTCAAACTACAGAGTGGTTTTGCCATCACTCCATATCCTTGTTTGGACTCCGGACATTCCAAATGTTTGCAAGTCACGTAAGACCAATGCCTACTGGGTTGCACAGTGCAGATCTAGACGATGAACCCAGGGAGTCACTAACTTTGTCCCATCTGGGAAAAGGGGAACTGGAGTGATCTCTGCCAAATATCTGGAGTGATCACATGCCAAATATCACGCCATAGTGAGAACAAAGTAGCAATTTCCAGGGAGTAAATGGATCTCCTTTCTCCTTACCATCATCCTTGGCTGCTGCTTTTACAAGTCCCTACTCACATTATTCATGCATTCTCTTTAATGACACTGTGGATTCATGTTTAAGTACTGTTTGCTTTTTTGTTTTCATGTATCTAATTTGTTCCTTTCTCAGCTATATTATATGCCCTTGAGACTATTTTAACAGTGAATTCCACCTTCTTTTCTTCAACAAATTGGTCTAAAGCTTTTGACATACTCTGGTATTGGCTCTGTATACTTGTCTGATTTTAGTCGTCATCGCTGGGGGACTCTATATTGCAACACAGACAGAATTCCAACAGCTGAGCTATTCCTTGTATGTTCACATCTTCCCTTTCCCCACGCACTCCCCCAACTCCAGGGATCAGGCAAATGTTTTTTTAGTAATTTTTTAAAGATTTTACTTATTTATTTGACACACAGAGAGAGATAGTAAGAGAGGGAACACAAGCAGGGGGAATGTGAGAGGGAGAAGCAGGCTGCCTGATTGAGGGCTTTATTCCAGGACCCTGGGATCATGACCTGAGCCAAAGGCAGACCTGAGCCACCCAGGCACCCGAGTTTTAGTAATTTTAACTAATTTTCTGAAAAGGGAAGAAATAAGAGGCAGGTATAAAATAGAATAAGAATGGAAACAAAACTAAAGAAAAGGCTAGTGTAGTTACAAATCTTGATGTACATAGTAATGATAATCATAGCCATAAACATAACATCTACTAACCATTGAATCTTGCTCTGTAGCAGACACTTTGTAAAACTCCTGTATCATCCTGTTTTATTTTATCTCTACAGTAACCATCTAAAGGAATACTTGACTTTCTACTTCTCCCTTGGTCAGCCCTGTTTTTTTTTTCTTGAGATCAGGCATACAACCAGATGGAGCCTCCCCCATTTCCCCTCCCTTTTTTTCCTAGCATTGTTTTTGAAAGCTCTTAGAGTCAAAACTGTCTGGCTTTGTAAGTTTCTTCTAAATTACCATAAGGAGACCTATGGGGAGGCCAATTTTTTACCCTCAAGTTATATTTACTTACATCCTTAAAACATGTTGGTTACTGTCTCTTGCCTAATTGTTGTGTCACTGATGGTTTGAATTCTCTTTGTTTGAGTGCCTAAGTGAGTCCACACCTGACGGTATCACAGCAGTGTCCCTACTGCCATGACCAAAAGCCCTTTGTCTGAACAATTCACCTTCTTGAGTCATGGCATCAGCTGCCACTTCACAAACAGTGCTGAAATCCTCACTGTCTCACCAATTTTATTTTTATTAAAAAAGAAAGAAAGAAGGAATGAAAGGGGAAAATAGCAAAGTATCTTAGAACTGTGCCTAATGTTGTAAAATGGTGCTAAACTGTGTCTTGATTGTAAAAGAGAAATCAATTTAGAAAGTATTGACTTGGAAGAACTTAATTGCTCATAAAATTAATTTATGGATGACTTTATTTGATGTTTGGAAACAGGAATACAAATGAACCAACTTCGATGTGTATGAATTTCCATGGCTAGCCAAGAAAAGGTAACTTACAAGAATAGAAAATTGAACCAGATGAGACAGTAATGGTTGTTTACACTCTGTGGGAAACAGCCCATATTAGGCTATAAGTAGTGAATAGTTATAAAATAGTTTAACAGTAGGAGTTGTAGACAAGTTTAAAATGAAAACTATTTAAATTGAATCAAAAACTGCTCACTGGCTGATACACCTTAAAATAGACATAGGTACCTGTGAGTTTATAAACAAAAGTAAAGGAAATAATATCTTCTGAAGAAGTTATAGGATAAATAATTTGAAAACTGTTAAGTCCCCAAGAGCCATTAAAGCAGAATCTTCCTGCTGAGATAGCAGAATTTTTATTGTAAATTATCATGTAAGTAGAGAAGCAAAGCAATAGTAACAAAGAATGTGGAATGAATATATATGTCCATCTTTGACAGAGGCAACAGAAAGATGCATGCAGGCATAATGACAATTCTATAGGAGCAAAAGGAAATAGAAGAAACTTGTATCATATATGTGATAATATATGCTATTCACATTTTTATAATTTGCATGATAAAAGGTAAATAAAACAATGATTTAAATTATCTCAAAAGCTTCGAGTCAAAGATACATTTCTATTAGTGGGGAAGTAAGTGTAATTGTGGTTACTTCTTACAATGGGCCAAGTGCCAATAACGTGATTGCTACTAATACCAATCTTATGTATGATTAATATCTATTTGGTAAAACTCTAGTGTCTTCTTGGCATCAGGGAAATACTAATCAAAACCACAGTAAGATACCATCTCACACCAGTCAGAATGTCTAAAATTAGCCAGCCAGGAAACAACAGATGCTGGCGAGGATGGGGAGAAAGGGGAACCCTCCTACACTGTTGGTGGGAATGCAGCTGGTGCAGCCACTCTGGAAAACAGCATGGAGGTTCCTCAAAAAGTTGAAAATAGAGCTACCCTATGACCCAGCAATTGCACTACTGGGTATTTACCCTAAAGATACAAACGTAGTGGTCTGAAGGGGCACATTTACCCGAATATTTATAGCAGCAATGTCCACAATAGCCAAACTATGGAAAGAACCTGGATGTCCATCAACAGATGAATGGATAAAGAAGATGTGGTATATATGTACAATGGAATACTATGCAGCCATCATATGAAACCTTGCCATTTGCAACGACGTGGGTGGAACTAGAGGGTATTATGCTTAGCGAAATAAGTCAATTGGAGAAAGATAACTATCATATGATCTCCCTGATATGAGGAAGTGGAGATGCAACATGGAGGGTTTGGGGGGTAGGAAAAGAATAAATGAAACAAGATGGGATCGGGAGGGAGACAAACCATAAGAGACTCTAAATGTCACAAAACAAACTGAGAGTGGCCGGGGGGGGGAGGTCAGGAGAGGGTGGTGGGGTTATGGACATCGGGGCGGGTATGTGCTATGGTGAGTGCTGTGAAGTGTTTAAAACTGGAGATTCACAGACTCGAACCCCTGGGGTTAATAATAATTATATGTTTATAAAAAATAAAAATAAAAAAAATTCTAGTGTCTTTTCCTCATTTTCCCAGCTTAAGACATTTTTTTCCACATTTAATTAAACTCCACAGTATTATGGGTGCCCTCTCTTCATGATCCTCTGGCCATGGATGACCCATATGGTGTAACATCCTGAGGATTTCTGAGAGGTGAATGGCAGGTAAGTGTTTGTGCACAGGGCATTGTTCCCTCTTGGAGTAATTAAATGTAACCAGCAAGTCTCAGGAGCAAATGATAGGAGGTTTGGAACTGTGTCGTGGCTGTCTGGTTGGCATTCACAGTGTTTCCATGAGGTTTCCAGGTAGTCTCACAGTGCCTTGGCCAGGTACTCTAGGTGGAATGTCCAGGTACCTCTTTTATGACAGAATTCCCCTCAGGACATATCTGGCTGATACCAGGCACTATTCTGTAGTCCTTACCAGCTATGGGCAAAATGCATGTGCTCTTCTTTTCTTACTACATTGGCTGGATGTCCTTTAGAAAGGCTTCTCTTCATTTGAGTCAGAAACTCAACCATTCAGTTGTGTGTAACTTGTCTTTCCATTACCAAACCATAGAAAAAGTTTGATTTTTTAAGAACAAAGTTCTATGTCATAATATCATACAAATACACAATTAAGGAACTTATGCATACACCCACACAAAGTACACTTAAAAAGGGGTTTAAATATAGAATAAAAAAATAACATTAATTCAGCTCCTGCCATAGAAGAACTCCTCTATATATTCCTGAAAAAAAAGACTGAAAAACTGAGTTTCTTATAATGATCCTGTGTTTCAAGTATTATCTCTTCTGTTTTACAAATGAAAAAAGACAAGATTCTGGAAGTTAACTTACTTAAAGTGAAGAGCAGAGTCAGGCTTTGAAAATGTTGTCCCTGAATGAACAGAATATGGCACATGTGTCTTTTCTTTTTTTTTTTATACTGCCTCAAGGAACTGAACTTCAAAATGTAAGAGGAACTTTTGTATTTACACCCCTTATAATCTCCTTATCCTTTAAAGTACTCTGTTCCAGTTGCAAGATTGCTCTAAGTGAGACACATCACTTTATACATGTAAAAGAGGCAGTAAGTGTATGTGTGTGTGTGTGTGTGTGTGTGTGTGTGTGTGGTGTGCACATACATTTATGCCCATCATAGATAAATCAGTGCAGGAAATCCAGACAGTAGGAAAGTCAGTGTTTATTTAAATAATTTTTTAAAAGATGACTATCATTTAAATTCTGCCTATTGTGCATATCCAGAACTCCAAATGTTTTTTATTGTTAAAGTCTTGATACTTACACTTTGTTTGAAATATATATAATATTTATTTTTTTCTATGTAATATTTAAAATGATATTCAGTCATAGGACATAGTCTATCATTTTTAATAATGAATAAAAGTACCTTTGAATGGTTAGTATATATAATTTACTATGGTAGTCATCTTAATATTGCTCAGAAAGTAGAAAGATAAAATTAAAAAACCTACTATACAGATTTCCCAAATGAACCATGGTGATTTGAGATCAGTAAACTATTTAAAATAATTTTTTTAAAGATTTTATTTATTTATTTGACAGAGAGAAATCACAAGTAGATGGAGAGGCAGGCAGAGAAAGAGAGAGGGAAGCAGGCTCCCTGCCGAGCAGAGAGCCCGATGCAGGACTCAATCCCAGGACCCTGAGATCACGACCTGAGCCGAAGGCAGCGGCTTAACCCACTGAGCCACCCAGGCGCCCCTATTTAATATAATTTAAAAAACCAATAAACTCAAGAATAAAATGGCAAGAGTCAAGAAGCAAAGAGGAGATTGTGGAATAATTATATTTAAAACCAAAACTAAAGAAAGTTTCTATAATTAAGTAGAATTAAATCTCAATTCCTTAACAAGTAAGGCGAAAAGAATGACTTTCTATTTATACAGTTTTGAGAGATTAATTAAAGACCAAACTTTCCTAAAGACTCCTTACAAAACCAAGGGGGAAAATCTTTGTCATGTGCCTCTCTTGGTTTGGTACATTGCAAGATATAAATTTTATATTTCCCATGGAAATGTTATTATAGCATCAGAAGTTTCCAAATGTGATTATTTTTAATATCCAGAGAAATACTGTCACTATACTCTACCATACGTGCTATAAAACTTCAGGAAATATTTAACAATAAATATACATTGTCAAGCCTTGAACAAAGTCTCCAAGAATAAAGTTCTTGTTGTCTGTGTCAAGGGTGTGCTTATGGGACCCTGTGCAGAGAGTATAGAATCAGGTGGAATTGTACATGCAGATGAATTGCCTTAAATGACCTGGATTTGTTCTAAGCTCCAGAGATTAATTTCAGTGCAAATCAAGACCTCAATATCACCTCAGACCTGATCAGATAGCTACAATCAATCAATCAGTCAATAGGAGATGACAAGTGTTGGTGAGAATTAAGAGGAAACGGGACCTTACACATGGTTGGTGCAACCACTATGGAAAACCTTTTGCAGGTCTCTCAAAAAATAAAAATAAAACTGCCATAAAATCCAGCAATCTTACTTCTGGGTGCAAATCCAAAGGAAATGAAATCAGTACCTTGAAGAGAAAACTGTGTTCCCATGTTCATTGCAGCATTATTCACAATAGCCAAGATATGGAGACAACCTAAATGGCCACTAAAGGCTGAAGGGATAAAGGAATAGGGATGTACCATATATACACAAATATTATTTAGATTTTTTAAAAAGTAGATTCTGGAGTGCCTGCATGGATCAGCTGGTTAAGTCTCTGCTTTAGGCTCAGGTCATGATCTTGGGATTGAGCCCCATGTTGAGCTCCCTGCTCAGCCAGGGGCCTGCTTCTCCATCTACACTCTCCACTCATCCTCTCTCTCTCTCTCCCTTTCTCTCACAACAACAAATAAATAAAATCATTTTTTAAAAAATCAAAAAAATTAAAAAGGAGATCTGACATTTACAACTATATAGTTGATTCTGGAGGACATTAAACTAAGTAAAATAAGTCAGATACACATAGAGAAATACTGCATATCTCCCATATATTTGGAATCTATGAAGTTGAATACATAGACATAGAAATGGCATTGTGGTTACTAGGGGCCCATGGGGTGGAGTGGGTTGGGTGGGGAGATGTTGGTTCCAAGGAAGAAAGTTGCAGTTACATAGGATGAATGTCTAGAGATCTCATGCACAGCATTAGGACTATAGTCAATAAAACTGTGTTGAATACTAGTAGTTTGCTAAGAGGGTAGATTTCAGGTGCTCTTACCACACACACACATAAATGGTAACTATGTAAGGATGATATGTTAACTAGCCTGACTGTAGTAATCATTTCACTATGTATATGTACATTAGATATATGTACCTTAAATATATGGAATACATTTTTTATTTAATAAAAGAACAAAGATTAATTTCAAGATTCAACATTCCATGTGAGAGCATGCTAGGAATAGACAGACTAAAAGTTTTAACTTGTAATTATCTAAAAACTGTCATAACCTTTTATTCTTTTTTGATATATAACACTAGTTTGAAACATTTTTTTTTTTTTTTTTTTTTTTTTAATTTTTTATTTTTTATTTTTTATAAACATATATTTTTTATATACATATATTTTTATCCCCAGGTCTGTGAATCACCAGGTTTACACACTTCACAGCACTCACCAAATCACATACCCTCCCCAATGTCCATAATCCCACCCCCTTCTCCCCAACCCCCTCCCCCCGGCAACCCTCAGTTTGTTTTGTGAGATTAAGAGTCACTTATGGTTTGTCTCCCTCCCAATCCCATCTTGTTTCATTTATTCTTCTACCCACTTAAGCCTCCATGTTGCATCACCACTTCCTCATATCAGGGAGATCATATGATAGTTGTCTTTCTCTGCTTGACTTATTTCGCTAGTGAAACATTTTTAATTACATAAGTATTAAAATAGCACTGAAAGTACAAAAATTAAATAGCTCTTCCAGTATGTAGTTTTATAAATTATTTCTTTAGCTTACTATAAATATATTTTAAGAAATATCCTAGGGACACCAGAGTGGCTCAGGCAGTTAAGCATCTAATTCTCGATTAGAACTTAGGTCACCACCTTAGGGTTCTGAGATCGAGCCCTGTGCTGGGCCTCATGTTGGGTGTGGAGTCTGCTTGAGATTCTTTCTCTCTACCCCTCCTCCCTTGTTCCCTCTGTAAAATAACTAACTAACAAAATAGATAATTAGTTAATTGATTGATTGATTACATTCTGGGTTTGATAGATGGAGTTGAAAAACCAAACTGCTTTTGATCACCTCTTTATCTTTGGGCAGGTGAGTGGACCTCTCTAAATTCCAGACATTTCCTCTGTGATACAGGGAAAAAAACAAAATTGAAAAACAGAAAACTTTCAACAGTCTTGAAAAGTAAATGATACCTAGTAAGGACTTGTTAAACATTAGTTTTATTTGGCCACATAAGCCATTGTTTTCATATGAAAAACTGTTCATCAGATTTATAAAACTTAATTTATCTAACAGCTTCCTCACAAAGGAAATCAATGATTTGTTTTTAATTTTATCAATTTTGTACTTACATCTTACAATTAGCACTGTTGTAAATATTGATATTTTAATTTCCTCATTATTTTCTTGAGAAAAGAAGAAAATTGCTTTGCCAAATGCATTTAAAATATTTATTGGCAAATTGCTTTCCTTAAGAAAACAGTTATGGTTGAATATTTGATTTTTCAACAAAAATGCATGGTAATAACAGGCATTTAATATTTTTCCCAGTAATAGACATGAAAATGTTAAATTTTTATTTGAACTCATATGTATTTCATAATTAATGAGGTGCAATAATTTTAAGCTCTTCCTTTCCCTTTTATTTTTAAATATCACACTAACAATGCATCTTCAATTAAAATAATCAACAGTTCATATATTATAAAGTAAAAATGATGAATATATCCTCATTTCACAAATACATCTATTCAGAGTTAATTAACTTTGCCTGTACAACAGCATGACATTTTTATTTCAAATGTTATAATTTCGTAAGATATGGCATATTATACATATAATATTATAGTTACAAAAACTAAATTCATAAAATTCATGTTCTATGCTTTTCCCCATAAATATATATCATCATCTAGCTTCATATTCAGCTTATTATTTTAGTAGCTGCTGATTTTTATAAAATATTACTATCCCATAATTTTACATTATTTTGCTTACCAGGATTTAAGTTGTATAGAAATTGATAGAAATACAAGTAACTGCACATAGCAAAATAATCTACTCATGATGACTTAAAATAACACAATTACTTTTTGTAGGAAATCCAAAAGTGAAGAACTCAGAGTTTTTGATAGAGTCTCTTTGATGTCATGGACTCTAAAAGTGTGTACTTTCTGTTGGGTACATTGGTACCAGAAAAAAGTAAAATACACTTGTAAATGTTCACTGCACCTGGGGAAAGATGTGGGTTCATCTACTTCATCTTTTGATGGACTTCAAACTCCTCACTTCTGGCACCAGTCTGAAAATGCTGACCTCATCACATACTAATGGCTTTATTTTGCCAGCTGGCAATTTGCTCAGTGGGCAAACCATTATGAACAGTGAAACCATTATGAACAGTGGAGTAAATGTTTTCCCTCATTAAGTCTGATTTTGGAGAGGGGGTTGATCAGGGTGGATAGGTCTAAAGCCATACTTATAGTATGTAAAATTACTACATACTAATAGTATGTAGTATGTGGTACAACTTTATTACCTTGGAAATATCATTGTAAACTTCTTGTCCTTTAACAAATGTTCTGTTGTTGTTTTTGTTCTTGTTGTTGGTTTGTTTCTCATTTTTTGTTTTTTACAAATAAACCTTACCCCTAATTTATTCCATATGAATCTCTGGGCCAAAAAGAGTAATGAACTGGCTCATAATCAATGAGCTGAGAATCTGTCAGTTATAGCCCAGAGGTAAGACAAGAATCAAATATGAACCCAATGGATGGGCAACCCAAATATTAGAGTTGACCATTTATTGCTATTTTTTATTGATGAAAAGAAGGGGAGAATTGACACTTACCTGAACTCTAAAGGCATCAAAAACCCCTATATTTTCTATAAGTGCTTTTTTGCAGAAGGATGCCGGTGGTTTTGTGGCTGTATCAGGAAGGAGAAACAGTGGCAACTGATGCTTAAATGATTTACCAGATTAACGACACTTGTTCTGGAAATTAGACTGACTGCTACCCAGCAAGTGAATGACTTGTAAGATAGTTTGTAAGTTTATCATGTACTTTTTTAGCAACTGATCTGTTTACTTTCTAAAAATCAGCTGTTATTTATTCCTAAAACAGTTGTACCTTTGTACTTCTTATAATTATATAATTTAAGTTGTTAGATGATAATGCAAAAATAAAGAGTTAGGCTTTTTAGAAGACTAATGTGAATAATTTGGAAATACTTGATAAGCATGACTCACCAAGAGTATGGTCTAATTGTGAGCTATTGAACTATAACAAATCAGTTAAATAATGTAAAAATTTAGTCAGATTCTTTACTCAAGTTATTTCAAAAGTTTCAGTAGGTTCTAGGTAGACTCTGGAAAACTTTTTTTTCTTTTAAGAAAAGTATCAAACCTTTGCGACTACATTGTAATAAATAACATCAAAAGACACAAAATGAAATCTGGAAGGAATAGACATAGAGATCCCAGGCAAATGGGGCTATTCCAGTTCTTTCATTCATTCTTCATTTATAAATTGAAACCATCTAAAGAAGACACATTTCTTTTTTAAAAATTTAATTCAATTTAATTTTTTTGTGTGTGTTCCAAAATTCATTGTTTATGCACCACACCTAGTGCTCCATGCAATACGTGCCTTCCTTAATACCCACCACCAGGCTCACCCAACTCTTCACCCCCCTCCCCTCCAAAACCCTCAGTTTGTTTCTCAGAGTCCACAGTCTTTCGTGGTTTGTCTCACCCTCCAATTTCCCCCAATTCACTTTTTCTTTCCTTCTCCTAATGTCCTCCTTGTTATTCCTTATGCTCCACAAGTAAGTGAAACCATATGATAATTGACTTTCTCTGCTTGACTTATTTCACTCAACATAATCTCCTCTAGTCCCATCATGTTGACAAAAAGCTGGGTATTCATCCTTTCTGATGGAGGCATAATATTCCATAGTATATATGGACCATATCAAGAAGACATATTTCTTCATCAATTCCTGGGTACCTGTATCTCCTCATCAAGTATTTTGGTTAGTCTAATATAATGTTTGAAAAGGAAAGTCAAGATAAATTATAAATGTTTATTTCTCTTTGTTCACATAAATAATGAGTTGGTTAGCAAATATCTTCCAAATAGAAAAATAATTAGGCATGTGAGTGTACATGACTGTTTATGGAATGTGTGGGTATGTCACTCCCACACATTTTAGATCCTTATAAATGAAAAATTTTAACAAATCTAGTAAGTTCCAATGTAGCATTAGTTTTCATGTGTTTGTTTTTAATTGGTTTCACTTTTTTCCAGTTTTGGTCAATGAAAGCCTCCTCAAGTTAGCTAATGTGTCCTGTTACTGAAATCTTCCCTTGCCTCGTTATTAGACCATCTAAGGTTATTGTGCATATTTTATGCACCAGATATGGACTTAGATATTTACCCAGTGTCCTAGTGACTTTAGGGAGAAAAAGTGATTAATGACTTTCAACTGGGAGTTTTTATAATAGTTTTTAGAATTTTTATAATATATAATATAATATATAAGTTTATAGTTTAGAGTTTTTATAATACTACAGTATGAGTTTAACAGCTAAACCACCTGTTCTCAAGGAGCTTACCAAAATATATGTGTTACCTAAAAGTAACACAAATTGGTACCTGTGATAAACTCCATAAGAAAAGCAGGCAGGATGTAAAACTTGGCATTAACATACATGTTTATTTTTCCAAAATTTAAGTATATATGATTTGTAAATAATTCAAAAGATTTTCCTAAACTAGAGCTTTCAATGGCTTCTGAATCACATAAATCACATGCAAAATTTATGTTTATAAATATATATATATAGTAAGTTCCAATGTGTATATATATGTATATATACATATATAGAGAGTAAGTTCCAATGTGCATATATATATATATATATATATATATATATATATATCTGGAGACAGACCTCTTTCATCCTATGCTACAATCCATAACTTGATAGTTTAAAAAGCACTTCTTTGAATCCTTTTATCTTCTCTAATTTATACTTTATCATCCAATAACTGAAGTAATTATTATATGAAATACTAACACTTTGAATGAGGATACTAATTTTAGTTAGTTCCTAATTTTACACCTTCATCTACTACTTACGACTTTATTTTGTGTATTTTGATGTTATTTATCACAAAAATATTCATGACAGCCATTTTCATCTTTTTGATTGTATATATTATGATAAATATAATGGCTGTCCCATTTAACATATTGAATTCTGTATTTTCTGAAAAAATGCCATCTATGGACTTTAAAACATTATTCTGACCTTGTATTGCCTATCTAATACTTTATAGTGTTTCTATTCTATTTTGTTTAAGGCATAGTGCTTATAAACATTGCATACTGGGTTTGGTTCTATTTTAATTCAATATAAACATCTTTAATTTTTATAACAAATAACACAGGATATAGACACCAGACCAAGCACTCTAGTCATAAAAACAGGTAGAGATCTGCCATCTATTGCATAATACTTGTTTTGTGAAATAAAATCTTAAAAAGAATCTTGTAAACTAATTACACTTAGGTAAGGCTGAAAAAAGGATGCCCATAGACAGATGCACAGATGGGTCTAAGAAAGCTCAGTGGGAAACAGAGGATCTACATCTCAGTCCAAGAGGCTGATGTGGTGTCTGTTCCCTGAAACAGGGTGAGTCATTCCATGATTTCCTTTGTGTTCACTTCTTGTTCCTTATTTAAATTACAAATAACACTCCCATCACAGCTAGATGGAAAGAAAGAAAAAAAATGATAAGACAAAGAAACTGAGGAGAAAGAGGAAATAAGAGTTCCATGCATGATTTAAACTATAATTATAATTCCAAGTACCTGAACAATTTCTTTATCTGGGAAAATTCCAGGTCAAATTTCCCATTAACTGGGTCATTTGAAAAAGACCAACGGAGGCCAAAAGTTTCTGGGCACCTCACAAGCTAGAAGAGGCAAGGAACTTTCTCCCTTAGGTTTCCAGGGGAGCTGTGGTCTGTTGACACTGTGACTTCAGACTTCTGGTCCCCAAAGTCCTTCATGAAAATGAACACAAGGAAGAGTAGGAGCAGAGGACATGCAGGAGCTCCCACTCCTAAATGTGTCCTGCCCAACAGATGCTACCTGGACATACGAAGAACAATCACTGATGAGGGCCCCAACAGTCCTTCCAAGCATGGAATTCTAAGATGACAGGGACAGAAGCCTCTTATTGATCACCTCCAAAGCAGTTAAAAAAAATAAAGATCAGTGGTCCTGCCCAGACACCATTAGGAAACCAACTCAGTCCAAGGCAGCACCATGTCCCAAGTACAGAAATAATTTCAGAAACTTTCAATCAGAATAATCCTTAAAAATAGCCTCTGTGATTAACATCTGTGTTTATGGTGCATTCTCCACAGAAAACAAAACTAAAAAAAAAAAAAAAAAAAATCAGCCCTTTAATATTTGAATGCCTGTATTGAAACCTTCTAAGTAATTACTTACTTTTACATTCTTAAGTTTATCAAAAATTTTAGTTTTGGGTAGGTGCTTTCTTGATTGTCAAGATAATACTTTTATTAAGGGTTATCTTAAAACAAAGTAAATATAAATATGCAACTGAAATATCATTTTTCTGTGTGTGCACGTACTTTGGAAAAGATGGCAAAAATATGGTTCCTTAAGACAACGTTTAAAATTTTTTGACTAATTTAAAAAGATTTAATGATTCTTGATATCACATTACTGGCCTCTTTAACTGATCTTTGAATACAGCTGTTATTTATTTATTTATTTATTTATTTGACACAGACAGTGATTGAGCACAAGTAAACAGAGCAGCAGAGGGAGAGGGAGAAGCAGACTCCCCACGGAACAGGGACCCCTATGTCGAGCTTGATCCTAGGATGCTGGAATCATGACCTGAGCTGAAGACAGATGCTTCACCAGCTGAGCCCCCCAGGTGCCCCTGAAAATAGTTTTAATACATTATCAAGATAAACATAATCTAAAAGCATACCTTGAAGATATTGCAGGTTCCTGACCATTGCGATTAAAGCAAATATTTCAAGAAAATTAATTAAGCGAATTTTTGGTTTTCTGTTGCATATAAAACTAATGTTTACACTACACTGGAGCCTATTACATGTTCAATAGTATTATACTGAAAAAAAAAGTACATATCTTAATTTAAAAAATACTTTCTTAGGTCATTATCATCATTTTTCAAGGGCCCTCGAATTTTTGGAATGGCAGATGGGTATTGGCTTCATCTAAACATCATCTGAGCTTTCAACAAGTTCCATGTGTTTTGCTAGTGGAGGGTCTTGCCTTGATGTTCATGACTGCCGACTGATTGGAGTAGTGTCTGCTGAAGAAACAGTGGAAAAGATAATTCTTAAAATAAGACGACAGTGAAGTTTCCTCCATTAACTGATTCTTCCTGTTGTGAATGATTCCTTTCTAGTAAGTGATGGTGTTTAATAACATGGTACCTACAGTAGAACTAGTTCTAAAATTGGAGCCAATTCTCTCAAATCCTGCAGTTGCTTTACACGAAAGTTGAGGTAATGTTTAAACATCTTGTTGTCATTTTGACAACCTTCACAGCCTCTTCACCAGGAGTGGACTCCATCTCCAGAAGTACTTTCTTTGCTCACCCATAAGAAACAACTCCTCATCTGTTCAAGTTGTATCATGAGATTGCAGCCAGTCAGTGCCCTCTTCAGGCTCCACTTCTAGTTCTAATACTCTTGCTATTTCCATCACAGTAACATCCTCCATGGAGGTCTTGAACCCCTCAAAGTCATCCATGAGGATTGGAATCAACTTCTTTCAAATTCTTATTATACATGTCAGTTTTATGACACAAATGTTCCTAATGACAACCAGAGTGGTGAATCCTTTCCAGAAGGTTTTCTGTTGGCTTTGCCCAGCTGCATCAGAGGAATCACTACAGTGTCATGAAATGTATTTCTTAAATAAGAAGACTTGAAAATCAACATCACTCCTTAATCCATGAAATTCAGGATGGCTGTTGTGTTAGTAGGCATAAAAACAACATTATTCTTGTGTATTTTCTTCAGAGATCTTGGGTGACCAGGTTCATTGTTCATGAGCAGTAATATTTTGAAAAGAATCTTTATTCCCTCCTACATATTCAGTCTCAACAGTGGGCTTAAAATATTCAGTAAGACCATGCTGTAAGTAGTTGTGAAGTCATCCAGGCTTTGTTGTCCCATTTATGGAGCACAGTCAGAGTAAATTAAGAACATATTTTAAAGGCTTTCAGATTTTCAGAATGGTAAATGATCATTGGCTTCAACTGTTTAAGTCACCAGTTGCATTAGTTCTTAATGGGAGAGTCAGCCTGTCCTCTGAAGTTTTAAAGGCCAACACTGACTTCTCTCTAGCTATGAAAGTCCTAGATGGCATGCTCTTTTGATGGAAGGGTGTTTCATCTACACTGAAAATCTGACATTCAGTTCAGTGATCTTTGTTAATTATTTAATTTAATTTCCACATCAGAATGTAATGTTTCACCTAGCACTTCTATGTTATGGACTCAGCTGGTTTCTTTAAACCTTATGACCCAAACCTATGCTAGCTTCAGACATTTCTTCTTCAGCTTCCTCACCTCCCAGCCTTCATAGAATTGAAGAGAGTTAGGGCCTTGCTCTGGATTAGGCTTCAGCTTAAGAGAATGATATGGCTGCTTTGATCTTCTAAGGGGACCACTAAAATTTCCACTATGTCTACAATAAGTCTAGTTTTCTTTCTTATTATTTGTGTGTTCACTGGAATGGCACTTCTAATTTCCTTCAATTGTTTCTTTGCATTCACCATATGGCTTAGTGCTAGCTTAGTGCTAGGCAAGAGGGCTAGCTTTCTTGCTTTTTTTTTTTTTCTTGCTTTTGTTTATATTTTATTGTTTATGTGTTATGTTAGTCACCATAAAATAAGTCAACCAGAGGAAGTCAATTATATAGTTTCACTTAATTGTGGAACATAAGAAATAACATGGAGGACATTAGGAGGGCTAGCTTTCAGCCTGTCTTGGCTTTGACATGCCTTCTTTACCTTAGTCATTTCTAGCTTTTGATTAAAAGTGAGATACCTGTGATTCTTCGTTCACTAGAACACATAAGAAGCCACTGTAGGGTTATGAATTGGCCTCATTTCAATGTTACTGTGCCTCTAGAAATAGGGATGACCAATGGAAGAGAGAGAGACAGGGAACGGTCAGTTAGTGGAATAGTCAGAACACACACAACATTGATTAAGTTTGCCATCTTATATTAGCATGGTATGTGGCACCCAAGACAGTTACAATAATGTCAAAGATCACTGACCACAGATCACCGTAGTTTGAAATATTGTTAGAATTACCAAAATGTGACACAGAGACATGAATTGAGCAAATGCTATTGGGAAAAGGGTGCTGATAAACTTTCTTGAAGCTGAGTCCCTGTGAACCTCAATCTGTAAAAAATGCAATATCTGCGAAATGCAAAAAATGTGAAGTATAATAAAATGAGGTATGGCCAGTATATGTACTTCAAAGCCTTTTATGTTTTGAGAATTTTTGTCCCTGATATGAGAGATAGTCTACATATGTTAAAGTGTCCACAATCTGTATACACACTTTGGAGAATAATTATATTACTGGCACCATTGTAATGATCATCTAAAGAAAATGATCTTAATGTGATACAGAAAATTAGTAAAAGTGGTTTACAGTACTTCGTACTTAATTTATATAGTATTTAGAGTTTTAAGTTATCCTTTTTAACAAGAGAAAAGGAGCATTTTAAAGGGCTCTTTCTGGAGGCTAAATTAATTCATTTATCTCCATAAGCCTCAAAAGATATATTTCATTTTGACAGTGTTTTTTTAATTAATTAAAAAAAATATTTATGTGAAATTTTTCCTATATTATCATAATAGAAATGGAGAGTTTGTTCCAAATATAGTTAAGAAAGTAATCTGAGTTTTACTCTGAAAAACAATCTATGTAAGAAAACTATTTAATTCAATATCCAACTGCAAAAATAGACTAGACAAGACAATGATTAATCTAAATATAAGACATTACAAATATTTTTTCTGAGTACCTAGTAAGAACAATCTATAAATAATATGAGTTACACAAATAGGCATTTAAAATGATGAATAGGTTATTTCATTATGTAACACATAAATGCATTCATAAAATGTTGCCATTTGGAAATGAGGAATTATAAGAAATACTATTTCATTTGCATTTTAATAATCTAGAAAATATAAATAATTGTGTGTATAATTCCTGTTTTCTCATCAAACTATAAGGTATTTAATATTATGTATCAATTTACTAGTTAATTAGCATGTGAAATAAATTACCAAATATTTAATTCCACATATGCAACTTAACTATGCCCCTTTTGCAGCACATTCTGCTGTGTTTTCTGGGGATGGGTGGAGGGGTTTCCATGTGTGGATATAGACAATGAAAGGAAGAAAAAAATTGGGAACTCCAGTTACAATTCCTTTACAAGTCACCAACTGGAAATATTCTATGCTGGTTTATGACATTACCTTTAATCTACTTTATTCATTTTTGCTTTTGAACTTTTAATTTTCATAATTTTATGAAGGAATATATATGGTACAGAGGGTTCTTATATACTCTTTGCCCACCTTGCCTTAATGTTAACATATTAAGTAACTGTGTGGTAGTTATCAAACATACACACTTTGCTCTGTTACACTACCTTTAACTAAACTATTCACAACATATGGAATTCACCAGCTCTTTTCACAGGTGTCTTACATTTCTGTTTGGGATCCAGTCAAAGTGCTTTGTGTCTTCTAGCTGTGTATCCTTAGCTCCCACCTTCATCTCTTTGTGATACTTTCTTAGTCTTTCTGTGACTTTCATGACCTTGGCCTTTTTGAAAAGTAAGAGTCAGCTATTCCCTAGAATATACCTCAGTTTGGGTTTACGTGATGTTGCTTCATGGCTAAAATTGAGTTATGAATTTTTGGTAAGAATAACACACAGATGAAACAACATAACTTGTTCCTGGTGATGTGAACCTTGACCACATGGTTAGGGTGGTGTTCTCCATGTTTCCACTGTAAATTTAGTATTTCACACTTGCCCTACTCTGTTGTCTGCCCTTTCTATTTTTCAAATTTTTTATTTAAACTCAATTAGCCAAAATATAGTACATCATTAGTTTCAGATTTCTTGCTCATCATATCCCATGCCCTCTCCTCCAACCAACCTCCCCTGCTGCAACCCTCAGTTTGTTTCCTATAGTTTAGAGTCTTTCATGTTTTTTCTCCCTCTTTATTGACTTCCCCTTTGGTTTTCCCTTGTTTACCCTATGATCCTCTGCACTGTTTCTTATATTCCACATATGAGTGAAACCATCTGATAAATGTCTTTCTCTGATTGACTTATTTCACTCAGCAGAACACCTTCCAGTTACACCCACATTGATGTAAATGGTAAATACTCATCCTTTCTGATGACTGAATAATATTCTATTGTACATATATATCACATCTTCTTTTAAAAAAAAAAATTATTAACACATAATGTATTATTAGCCCCAGGGGTACAGGTCTGTGAATTGCCATGTTTACACACTTCACAGCACTCACCATAGCACATACCTTCCCCAATGTCCATAACACAACCACCCTCTCCCTGCCCCTCTCCCTCTGGCAACTCTCAGTCTGTTTTGTGAGATTAAAAGTCCTTATGGTTTGTCTCCCTCCCAATCCCATCTTGTTTCATTTCTCCTTCCCTACCCCCCCAAACCCCCTACTTTGACTCTCAACTTCCTCATATCATGGAGATCATATGGATAATTGTTTTTCCTCTAATTGACCTATTTCGCTTAGCATAATACCCACTAGTTTCATCCATGTCATTGCAAATGGCAAGATTTTATTTCTTTTGATGGCTGCATAATATTCCATTGTGTGTGTGTGTGTGTGTGTGTGTGTGTGTGTGTGTATAACAAATCTTCTTTATCCATTCATCTGTTGATGGACATCTATATTCTTTCCATAGTTTAGCTATTGTTGACATTGCTGCTATAAACATTCACATGCATGTGCCCCTTTGGTTTAATACATTTGTATCTTTAGGGTAAATACCTACTAGCACGATTGCTGAGTTGAGGGTGGCTCTATTTTCAACTTTTTGAGGAACCTCCATGCTATTTTCCAGAGTGACTGCACGAGCTTACATCCCCACCAATAGTGTAGGAGGGTTTCCCTTCCTCCGCATCCTCTCCAATATCTGTCATTTCCTGACTTGTTAATTTTAGCCATTCTGACTGGTGTGAGGTGGCATCTCATTGTGGTTTGATTTGTATTTCCCTGATGCAGAGTGATGTGTAGCACATTTTCATGTGTCTGTTGGCCATCTGGATGCCTTCCTGCAGAAATGTCTGTTCATTTGACCATTAAATGTTCAATGACCATTTCTTGATTGGATTATTTGTTCTTTGGGTGTTGAGTTTAACAAGTTCTTTATAGAGTTTAGAGACTAGCCCTTTATCTGATATGTCATTTGAAAATATCTTCTCCCATTCTGTCAGTTGTCTTTTGGTTTTGTTGACTGTTTCCTTTGCTGTGCAAAAGACTTTGATCTTGATGAAGTCCTAAGAGTTCATTTTTGCCTTTGCTTCCCCTGCCTTTGGCAATGTTTCTAGGAAGAAGTTGCTGTGGCTGAGGTTGAAGAGGTTGCTTCCTGCATTCTCCTTGAGGATTTTGATGGATTCCTTTCTCACATTGAGGTCCTTCATCCATTTTGAGTCTATTTTTGTGTGTGGTATAAGGAAATGGTCCAGTTTCATTTTTCTGCATGTGGCTGTCCAATTTTCCAAGCACCATTTATCGAAGAGACTGTCTTTTCCGTTGGACATTCTTTTCTGCTTTGTCAAAGATTAGTTGGCCATAGAGTTGAGGGTCTATTTCTGGGCACTCTATTCTGTTCCACTGATCTATTTGTCTGTTTTGTGCCAGTACCATACTGTCTTGATGATGACAGCTTTGCAATAGAGCCTGGAGTCTGGAATTGTGATGCTACCTACTTTGGCATTTTTATTTCTACATTCCTCTGGCTATTTGAGGTCTTTCTGATTCCATATAAATTTTGGGATTATTTCTTCCATTTCTTTGAAAAAAATTTGATGGGATTTTGATAGGGATTACATTAAAGGTGTAGCTTGCTTTAGATAGCATAGACATTTTCACAATATTTATTCTTCCAATCCAGGAGCATGGAACATTTTTCCATTTCCTTGTGTCTTCTTCAATTTCTTTCATGAGTACTTTATAGTTTTCTGAGTATAGATTCTTTACCTCTTTGGTTAGGCTTATTCCTAGGTATCTTATAGTTTTGGGTGAAACTGTAAATAGGATTGACTCCTTAATTTCTCTTCATTATATCTTGTTGTTGGTGTATAGAAATGCAACTGATTTCTGTGCATTGATTTTATATCCTGACACTTTACTGAATTCCTGTACAAGTTCTAGCAGTTTTGGAATGGTCTTTTGGATACTTTTCCACATAAAGTATCATATTATCCACAAAGAGTGATAGTTTGACTTCTTCTTTGCCTATTTGAATGCTTTAATTTCTTTTTGTTGTCTGATTGCTGAGGCTAGGACTTCTAGTACTATGTTGAATAGCAGTGGTGATAATGGACATCCCTCCTGTGTTCCTGAACTTAGCAGAAAAACTCTGTTTTTCTCCATTGAGAATGATATTTGTGGTGGGTTTTTCATAGATGTCTTTGATGATATTGAGGTATGTACCCTCTATCCCTACACTTTGAAGAGTTTTGATCAAGAAATGAAGCTATACTCTGTCAAATATTTTTCAACATCTATTGAGAGTAAGTATCATATGGTTCTTGTTCTTTCTTTTATTAATGTATTTTATCACATTGATTGATTTGTGGATGTTGAATTAACCTTGCAGCCCTGGGATAAATATCACTTGGTCAGGGTGAATAATCCTTTTAATGTACTGTTGGATCCTACTGGCTAGTATTTTGGTGAGAATTTTTGCATCTGTATTCATCAAGGATATTGGTCTGTAATTCTCTTTTTTGATGGGACCTTTGTCTGGTTTTGGGTAATTCTGCCTCATAATATGAGTTTGGAAGTTTTCCTTCCATTTCTATTTTTAGAAACAGTTTCAGGAGGATAGGAATTAATTCTTATTTAAATGCTTGATAGAATTCCCCTGGGAAGCTGTCTGGGCCTGGGTTCTTGTTTGTTTGGAGATTTTTGATGAGTGCTTCAGTCTCCTTACTGGTTATGGGTCTGTTCAGGTTTTTTATTTCTTCCTGGTTCAGTTGTGGTATTTTATATGTCACTAGGAATGCATCCATTTCTTCCGGATTGTCAAATTTGCTGATGTGTAGTTGCTCATAATATGTTCTTGTAATTGTTTGTATTTCTTTGGTGTTTGTTGTGATCTCTCCTCTTTCATTCATGATTTTATTTATTTGTGTCCTTTCTCTTTTCTTTTTGATAAGTCTGGCCAAGGGTTTATCAATCTTGTAAGTTGTTTTGAAGAACCCTCTCCTAGTTTTGTTGATTGTTCTATTGTTTTTTTGGTTTCTATTTCATTGATTTCTGCTCTGATCTTTATTATTTCTCTTCTCCTACTGTGTTTAGGCTTTCTTTGTTGTTCTTTCTCCAGCTCCTTTAGGTGTAGGGTTAGGTTCTCTATTTCTTATTTCTTGAGAAAGGCTTATATCACTATAAATTTTCCTCCCAGGACTGTCTTTGTGTGTCCCACAGATTTTGAACAGTTGTGTTTTCATTCATTATCATTTGTTTCCATGATTTTTTTTTTCAATTCTTCTTTAATTTTCTGGTTGACCCATTCATTCTTTTTTTTTTTTAATTTTTTTTATAAACATACAATGCATTTCTATCCCCAGGGGTACAGGTCTGTGAATCGCCAGATTTAAACACTTTACAGCACTCACCATAGCACATACCTTCCCCAATGTCCATAAACCCACCCCTCCCTCCCGGCTCCCCTCCCCCAAGCAACCCTCAGTTTGTTTTGTGAGATTAAGAGTCACTTATGGTTTGTCTCCCTCCCAATCCCATCTAGTTTCATTTATTCTTTTCCTACCCACCAAACCCCCACGTTGCATCTCAACTTCCTCATATCAGGGAGATCATATGATAGTGTCTTTCTCCAATTGACTTATTTCACTAAGCGTAATACCCTCTAGTTCTAGCCACGTCATCACAAATGGCAAGATTTCATTTCTTTTGGTGGCTGCATAGTACTCCATTGTGTATATATACCACTTCTTCTTTATCCATTCATCTGTTGATGGACATCTAGGTTTTTTCCATAATTTGACTATTGTGCATATTGCTGCTATAAACATTCGTGTGCACGTGCCCCTTTGGATCACTACCTTTGTATCTTTAGGGTAAATACCCAGTAGTGCAATTGCTGGGTCATAGGGCAGTTCTATTTTCAACTTTTTGAGGAAACTCCATGATGTTTTCCAGAGTGGTTGCACCAGCTTGCATTCCCACCAACAGTGTAGGAGGGTTCCCCTTTCTCCGCATCCTCGCCAGCATCTGTCATTTCCTGACTTGTTAATTTTAGCCATTCTGAAGGGTGTGAGGTGGTATCTCATTGCGATTTTGATTTGTATTTCTCTGATGCTGAGTGATGCAGAGCACTTTTTCATGTGTCTGTTGGCCATCTGATGTCTTCTTTGCAGAAATGTCTGTTTGTGTTTTCTGCCCATTTCTTGATTGGATTATTTATTCTTTGGGGGTTGAGTTTGCTAAGCTTTTTATAGATTTTGGATACTAGCTCTTTATCTGATATGTTGTTTGCAAATATTGTCTCCCATTCTGTCAGCTGTCTTTTGGTCTTGTTAACTGTTTCCTTTGCTGTGCAAAAGCTTTTGATCTTGATGAAATCCCAATAGTTCATTTTTGCCCTTGCTTCCCTTGCCTTTATCGAAGTTCCCAGGAAGAAGTTGCTGAAGCTGAGGTCAAAGAGGTTGCTGCCTGTGTTCTGCTCAAGGATTTTGATGGATTCCTTTCTCACATTGAAGTCCTTCATCCATTTTGACTCTATTTTCGTGTGTGGTGTAAGCAAATGGTCCAGTTTCATTTTTCTGCATGTGACTGTACAATTTTCTCCACACCATTTGTTGAACAGACTGTCTTTTTTCCATTGGACATTCTTTCCTGCTTTGTCAAAGATTAGTTGACCATACTAATACTTGATGGTCTATTTCTGGGGTCTCTATTCTGTTCCATTGACCTATGTGTCTGTTTTTGTGCCAGTACCATACTATCTTGATGATGACAGCTTTGTAATTGAGCTTAAAGTCCAGAATTTTGATGCCACCAACTTTGGCTTTCTTTTTCAATATTCCTTTGGCTATTTAAGGTCTTTTCTGGTTCCATATAAATTTTAGCATTATTTGTTCCATTTTTTTGAAAAAGATGGATGGGATTTTGATATGTATTGCATTAAATGTATAAATTGCTTAAGGCAGCATAGACATTTTCACAATATTTATTCTTCCAATCCAGGAGCATGGAACATTTTTCCATTTCCTTGTGTCTTCCTCAATTTCTTTCATGAGTACTTTATAGTTTTCTGAGTATAGATTCTTAGCGTCTTTGGTTAGGTTTATTCCTAGGTATCTTATGGTTTTGGGTACAACTATAAATGGGATTGACTCCTTAATTTCTCTTTATTCTGTCTTGCTGTTGGTGTAGAGAAATGCAACTGGTTTCTGTGCATTGATTTTATATCCTGAGTCTTCACTGAGTTCTAGCAGTTTTGGAATGGAGCCTTTTGGGTTTTCCACATGCAGTATCATATCATCTGCAAAAAGTGATAGTTTGACTTCTTCTTTGCCAATTTGGATGCCTTTAATTTCTTTTTGTTGTCTGATTGCTGAGACTAGGACTTCTAGTACTATGTTGAATAGCAGTGGTGATAATGGACATCCCTGCCATGTTTGACCTTAGTGGAAAAGCTTTCTCCAGTTTTTCTCCATTGAGAATGATATTTGCGGTGGGTTTTTCCATAGATGGCTTTGATGATATTGAGGTATGTGCCCTCTATCCCTACACTTTGAAGAATTTTGATCAGGAAAGGATGCTATACTTTGTGAAATGCTTTTTCAGCGTCTATTGAGAGTATCATATGGCTCTTGTTTTTTCTTTTATTAATGTATTTTATCACATTGATTGATTTGCGATGTTGAAGCAACCTTGAAGCCCTGGAATAAATCCCACTTGGTCGTGGTGAATAATCTTTTTAATGTATTGTTGGATCCTATTGCCTTGTATTTTGGTGAGAATTTTTGCATCTGTGTTCGTCAAGGATATTGGTCTGTAATTCCCTTTTTTAATGAGATCTTTGTCTGGTTTTGGGATCAAGGTGATGCTGGGCTCATAAAATGAGTTTGGAAGTTTTCCTTCCATTTCAATTTTTGGAACAATTTCAAGAGAATAGGTATTAATTTTTCTTTAAATTTTTGGTAGAATTCCCCTGGGAAGCTGTCTGGCCCTGGGCTTTTGTTTGTTTGGAGATTTTTGATGACTGCCTCAATCTGCTTACCTGTTATGGGTCTGTTCAGGTTTTCTATTTCTTCATGGTTCAGTTTTGGCAGTTCTACGTCTCTAGGAGTGCATCCATTTCTTCCAGATTGTCAAATTTGTTGCCATACAGTTGTTCATAATATCTTCTTAAAATTGTTTGTATTTCTTTGGTGTTTGTTGTGATCTCTCCTCTTTCATTCATGATTTTATTTATTTGGGTTCTCTCTCTATTCTTTTTGATAAGTCTGGCCAAGGGTTTATCAATCTTATTAATTCTTTCAAAGAACCAGCTCCTAGTTTTGTTGATTTATTCTATTTTTTGTTTGTTTCTATTTCATTGATTTCTGCTCTGATATTTATGATTTCTCCCTCCTCCTGGGTTTAGGCTTCCTTTGTTGTTCTTTCTCTAGCTCCTTTAGGTGTAGGGTTAGGTTGTGTATTTTGAGACCTTTCTTGTTTCTTGAGAAAGGCTCAAGAAACTGCTATATATTTTCCTCTCAGAACTGACTTTGCTGTGTCCCACAGATTTTGAATAGTTGTGTTTTCATTATCATTTGTTTCCATGAATTTTTTCATTTCTTCCTTAATTTCTTGGGTGACCCATTCATTTTTTAGAAGGATGCTGTTTAGTCTTCATGTATTTGGGTTCTTTCCAAATTTCATCTTGTGATTGAGTTCTAGCTTCAGAGCATTGTGGTCTGAAAATATGCAGGGAATCATCCCAATCTTTTGATACCAGTTGAGACCTGATTTATGACCCAGGATGTGATCTATTCTGGAGAATGTTCCATGTGCACTAGAGAAGAACGTGTATTCTGTTACTTTGGGATGAAATGTTCTGAATATATTTGTGATGTCCATCTGGTCCATTGTGTCATTTAAGTCCTTTATTTCCTTGATCTTTTTCTTGGATGATCTGTCCATTTCAGTGAGGGGAGTGTTAAAGTCCCCTACTATTATTGTATTATTGTCAATGTGTTTCTTTGATTTTATTATTAATTGGTTTATGTAGTTGGCTGCTCCCATGTTAGGGGCATAGATATTTAAAATTGTTAGATCTTCTTGTTGGACAGATCCTTTGAGTATTGTATAGTTTCCTTCCTCATCTCTTATTATAGTTTTTGGCTTAAAGTCTAATTTTTCTGATATAAGGATTGCCACCCCAGCCTTCTTCTGATGTCTATTAGCATAGTAAATCATTTTCCACCCCCTCACTTTAAATCTGGAGGTGATTTTGTGTCTAAAATGAGTTTCTTGTAGGCAGCATATTGATGGGTTTTGTTTTTTTTTATCCATTCTTCTATCCTGTGTCTTTTGATTAGGGCATTTATCCCGTTAACATTCAGGGTAACTATTGAGAGATATGAGTTTAGTGCTATTGTATTGCCTGTAAGGTGACTGTTACTGTATATTGTCTGTTCCTTTCTGATCTACTACTTTTATGCTCTCTCTTTGCTTAGAGCGCCCCTTTCAATATTTCCTGTAGAGCTGGTTTGGTGTTTGCAAATTCTTTCAAATTTTGTTTGCCCTGGAAGCTTTTTATCTCTCCTTCTTTTTTCAATGACAGCCTAGCTGGATATAGTATTCTTGGCTGTATGTTTTTCTCACTTAGTGCTCTGAATATATCATGCCAGCTCTTTCTGTCCTGCCATCTCTCTATAGATAAGTCCACTGCCAATCTAATATTTTTTCTGTTATATGTTACAGATTTCTTTTCCCGGGCTGCTTTCAAGATTTTCTCTTTGTTACTAAGACTTGTAAATTTTCCTATTAGGTGATGCGGTGTGGACCTATTCTTACTGATTTTGAGGGGGGTTCTCTGCACCTCCTGGATTTTGATGCTGTTCCCTTTGCCATATTAGGGAAACTATCTACAATAATTCTCTCCAATATACCTTCTGCTCCCCTCTCTCTTTCTTCTTCTAAAATCCCAATTATTCTAATGTTGTTTCATCTTATGGTGTCACTTATCTCTCAAATTCTCCCCTGGTGGTCCAATATTTGTTTGTCTCTCTTTTGCTCAAGTTATTTATTCTCAGTCATTTGGTCTTCTAATTCTTTCTTCTGCCTCATTTATCCTTGCAGTAAGGTCCTCTATTTTTTTAATTGCACCTCATTAATAGCTTTTTTTTATTTCAACTTGGTTAGATTTTAGTTCTTTTATTTCTCCAGAAAGGGCTTTTATCTCTCCAGAGAGGGTTTCTCTAATATCTTCCATACCTTTTTCAAGCCCGGCTAGAACCTTGAGAATCATCATTCTGAACTCCATATCTGACATATTACCAATGTTTGTATTGATTAGGTCCCTAGCCTTCGGTATTGCCTCTTGTTCTTCTTTTTTTTTGTGGTGAGTTTTTCCACCTTGTCATTTTGTCCAGATAAGAATATATGAAGGAGCAAATAAAATACTAAAAGTGTGGCAAAGACCCCAGGAAAATGTGCTTTATTCAAATCACAAGAGTCCCCAAATTATGGGGGGGGAGAAAGAGGATGAAAAGAAAAAAAATTTAAAAATATAAAAAAGAAAAAAATATATATATATTAGATTGATGACTAGAACAAGGTCACCCACTTAATTTTGGGAGTATTTTGGTCTTTAGAAGAAACAGCATCCCAAAATTTTAAAGAATGAAAAACATATATAAGGGTAAACACAATGAAGGGATGGAATATGCCTATAAAGATGAAAAAAATGTTTTAATTTCTTAAAAAAAGGAGTTAATATAATAAATTCGTTGGAAGAATAAAGAAAAAGAAAGTGGAGAGATTTTGCTTGGGCTGGCGAGTAGAACAAGCCCAGAGCTAAATTTAGGGCATATTTTGATCTATTAGAAGAAGTTGTACCCCAAATTTTTTAGAAGAAAAAAACCAATGTGTATACAAAAAATAAAGTTAGATACAATAAAGGATAAAATATGACTATAATAATGAAGGTTCAAAAAGATTATTATTATTATTATTATTTTTAATGGAAGGTATTGTTAAGATAAACTAGTTAAAAAAAGTTAAAAGAGGAAAGGGTGAAAGTTAAAAAAAATTTAGAAGAAGAAAAAAAATTAAATTAAAAAAATTAAATTAACTGCAAGACTAAGGAATCATGGGGAGAAAGCAATGAACTCCATGCTTTGCTTTCTCCTCCTCTGGGATTCTGCTGTTCTCCTAGGTACATGAACTTGGTCTTGGCTGGATTTCTTGTTTATCTTCTGAGGAAGGGGCCTGTTGTAGTGATTCTCAAGTGTCTTTGCCTGAGGCAGAATTGCACCACCTTTACTAAGGGCCAGGCTAAGTAATCCCCTCGGGTTCGTTTTTGGGAGTTTTTGTTCCCTGAATGCTTTCCTTAGAGTTCCAGAGGACGGGAATGAAAATGGCGGTAGCCCAGTCTCTGGCCCAGATGAGCCAAGAGCTCGGGGCCCCACTCCTCAGTGCACCCTCAGAGACAAATGCTCAATCACTCCTGTGTCCCTGGCCTCCAGCTGTGCTCTGAGCTCACCCAGGCTGCGACTGGTTCAAGGTAACTGCAAGCTGAGAGCTCATTCCTCGGTTCTGTCTCTGTAGCCGGCTTTCCTGCTCTAATACCTGCGAGCTCTATGACACTCAGACACCCCGATCCTTCTGTGATCCTGTGGAACCTGGGGCCATGCTGACCCCACGTGGGCTTCACCCATGTTTAACCTCTGTAGCGAAGTCCCTCAATGGAGCAGACTTTTAAAAGTCCTGATTTTGTGCTCTTGCTCCGCTGCTTGCCGGGATCCGGTCCCTCCCACCGTGGTCTGTCTTTGGATTCACTGCTCTGCCAGTCCTACCTTTCAGAAAGTGGTCAATTTTCTGTTTCTGGAATTGTTGCTGTTCTTCTCTTTGGTCTCCTGTTGGATTTGTAGATGCTTGCAATGGATTGATAAGTTATCTAGCTGATCTCCTGCTACCTGATGTCGTCTCAGTCTGCTACTTCTCTGCCATCTTGACCCCTCCCCCTTGTACCACATCTTTATCCATTCATCTGTTAAAGAACATCTCAGGTCTTTCCACAGTTTGGTTATTTAGGACCTTGTTGTTATGAACATTGGGATGCATGCTCCCCTTCTTTTCACTATGTTTATATATTTAAGGTTAATACATAGTAATGCAATTGTTGGGTCATAAGGTATCTCTATTTTTAACTTTTTGCGGAACTCCCGTACCTTTTTCCAGAGTACCAGCTTGCTTTCTCACCAACAGTATAGGAGGGTTCCTCTTTCTCCACATCCTCTCCAGCATTTGTTGTTTCCTGTCTTGTTAATTTTAGCCATTTTGACTGGTGTGAGGTACTATCTCATTGTGTTGTTTTGTTTTGTTTTTAAGATTTTATTTATTTGTCAGAGAGAGAGAGAGAGAGAGAGAAAGTGAGCACAGTCAGAGTGGCAGGCAGAGGCAGAGGGAGAAGCAGGCTCCCTGTTGAGCAAGTAGCCCAATGTGGGACTCCATCCCACGATGCTGGGATCATGACCTAAACCAAAGGCAGCGCTTAACCAACTGAGCCACCCTGGAATCCCTCTCATTGTGGTTTTGATTTGTATTTCCCCAATGTCAAATGATGTGGAACATTTTTTCATGCATCGGATGGCCATTTGTATGTCTTCTTTGGAAAAAGTCTGTTCATGTCTTCATTTCTTGACTGGATTCTTTGTTTTCTGAGTGTTGAGTTTAATAAGCTCTTTGTAGATCTTGTATACTAGCCCTTTATCTGATATGTCATTTGCAAATATCTTCTCCCATTCCATAGGTTACCTTTTAGTTTTGTTGACTATTTTCTTTGCTGTACAGAAGCTTTTTATCTTTATGAAGTCCCAATAGTTCATTTTTGCTTTTATTCCCCTTGCCTTTCGAGACGTGTCTAGCAAGAGGATGGTGGCCAAGGTTGAAGAGGTTGCTGCCTGTGTTCTCCTCTAGGATTTTCCTGGATTCCTGTCCAATCCTTTCTTGAGATGAGGCATATCACAGAGTTTGTGGACACATGCTAGAATCTTCACAGTAATTACAAAAATATGTACAGAAGATAATTTGGGTCTATGCTACTATGGTGTCTCTATAATTTTCACCCCTGACTTTGCCATTTCTCCATGGATTCTTCCTGAAACAATAATATCTATGGTATTCTTTTTTTTTTTTTATTTTTTTTTTTTATTTTTTTTTAAAGATTTTATTTATTTATTTGACAGAGAGAAATCACAAGTAGTCGGAGAGGCAGGCAGAGATAGAGAGAGAAGCAGGCTCCCTGCTGAGCAGAGAGCCCGATGTGGGACTCGATCCCAGGACCCTGAGATCATGACCTGAGCCGAAGGCAGAGGCTTAACCCTCTGAGCCACCCAGGCGCCCCTATCTATGGTATTCTAAAGATGATTTTCTATTCCATCATTTCTTCTATAATTATTGTATGAAATTCTACTATAAGAAAGGTTTGTCTCTTTTTCTCCAGTTACAAGTCATTCTATCATTTATTTAGATCAGTGTAGTATCATAAAATTTTACTGTATTCTTTGTGTTAAAATTTAGTAGTATCATAATTTATTTTGTTTTTAAAATCTTTCCAGCTTATGCCTTTAGGAGCTCTTTCAAATATATTCCTCTATCCTTTGGACATGCATACATATGCTATATACATTTTTTCTTTCAATCCTTCAAGCACTTCTTTTCTTACTTCTGGCTCTTGTCTTATCTTGCATTTTTTTCTGTCCTGCACTGGAATATTTTCACCAAAAGAGTGGTAAATTTGACTGTGTAAGAATTGTACTAGAAGCTGCTGGCAGGGTATGTCAAGACAAAATGAAACATAGCCATAGAAAAATAAACCAAGAGAAAATAATAATAATAATAATTACTGTTTAATAATAATAATAATAATATAATATGTATTATATAATATAATATATAATAATATATAATATAATACTTATAATATAATATAATATAATACATATAATATATAATAATATATTATATTATAATAATATATAATGTATTATATTATAATAACAATTACTGTTTAATAATAATAATAATTATAATTATTATTATTATTAAACAGTTGGCTCCTGAAGAATAGAGTAGAAAAGAAGCCACTAGAGAAAAGGAACTGTTTTCTTTTTCCTTTTCTTCATTTTTCTTCATAATTAATTTCTATTTGAACTTCTCTATAGTCTGATGTCATACTCTTTTGAGATTTCAATCTTTGTACATATGTCACCATTTATTTTCTCATCTCTATCTATACTGGAGGCATAGCACAGTGTTTCTTCATATCAAGTAGTCTGGTTTTTAAATCAATTTGTATAAAGTCTTCTTCAGTAACTGTGAAATTGTTTTAGGATTGAACTATCTGATATTGAAAGAGACATGTGAAAATCCCCTAATTTGATTAGACACTTTTAAAAAATCTTTCTAATTTCATATATTATTTCTTTATACAGTGAAACTTGTTATGAAGTGCATACAGGATTTAAAATTGTCATATCTTCCTAGTGATCTGAACCTTTATTATGATGATAGTGTTCATTTTTATCTATAATATATGTAATTTTAAAAAATTTAATATCTTTTTGTCTGATATTACTGCAGATGTTTCCAGCATTTTTGTGGAGAAAAGTGGTTTTTATGATATATATATAATATAGACATATATAAATTTAGATCTATATATATAAATCCATTCTTCCACTTCTACCATCCTTAAATTTTAACATATTTTAAAAGAAACATATAGTTTTTTTTAAATCCACTGTGACAATCTATTTTACAGTACATTTATTTTAATTTAAAAATTGGTATTTTTTACTTTATTTTTGTTTAAAGATTTATTTATTCATTTGAGGGAATGCACAGGCACACATGTGATTGGAGGGAAGGGAAGATGGAGAGGAAGAGAGAGAATATTCAAGCAGACTCCCAGCTGAGCATAGAGCCTGACCCAAGGCTCAATTCCACCACCCATGAAATCAAGACCTGAGCTAAACCACAAGTCAGGCACTTAACTCACTGACCCATCCAGGCACCCCTCATCCATTGTGTTCTTAATTCATTTATTCTACTTCACAGGTTTTCAATTCTCATTTCATTGTTCCCTTATTTCCATCTGCCTAAATTCTCAATTGTATCTTCATTTCCTTAACATAGTAAAAAGTTATTCAAAGTCCATGCTTGACAATGCTTTGATTTGGATCCCTTATAAATGTGTTCCTATTTTCTATTGTTATTCTTATTTGCAAATTATATTCTGTTGTCTATGTCAATCTCTGGTTAGATATTATTTTTTCTGGATAATGACTGAAAATAAGGTTGTGGTGGTGTTTTCCCTCAGAAAGTTTCTACCTTTCCTTTTGAGGGGCAATGAGGAACTCTGACAGACACAGAACATGTTAGTACAATTAAGAATGGGGGTATTTTTACTCTTTCCCTATACAAGCCTGTCTGTTTCATCTGTGGCCTAACCAGGAGCCAGAGGTATGGGGTGGACTCTCAGATTTCTCTGCAGCAAACCTTGAACTCCAGTGTGCTGTCCTATTCCTGTGAGTTTATTCACAGCTCTGATATGCTTCTCAGCAACTGCACCTGAAATCAGTATTTGTGTGGGGCAGAGTTGCCTGGATAACAACCTTGTTGTCCAATAGATTATCTTCTGTAGCATTTTGTACAGTCTTTTTAAACTCTTTTGAAATCTCATTAAACTGGACCAGGGATGCCTGGGTGGTTCAGTCAGTGAACCATCTGCCTTCAACTCAGGTCATGATTCTGGAGTCCCAGGTTGGAGCCCCATGTCAGGCTCCCTGCTCAGTGGGGAGTCTGCTTCTGTATCTCCCTCTAACTCTTCCCCTGCTCATGTTCCCTCATTCACTCACTCTCTCTCTCATATAAAAAAATAACAAAAATCTTTAAAGAAAAACAAAAAAGACTAGACCAATTAGTTTACTGTTGGAAATAAATCTATTAGACCAAGTTACATTGGTTTGCATCATGAGGCAAAGCCATGTTTTGACCTTGTCCTTTAGGTCGGAATCTTTTTTTTTTTTTTTTTAAGATTTTATTTATTTATTTGACAGACAGAGATCACAAGCAGGCAGAGAGAAGAAGGGAAGCAGGCGCCCTGCTGAGCAGAGAGCACGATGCGGGACTCGATCCTAGAACCCTGAGATCATGACCTGAGCCGAAGGCAGAGGCTTAACCCACTGAGCAACCCAGGCACCCGCTTTTAGGTGGGAATCTTAAAACCATTTTATCAATTATTCCTAAAGAGTAATATATTCATTATTGAATGTAATGGATTGCTCTGAGTCAATGCCCCCCTCTGCCACCCTAGCACTCAACAAGGAAATATGTTTAATGTCCTCTGCAATAGCAAATTCGTAACATAAACCAGTATGTTTACGTCTTGAAAGGAATACTACTGACCACAATATCCTTTCATCTTTATTTTCTAAGGACTCAGATGTGGTTTAAATTCAGACGTGCTTCCCCTGTTTTTGTTAACAATGATTTCAAAATAGATCGCTGCCTGAACTTTAGTCCTTTTTAAGCAAGTTAAACTTTATTTTCTACTGGTTAGAAGCTGTAGGAACAGTATGACCAGATAGAAGCTAGAGGCTATCAATCACAGTTTTTCTAATTTATAGACTGATTATAAAATAACCAAGAGTTAGGCTTCTAGCTACCTTGGCACACTTCTGTTTTGCTTCTAACACACAGAAGTTAAAACCAGTTCTTTTTTATCCAAGTATGATCTGCATAGTGTTTTTCAATGTTATTCTTTAAATATTTCTGTTGCTCACTTTGCTTATGGATATTACATTTCAAGCAATTCTAGGCCTCCACAAGGAAGTATTTTTTGCTACCCTGAAACAAACATTTCTTCTCAATGTATTCTCAGGTCTAAGTATCTTGGTTATTAACTATCTCTAGGACATGTTTTTCCTCTTAAATTTATCAATATGGAAATGCACTGAAATGAGTTTAAATTGGTGATTTTATATCTAAAGTATATGCTGCAGTGTGATCTAAATGAAAGATTCAGAATTCATCTCTAATTCATGCTAGTCTTCCAGAATGCTTAAAAATAAATTGGAAACACATCCTTCTACTTCTTTCATTTCAGTCAAATAAAGTCCAAACCAACCAAGCTGTAAGATATTCTGGTGAATGTTGTCTAAACTATCATGTAGCTAAACTTTTAATAGCACAGTAGCACAGTTTGTAAATACTTGGTAATATGTAAAAATAAGAACTAACATACATTTTGTGTCATTATTTCTAAACATCAAATTATTCATTGATTTTTATTTTGGTAGAATAGTAAATAAAACCAGGATCTCTAAACAGAAAATGGAACCTCCAGTATAAAAATGTGATTAAGCTATATGAATTTGAGGTACAAATGAGATGTATTTTCTTTCTTTTCCGAAGCAATTACTATTTATTATGTATCATTTCTTTCTCAAAACTGTACTTCGAATTATTCTCTTCTGTCCAGATGCACTGACATCACCTTAGTCTGGGACACAGTCATTTCTCACCTAGATTACCTCAACAGCCTCCTAAATCTTTGCCCTGATTCTTCTCTTGGCTTCCTCATCCAATCAGTCTGTAAACAGATGTCCAAGTGATTTTTATAAAAATAAATCAAATTAAGCCATTATCTGATTAGAACTCCGCAATATATAAGGGATTTGTGCTCCTTTGGTCTATACAACATTGCTCTCCAGCTCTGATATCTGCCTCTATCATCAGCTTATTGTGCTCACTTCCAGGCTTCCTTCTACACAGTGACGACTTTGCAGCAAATATAAATAACGGTCACATCTCTTCTCTTTAAAATACTGTTCCAGAGTCGTAAGTACGTTTGTGGAAAGAAGCAGAGGGAGTGGAAAAAGTCTATGAAAAAGTTGGTAAAACAGACACACACTGATGCACACTTATTTTATTTTATTTTTAAAGATTTTGTTTATTTATTTGACAGACAGAGATCACAAGTAGGCAGAGAGGCAGGCAGAGAAAGAGAGGAAGGGAAGCAGGCTCCCTACTGAGCAGAGAGCCCAAAGCGGTGCTCGATCCCAGGACCCTGGGATCATGACTTGAGCGAAGGCAGAGGCTTTAATCCACTGAGCCTCCCAGGCACCCCAACACACACCTTTAAATGACAGCATATTCTCTCTCTTTTTTTTTTTTTACTAGATTTTATTTTTTATTTATTTTTTAAATTTTTTGATTATGTCATGTTAGTCACCATACAGTACATCATTAGTTTTTGATGTAGTGTTTCATGAGTCATTGTTAGTGTAATAATAAAAGGAGTCAGCAGTTACTAAGTTTTTACTCCCTGCCAGGCTTTGCTACAAATGGTGCATGTGTATCAACTAATTTTATTCTCTTTCCAGCCCAAGAAGAACTAGTACTTCTTATTTATCTAGAGTCTCTGTTTGGAGGCCTTCTTCCTGTATTCTGCACATTACCACTGGTGCTGGAATTTTGCAACCTACATTCCCCTCCCTACATTTCCCTGTTGGACTTTTCTCGGGTCCTGTCAATGTGAGCCCTGGCGGTCCTGGGGGCATAGTTGGTTCCTGAGGTTACTAATCTCCTGGTTACTTTAGCATTGACTTATTGATTTTTCAGCCTTCCAATAATGTAAGAAATCTTTTGTGTTGGGTTTCCAAAGCTTGAGATACCTTGACTGGTTTCTGTTAACTATAACCTGACTGTTGCAGTATTAGCCTCATTTCCATTTTATTAATGAGAAAACTCTAGCACAAGGGGTAAAATGGTTTGCCCAGGGTCATACATAAAACTGGGAACCCATAGAGCTAGGACTAAAACACAGGGAATGTGGCTTCAGAGTTCATTTTCCTAGGTCCAAAGTGTACCACAATTTTAATATCACATTTATTACCATACTATAGAGCTTCTTGATACATGGATAATATAAGAAACAGTATGAATACTATAAATAAAATTATATCTATCTATATATCTATCTATCTATCTATATATATATATATATATATACATTTCTTCTCATCTACAGCAATAAAAATGAAGTTTTTAAAGACTAGAGAAACCAGAACATAATTATGACACATATTTAAGTAAAAGGTTCAGTTTATAAAACAGTATTTATGGGGAGATCATAATATTGTTAAGAGAACAAAATAACATGCTTATATATAAAAGGGGATTGTGGTGGGTGGTGGATGGGTGGTGAAAATGGACAGTAATTATAACTTCACAATTTTAAGTTTCCTTGAGTTATGAGATAAAGAAAGAAGGTTTTGTGGTTGGGACAAACTAATAATTCAGGTTGGCCTGATTTCAAATTTTTTTTGTTTTGTTTTGTTTTGAATCGTCTGGTGTTTGATTTTTTTGTGTTTTCTAAAATGTTCAATCTGTTAAAAGTCTAACAAAAGAACAATAATGTTCAACTTGATTTCAGAATAATTTTATAACAGAAAACCCAAATTTTATAATTGCTAAAAAAGGAAGACCTTAAACTGTATACAAGGTTCTCAATTGTGTAAAATACTGAGAACATTTAAAAATATTTTAAAAAAATGAAAAATGGAATGTCACTGGAGGAACCGTGATGAGCTATTTAAAAATATTTATACTTTGTATTTTATGTTTGTTTCTACTGTGCATTATTCTGGTATACAATGAAAACTTCTTCGATTTAATGCTTTTATAGTAATTTTCTAATTGTTTTTGTAATTTCAGTTCTTTTAAAGCAATTCCTATTTTATTTAATAATTACTCTTTTAAGAAAAAAGTTCTCAATATTTCATCCAAATGCGTTTTTAGTGCAGGATACCAGAAATCATATTTTAGTGATATTTTTTACCCATGTATATACTTGGCTTTAAAAAAATATATGTGTATTTATGCATTTAAGAGAGAGAGAGAGCGAGAGAGAGGCAGTGCATGTATCTGCGGGCGTTAGTTAGGGGGAGGAGCAGAGGAAGACAATCTTCAAGCAGAGTCGTGGGGAGCACAGAGGTCGGGTTCCATTCTCCACCTCCCGAGATCACGACCTGAGCAGAAACCGAAAGTGGGATGTTTTACCGACTAAACCACCCAGGCACCCTAATACTTAGCCTTTTAAAATAATACTCTGCTAAATTCTTGCTTTTTGCCACCACCACTTTTAGAAATAAGGGTAGGTTGCAAATTGTATCACTGCCGCCAGTTTCAGAAGAACAGTGTGCAGGATGACCAGACTCCTCCAGAGCTATAGGACACCTCACACTGCCAGCCAAATCCCACTGTGCTGACAGCAAAATCTGCCATGGGGATGAGTTGATCTCCCATTTTGTTTCCTCTCTGCATCATGAGCTCACACAGAAATAAAATGGAATCTTTATCCTCTGTGTCTTACCAGCCTCTCACCTAAGGCTTAGAACCCTAAGTGAGGATGTGTTCGTGCACGAAAGAATGATGAGTAAACAGAAGGACTTTCAGGTAAAAGACATAAGCCTCCTGGGTGGATAAATACAAGAAAAGACACTCCCAGAAAGAATGAATTAATGAACGCTTTCCAAGCCCTATGATTTCCTATGATGACTCTCTCCCAGTAGAGACAGCATTTGCCTTTCCAACACAAAGCCCTCACTATAAGGGTTACCCAGACACCTACAGGTGCCATAGCCTCAGACAAAGTCTTGGCTGAATTGTGTTACTTTCCCCAGGTTTTCCAGATTGCTCCAAATAAGACAATAAATTCAGAAGCCCTTAGAAGAAACTATGTAAAAGATTAGATAATCAGGAAACTTATTTACATGTTAAAACATTTATTTATTTATTTAAAATATTTTATTTATTTATTTGGCAGACAGAGATCACAAGCAGGCAGAGAAGAAGGCAGAGAGAGAGGGGGAAGCAGGCTCCCTGCAGAGCAGAGAGCCCAATGCAGGGCTTAATCCCCCTGAGATCATGACCTGAGGGGAAGGCAGAGGCTTTAACCCACTGAGCCACCCAGGTGCCCCAAAACATTTATTTTTAATACAAGTAATAGAACCTACAAGGGACCAAGCATTCAGAGATCACAACTTCTAAAATAACAGGTTATGCTTCTAGAACCTAAAGTGCTACCTATCATTCTAATTACAAATCTTCATCAAATAACTTCAGTCTGTGTCCCATAACTACAGCATATTTCTGGAAAGAAATGACTTCATAGAACATCTTGTCATGTTGTATGTCCTTTGCAGAACTGAATAAAAAAGATAATGTGCATATGAAGTGTTGTCTCCGTATAAACTAAGCAGCAGAGTTAGATAGAAAGGGAGTTAAAAGCAAGAGGATAGAACAGTATATTCTAGAGAAACCCTAAGCACATGAAGTGTAATAATGTTTCTCTCAATTAGTTACAGCTTAAATATCAAGACATGCTTCATTAGGTTAACTATAGACTTTTTAAAAAATCCTACACTATGACAGAATTAAACTAAAATATCTTAAATTTGAGAGTGAATTTATGTAATTCATGAAGGTAGTATTAAGCATGCCTAAGTAAATGTCACTTCAAAAAGATAGTAAATCATCAACATGATAGCAAATCAGCTAATATTTTATATTTTATATAATGATCAAGTTAATTCCAATTTCAGTGCTAATTACCCATATAACTATTGTCTCTAGGAAGTTTCCTAATTGTAAATAACGTCCTACTTTGCTATTAACTAGAAAACAAAGTTTACTGAATCAGAAAATTATACAAGTAGAACATTAATATAACTAAAGTTTATTTGCCCAGTGAAATTTTACACTGGTCCGGACAAGTTTTAAGTGTGAAGCCACCTTAGAAATGAACCATTCTAATCTGTTCATTTTTTAGGGAATAAAGGAAGAAGTGGAACATTCTCACAGTCAGAATGTGGCAAAATTGAAACAAGATCACAAGTCTCTTTACCTTTCATTTGAAAACAGATCAGCTGGAAACAAATTGAGGGTATGCTTGTGCGCGCGTGTGTGTGTGTGTGTGTGTGTGTGTGTTCCTGACACCAGGGATGTTTGGAAGATGGCTCTTATATTTGGCCAGAGCCATATAGATGTAAGAGTCAAAGCAGAGAACAAAGTAAGTCATTTTTGAGTAATAATTAAAGTGAATTTTGGTTGATCCCTCAGACTCTGGGTCCAAACAACCCTCACCTCTCCTTTCTAACGCTCATCATACCCACCAGGGAAAGGGCCTGTCCAGTAGAGTTCCAATTCTCATCTCCCTCATTTAAAAAATATGGTGGATATTTACATGTGCAGTATAAATGAAATACCTAAATTTTTAATTTGGAAATTTCAGAAAGAAAAAAGAAATATCATATCATAATAACATATTCATTCTATTCAACACCACTTTTTTGATTCTGTCAACAATTTTCCCTTTCATGTTTTACAAAATTCAATAGTTTTGTCCATTAAAATTTAGACTCATTCATTTTCTTTAATATCTTCCACACTTTCATTTAGACTTCCATTAGCATCTTTAATTTTTGAAAATAAACAGCCAGTTTAACAATTTAGCTGTTTTGTTAAAGTTGGGTTGTTCCCAAATCACTTTTGATTTTAATTTATTGATCTATTTTGTCATGATAAATTTCTCAAAGCTGCATTTTTGTGAAGAGAAATGAACTTTATTACAGGCATTAAGATGTATTTTCTTTCTTTCTTTCTTTCTTTCTTTCTTTCTTTCTTTCTTTCTTTCTTTCTTTTTAACGATTCTATTTACTTAACTGAGAAAGAGAGCGAGAGCGAGAGCGAGAACAAGTGGGGAAGGAGGTGGAGTGAAAGGGAGAAGTAGGTTCCTTGATAAGCAGGTGGCCGGATGCTGGACTGATCCCAGGACCCCAGGATTATGACACCAGCCAAAGGCAGATGCTTAACAAGCTGAGTCACCCAGGTGCCCCTGTATTTCATTTCTTTCCACAAAGAGTTCTGCCAATTTTTATTGCCACAAATAATTTATAAATGTAATGTGGCTCATGAGTTGTAATTACTGTATCTTATAGAATTAAGCATTTTAGGGGCACCTGGGTGGCAAAGGCTTTAACCCACTGAGCTACCCAGGCGCCCCAAGAATATTCACATATTATATATATTATACTGAATATATCATGAACACATAAGAGACTCTTACAACTCGATTATGAGACATACTTTATTATGGGTGTAGACATTTCACTAAAGAAGATATATGAATATATCTTAAATATATAAATATTATATAAATATAATATGTTCAACATTATTACTTTTTAGGAGAATGCAACTTAAAACCACACTAAGATTTCACTGCATACAGGCCCCCACACACACACACTCTATACTGGATAAATTTTAAAAGATAGACAATAATGAGTATTAGTGAGGATGTAGAAAAAATAGAAGCCTTATATATTGCTGGTATGAATGTAAAATGATACACTTTAACAAAAAGTTTGACAATTTCTTATAAATTTAAGCATAAACTTCCCATATTACTTTACCTATCTTACTCTAGAAATCTTTCAAAAAGAAATAACATATATCTACATAAAAAATCAATGTTTATAGCAGCATTATTCATAATATCCCCAAACTGGAAGTAATTAAAATGTCCATCAAGTGGTGAATTGGTAAACAAAAGTGGTCTATTTAAAAATGGAATACTCCTCATCAGTAGAAAAGAAATAAGTACTGATACACACAGTACAACATAGATTATCCTCAGAAACATTATGGTAGGTGAAAGAAATCAAATTCCAGAGACTATATATTGAGACTATTATGCCATTTATTAAAAATATGGACAAAAAAAGTAATTTATGGAGCTAGAATAACTAATAAGCCTATGGTTTAGGGGGGTGTGGAGATGAACAAAATGAGCACAAGAAACATTGTGGGTGATGGAAATGTTCCCAAACTGGATTTTAGTGATGGTTATACAACTCTATAAATTTACTAAAATGTCATTGAATGCCACATTTATAATGGGTGAATTTTATGGTATATGTTTTATACATCAATAAAGCTGTTTTTAAAAATGTAAAAAAAATTGCAATTTTGAAATGTCAAGGATATATACAGACTCGGAGAGAAAGAATTACCACATAAATAACCAAAATAGAACTTCTATTCAATATATTTTATTTTATATACAAAGAGGTTAAAATCAATATAAAGAAAACACTGTATGAAAGTGTACAAGAGACTTAGACACTTTATAAAAGATGATATCTAATTGTCCAATAACTAAACAAACATATCCTCTATCTCATTACTGATCAGAGAAATGAAAATTAAAATTGCACTGATACCATTACGTTTATATCGGAATAGCTAAATGTTTGAAGTCCAAACAAATGTCATTCCTTTTGATGATATCAAGCTTTAGAACTTTCATGCAGTTATTTAGGAGGGTGTAAATTGGTATATCCTCTTTGGAGATGGTTTGGCACTCCTTCTAATGTGGTACTTACTTAAGAGATGCTAAGAGAAATGCATAAGGATTAGCAAAGCAGCAGCAGTCAAAAAAGCAGGACACAATTCAGATTTGCATCGACATTGAAATGGATAAGTAAGTCATTGTATATGTATTATTTCCAGGAGTAAACACAAATAATCCACAGGCACACACAACAATGAAATCCAATCATTGAAGCGTAATGTTGAGCAAAAGATGTGTATAAATACATGTTGTATGACTCTACATTGAAAGTTTAAAGATTCAGGAAACTACAGGGTAAGGATCAAGATTATATATTTATGTACTAGAATTATAAAGACATACAAGTGGGTACTCTCAGAATACTACTTGAGAGTTAGAAAGGGCATTGGTTGTCAAAAGTACGAAGGGGCTTTTGACAAATGACAGCATTTTAGTCTGGCAATGGATGATTATGTTGATGTTAGCTTTGTGTGAAATCATTCAGCCGCACGTAGATTTCTGTACTCTTTTTTGTGCCCTTTGTCTATATATGTAGGATTTTACAACATTAAAAAAAAAGAATAAAACAGTAATTTTGGATAGTATAATGTTTACATTGAATTAGACATTTTTGCAGAAAACAATATTTTTTAGAAGAGGACATAGTTATCTGTGGTCATTGTGGCTCCTGAATACTTTCTAGAAAATCATAATCACCAACACACACATAATTTATTAATCCATCTCTCAGAGTTTTCCGAGGTTGCAACAGTCCTTTGGGGAAGAGTGGGCTTTGAAAAAGAAAACAAATCTCCTTGGGCAGCCATCCCTATGATGAATTAATTTATGCTTTAAATCTTTTATATGCTGTGACATTCCTATTGGTGGAGGAAGGGGGAATTTATATGGGGAGACAAAAGGACACTGTCAATAAATATTTGTTAATGAGCCTAATAAGTTGGAGTTTACCCTATTATTTTATCATACATTAGGGAGCATCCCTTTATCTTAAAGTTTTAATAATGTGATTTTTGTCCCCAAATCTTTCTCCATCTCTGGACAGGGCTAATAGCCCTACTAAATATGAATTATACCTAACTACTCACTCTCATAGAACCCTGTTCTTGTCCTTCAGAAAATCTACCAATATTTGGAGTCATTCATGCATATTTGTGTTTATTTTTTCTCCTTTCTTTGCAAAACTGGAAGTTCCCATAAGAACTATGTATGCACACCTTGCACCAAGCTCAGTGATGGTTCTCAGTAGTGCCTGAGAATCTATGTTGAATTATTGATTTAATCTCAGCAACCTTTCACCAACCATGCCTGGATAAAAATAGTCACAGTGAAAGAGACAATCATTGGATCACTTTGAAAACAAAGACTTACCCTCTCAGTCTTGTGTTGTTTGAGAATCTTACAAAACATTTTTCTCTTGGTTTGTGTCAAGTATGACATTTACTAGAAAGTTTGCTAAACCAATGATATGTAGTAGATATGATTGCAAGCCGATGGAAATTCATTCAGCCATTTTTAACAGCTCACATCTCAGTAGTGTAACCAGTTAGCTATATTTTATAGGTCCACATTAAATCCTTTTCTTTTTTTAATATGGAACACATGAAAAAGGAAAAGAGTGAGACACATTTTATCATCATCATATCCACATTTCCTAGGTGGTAATGTAGACTGAGTCAGAGATCATAAATTGTATAGCAGCAGAATCATTAGCTATTTTGATTCTCAAATACTTTTGAATCTCAAAAACTCATGGATATTAGAATAAATAAATAGAAGTTTTCTCAAATGTTCTCAAAAATAGAGATACTACAACAGCACAAATAAAAAGAAACCAGTATATAGAATCCTAGAAAAAGCATCCTAATAATTTTCCTAACAATTTAATCACATGTAACTGTTTGGCAACTAATTAAAATAGATAGTTTTGAGATACAGTTGAATATTTCTCATAACAACTTAATAACATCCAAACAACCCAGTTTAAAAATTGGTAAAAGACTCAAATAGACATTTCCCCAAAGAAGATATGCAAATAACCAGCAAGCATATGAAAAGATGCTTAAAATTACTAATCATGGGGAAAAGTAAATCAAACCCACAATGAAATACCACTTTATCTTCATTAAGATGAATATGATCAACAAAAAACAAACAAAAAGAAAATGTCAGGAATTGGCCAGGATATGGAAAAGTTGAAACCACTGTCCACTGCTGGTGAGAATGCAAAACTGGTACAGCCTCTTTGGATAACAGTATGATGTTTTCTCAACATCATAGTCTTTGGGTATTCCTCAAAAATACCCAAAGGAATTCAAAGCAGAGACTTAGGTATTTATATACCAATGCTCATAGCATCATTATTCAAAATAGCCAAAAGATGGAAGCAATACATATGTCTATCAATAGATCAATGGATAAACAAAATATGGTGTCTGTATATGTACATACATATGCATGTGCACACATACGTACATACCTGCATACACATACAATGGAATATAATCGAGCCTAACTGAAATAAGCCAAACATGAGACAGCAAATATTTAATTCCAATTATGTAAGTTGCCTAACAGTCAAATTCATAAAGACAGAAAATAGAATATGGTTACTAGGATCTGGGGGGTGTTTTGGGGGAATTATCATTTAACATTTACAGAATTTTGGTTTTGGAAGATGAAAAATTCTGGAAATGATTGGTGGTAATGGTCGCACAACAGTGTGAATGTATTTAGTGCCAATTAACTGAACACCTAATAACGGATATAAAGGCAACTTTGATGCTATGTAAGTTTTTTCATATTAAAATTTCTCATAAGTATGTCTTTTGACCAAATATCACAGGCAATGCATAACCTTTATGCCATTTTATCTTTAGTATCAGTGGGGATTTTACATTTCTTAGTTCTGAACACCACATATCCATCTTGATTTATTTCTTATTCCCAGTTTCACATTCCTTAACTTTCTTCTTGCTGCATACATACACACCTGCTATTCCTGAATCTCCTTGATTTTCTTGGTCCCTGGAAAGTGAACATCACTTTCGGGAGAAGTACTTAATGTCCAGTGTGTCCTTCTCCAGCACTTCTTTCCCTGTGCTGTAGACAGTGTGGGAGCATCTCAGACATAAAGGAAAAACTGCACCACCACGCAGGGAACAGGTGCTCTGTACATCACTTGAAACTTGCAAGGACTTCACATACAAGAAATAAACTTTTACAAGTTCAAGTACTTTCTGACTTATGCAGCAAATTCAAGCACATAACACATCACCAAAATTAAAATATTTGATTGTATCACCTGTGAACAAAATTGGTAGAAAACAAGGGACTCCTCTTGTAGTCTACTGATGGCAGAACAAGTAAGTAGATGGATATATGTTGAAGAACCAATCTGTATTATAAAACTTGAATGCATATACTTCATCAGTGAGTGATTCCATGCCTCCATGTGTAATGTGGAAAATCACTCTCATGTGGCATAAAGATGAACACACAGGGGCGCCTGGGTATCTCAGCTGGTTAACCGGCTGCCTTCAGCTCAGGTCATGATCTTGGGGTCCTGGGAACGAGCCCCACATCAGGGTCAATAATAAGTGGGGGTCTACTTCTTCCTCTGCCCCTCACCTCACTGGTGCTCTTTTTCTCTCACTCAAAAACAAAACAAAAACAAAAACAAAAAACAAAAAAACTTAAAAAAAAAAAAAAAGACATACTGAATGTTCCATGTAACATTGTTTTAACATTACCACATTGGAAATAAATTAAATGTGTATTCATAGGGCAATAACATAAAAATTACAATTTACATATAATGTATTACCTATGTTGCAATTCAAGAAGTGTAAAATATCTTTGTGTCGCAGCCGGTGTGACAAATCGACCAGGAACAGGAGGGTAAGAGGATGAAGAAAAGAACTCAAGAAGCAGAGAGATGGGGGCAGAAGGAGCACTGAGGAGGATGTCCAACAGTGCTAAGTTTATTCAAAGCGTTAAGGCCATATATATAGTGATATTACAATAGGAGAAGCAATACACCTGTGTCTAGTTAAACAGCCACTAGTTTCCAATTAACTAGAAGCAGACCTCGTGATGCCAAATGACTGATGTATCTATATTGATACATCAAACCTGAAAGTAGTTTATGGGCTGTACTAGGGCAGCAAGGACCAGCCACGAACTTAGGACCCCAACCAAATTGTTCTCATTTGTTTGGCAAGCGTGTGGGAAGTGACATAGGCAAGCACACAACATATAGCACAGACCCTTTCTCAGTGCTGCTCAACTTTTCCCGTCCTAAACCTTTTGTTAGGCTCTTCAGACTTTAAAGGAGGCACAAGTCAGGGCCTGGTTTGGTCCCCGTCTCAAGCCTTATTGTGGCCTCCCACACTTATGTGTGAAACTCTAAGCTTTAAGAAAAGGTGTTGACAAGTGTAATAATTTCAACTTAGTGATATAAATTACATAAAGTGAGTTCAGATTTTGATATTTAATAAAGATACATAAATTAACCCTTTGGAGTGAGTTCACACCAAGTGAACACATCTGTAGGGCAGTGAAGTTAGAATGTCTAGGAAAAGGGTTTGGCTTTTCAATAACAATGGGTTTATGTTGACAGGGAGTGATTCACATACTTCTTAAGTATGCAGCATCATACGGTGAGTTTCCCTTTTGGTAGTGGAAAATTAAGTAATACAGACTTACAAAGCCTTTTGGAAAAACCTTAAATAGCAAAAACAAAACAAAACAAACAAACAAACAAATAAGTGCTGTTAAATAATCGGGGAACTAACAGGAAGTGAAGAATTACACAGTCAAGATCCAGGAAAGAGGGGCCACCTGAGTGGCTCAGTGGGTTAAGCCTTTGCCTTCGGCTCAGGTCATGGTCTCAGGGTTCTGGGATCGAGCCCCGCATCGGTCTCTCTGCTCGCCAGGGAGCCTGCTTCCTCCTTTCTCTCTACCTGCCTCTCTGTCTACTTGTGATCTCTCTCTGTCAAATAAATAAATAAATAAATAAATAAATAAATGAATGAATGAATGAATGAATCCAGGAAAGAAAACCACTGAGATGAGCTGGACGTTTGGAATCATTTGTCCCAAAAGGGCATCTCTTGATTCAACAATGAACTTAGAAGCTGAAACCCTGAGCAGGTTTAGAAGCCTTGTCAGGTACAGACCACAACATATTGAAGACACAGGAGAATACATTATGCTGTCTGGATTGAGATGCTGAGGTTACACCACAGATAAGGATTAGCCAGATGTAGACTGCTCCTCCCAGATTCATAAATCTGGCTTTGAAGTCCTATTTTGGGTTGAGATGATGTGGGATTACAATTCCCCCTAGCTGTATTCAAGGATCAAAAATAAACCAGCCAACAAATGAAAAACCCAAAACAAACTCTCTGGGGAATGGTAAAATCACCCTAGTCTTCAAGATTTCTCTGTGAATTCTTATACAATACCTGTCATGTAGTGGAAACAGGCCAAGCACAAGAGGGGTAACCAAATAATAGCTATATTTAACTATTACTAAATTCTATAACTAAATAATAGAAAGGAAAAAAAAGATAATAGAAATAGAGCCACAAAAATCCAGATACTGAAGTTTCCAAATTCAAAATTTCAAATAGCTGTGTTTAAAATACAAAGGAAGGGGCGCCTGGGTGGCTCAGTGGGTTAAGTCTCTGCCTTCAGCTTGGGTCATAATATCAGGGCCCTGGGATTGAGCCCCACATCGGGCTCTCTGCTCAGTGGGGAGCCTGCTCCCCCCCATCCTGTGTTTCTACCTACTTGTGATCTCTGTCTGTCAAATAAACAAAATCTTTTTTTTAAAAGTTGTTTAAAAATATATGAGAATATTCTCTCACAATTTCTTCTTTTGATTCTATTAATGTTTGGAGTAAAAAACTTCTTTTTAATGAAGTCAAATTTATTAGTTCTTTATTTTACTGGTTGTAATTTTGTTGTTATACTGAAGAAAGATTTGTGTCTCAAGATCACAAAGATTTTCTGTGTTTTTCCTCAGTTTTTTTTGTTTGGTTTTGTTTTGTTTTGTTTTTTGTTTTTTTAATTTTTTATTTTTTATAAACATATATTTTTATCCCCAGGGGTACAGGTCTGTGAATCAACAGGTTTACACACTTCACAGCACTCACCAAAGCACACACCCTCCCCAATGTCCATAATCCCACCACCTTCTCCCAACCCCCCTCCCCCTGGCAACCCTCAGTTTGTTTTGTGAGATTAAGAGTCACTTATGGTTTGTCTCCCTCCCAATTCCATCTTGTTTCATTGATTCTTCTCCTCAGTTTTTAAAATGCTAGTTTTTACATATAAGTCTATTCCACTATTGGGTATTTACCCTAAAGATACAAACGTAGTGATCCAAAGGGGCACATGCACCTGAATGTTTATAGCAGCAATGTCCACAATAGCCAAACTCTGGAAAGAACCTAGATGTCCATCAACAGATGAATGGATCAAGAAGATGTGGTATATATACACAATGGAATACTATGCAGCCATCAAAAGAAATGAAATCTTGCCATTTGCGACAACATGGATGGAACTAGAGCGTATCATGCTTAGTAAAATAAGTCAAGCAGAGAAAGACAACTATCATATGATCTCCCTGATATGAGGAAGTGGTGATGCAACATGGAGGCTTAAGTGGGTAGGAGAAGAATAAATGAAACAAGATGGGATTGGGAGGGAGACAAACCATAAGTGACTCTTAATCTCACAAAGTCTATTCCATTTGAATTGATGTTGGTGCATGGTAAGAGACAAGGGTCAATGTTCCTTTTTTTTTTTTTTTTTTTTAATGTGAATTTCCAGTTGTCTCAATACCATTTGTGTGAACACTATCCCTTCCCCACGGGATTTTCTACATACTTTCGTTAAAATTCAGTTTACCACAGTTGGTTTTATTTCTGGACTTAATTCGGTCTCATTGATCTCTAAGCCTACCCTTTTACCAGTACCACCTTGACGGAATTGGTCTGGCTTTAAAGTAAATTTTGAAATGGATCACATAAGGTTCCAACTGTATTCTTTGTTTTCAAAAATGTGTGATTATAGAACCTTTACATTTTCAAATACATTTTAAGGTGTTTGTCAGTTTCTACCAAAAAAGCCTGTGTATGTGTGTGTGTGTGAGATTACATTCATCTATTTTTAACTTCAGAAAATGAATATTAAGTAATCCAGAACACACGCATGTAAGATCTCATTTATTTTGATCTTTAATTCCTCGAGCAATGTGTGCCTTCTTTACAGTGAAAATCTTGTATTTATTTTTACAATTGTATTCCTATCTATTTTGTTATTTTTGACATTATTTTAATGGATTTTTCTTAATATTATTTTGTTTATTACTAGTATATAGAATACAGTTGATATTTGTATGGTATTACTGTTTCTGAGACTTTGCTAAACTCACATAAGCTTTAACAGTTGTGCATGCGCAAATATTGTGAATTCCTAAGGTTTTCCTACATTTAGGATTCAGAACTGTCATTTCTGAATAAGTCAATTTTACTACTTCCTGTCCAATCTAGGTGTGTTTTGTTTTTGTTTTGTTTATTTTGTTTTTGATGAAAATGGATATATTTGACATCTTCCTTAACTTCAGGAGAGATCACAGGAAGCATTTAAATCTTTCAAGGTATGTTTGGATATTTGTAGGTGCTTCCTAGGAGGTTGAGAATTTTCCTCCTGTTGCTAGTTTGCTGAGACATATGCCCCCCCCCCCTTTTTAAGTGAATGGATGCTTCATTTAGTCAGTGCTGCTTCTACATCTATCAAGATGATCAAGTAATATTTGTCCTTTATTGTGTTACTATTGTGTTTTTCATTATGTTTTTAATGTGTGAAATCAATACCATATTCTTAAGAAAGATTACATTTATTAATGATTTATAGTACCTTTGTAAAATATGTTAGAATTTATTTGTTAATATTTCTTTAAAGATTTTGTACATATTTTCACTAGGATTAATGATCTGTAGTTTTCTTGTAAAATCTTTGTTTATCTTAAAAGAATGAGCTGAGAAGTGTTCCCTTCTCTATTTTCTGACATAATCTGCAAAAGATTGGTATTATCTCTTTTGTAAATATTTGATAAAATTTACTGGTGAAGGCATCTAGACCAGGCTTTTGGTGTGTGAAGAATTTTAATTGTTAACTATCTTTATTTGGTATGGTAAATTCATATCCTTTATTGGTAAATCAATTTTGATAATTTGTATTTTCAGTGTAATTTATCCATTTTATCTAAATGTTAGTTGGCCTGTTAGATGTTAATTTATAATTCTTTTAGTTTTTGTTATTTCAGTAGTGATATTCTGTTTTAAATTCCTGACTTTTTAAAATTATCTCTTATTTTTTTCCTTTCTTTTGGTCAGCATAGCTAAATATCTATCAATTTTTTTAATGCTTCCAAAAAATGATGTTTAGTTTTAGTTGTTGTTTTTTTTTTCATTTTTATATTTCCTATTTCTCTGATTTCTTCTCTAATTTCTATTTCCTTTCCACTACTTAATTTATATTTAATAGCCTTTCCTTTTCTAGTTTCTTGAAATGGAAAGTTAGAATATTGATTTGTGACCTTACTTATTTACTGATACTGGTTTTTAAAGCTGTGCATTTCTAAGAACTGTTCTAGCTACATACCATATTTCCATTTTTATTTTCATTTATTCTAAAAATTTAATTTCCTTATAATTCTTTTACTATTGAACATTTAAAAATGTGTTTTGATTGTCTAGTATTAGTGAATTTCCCAGATATCTTTCCTTTGGTGATTTCTATTTTAATTTGATTATGCTGGAGAAATATCTTCCATGTTAAATTATTGGAACTTATTTGAAGACTGTCTTATTATCTGTTCTGGATACTATTGTATGTGCTCCCTAAAAAATGTGCATTCTGTAACTATGAAGTAGATTGTTCTTTGTATCACAATTAAAGTTGGTTAATGATTTGTTCAAGTCCTGTATATCTATATTCTCTTTCTGTCTAGTTGTTCCATTCATTATTGAAAGTTTTATATTAAAATTTTAACTGTTATTTGGTTGTAATGTTGTTGGATTGTAAATCTGGTGTCCATATTTAGGTATGCCACATATTCAGGATTCTTTCTGGACCACCACAATCAAGGGAATATCACAACAAAGTGAACTTTTTTGGTTGCCCATGGATATAAAAGTTGTATTTACAGTATACTGTAGTCTATTGACTGTGCAATAGCATTGTGTCTAAAAAAAGTGCCAATATTAATTAAAAATTACTTTTTGCTAAGAATTGCTAACCATCATCTGAGCTTTTTCAGTAATCTTTTGGCTGGGGGAGGTTCTTGCCTAAATGGTGATGCATACTGACTGACTGTGGTGCTGGTTGCTGAAGGCTGGGGTGGTGTTGGCCAGGTCTTTGAAATAAAGTCTGCCACACTGTTTCACTCTTCCTTTCCAGAATTATTACTCTGTAGCATGTGATGCTGTTTGGTAACAGTTTACCCATAGTAGAACTACTTTGGAAATTGGAGTCAATTTCTCAAAACCTGCAGTTGCTTAATGAACTAAGTCTATGCCATAATCTAAGTCCTTTCAACCATCTTCACAGCATCTTCACCAGGAGTAGATTCCATCTGAAGAAACCACTTTCTTTGCTCATACATAAGAAGCAACTTCTTATTTGTTAGAGTTTTATATTCGATCACAGCAACTTGGTCACATCTTCACATGTTATTTCTATTTCAACTTCTCTAGCTGTTTCCACCACAGGTGCAGTTACTCATGAACAATAAAGATAACAAAAATACCCATCATTTCGAGTTTCTATGTTTATAGATTAGTTCACATCTAGAATTTAGTATACGGAATCCTAACACATGCACTAATTTGTATGACTTATTTTGCAAAGCATAATATTTTAAGATTGATCCATGTTGTTATGTGTATTAATAATTCAATACTTTTTACTGCTGTGCAAAAATTATCTGTTTGTTTCTTTGGGATTTTGGCTATTACATAAGCATAACAGCTATGAACATTTGTGCATGGGTCTTCATATAGACATAGTTTTCATACCCTTGTCATACTTGGTAGGATTTGTCCTTTTAATATTGACTTTTTTAGTGGATATTAAACTGTTTTATCCTTTTTAATTTGCATTTCTTAGGACTAATGATTTTGAGTGTATTTTTCATGTGCATATTAGTCATTTTTGTGTCTTTGGCGAATGACTATTTGACATTTTTACCCATTTTTCATTTTTAAATTTATCTTATTATTAAGTGTAAAAGCTCTTTATATGCTCTACAGACATGTCCTTTGTAAATATATGCTTCCAATCTGTGACAAGGCAGGCGAAGAGTAAGAAAGAGAGCTCTTTCTTCACATATATGTGCATTCCCCATTAGAAATTCCTTTTCTTTTGTTCAATTTCCATGTACACTCCCTTACATATTAAATCTTGTCATTAAAAAAAAATAAAAGTTATTCCTTACCAAATCTCTGGACTTCTCTCCTCAATCATTTTACTTTATCTTGAAAATTTTGTATTTCTTTTACTATGATTCAGGTGGTGCTGTGTTCTCTGTTTTTGTTAGTCTGAAATGCTACTATTTCAATTTATTCTCAAAGGATATCTTCACTTGGAATGTAATACTAAATAGGTAATTTTCCCCAGGTGTTATAGATATTGCTCATTTTATTTCAATTTCTATCTATGAAAAGTCAGCTATTAGTTTATTTTGTATTAGAAAGTAATCTTTTTCTTCCTCCCACTTTTTCTAGCTGTTTATTAAGATTTATTCCTCCTCTTTACTTTTCCACAGTTAACATAGTATTATCTAAGGGTGTATTTAAGTTTTCCATCTATTTTTAATAGTGTTTCTTAAACATTTGATTTTATACCCTTCTTTAATTGAAGAAAGTTATCAGCTCTTACATTTCTAAAATTTTCTTTTTTCTCTTAATCTCTTTCCTTCTGTTAAGGATTCCAGTGAAATATACATAAAATTCTTACAGTATTTCAGATGCTTCACCTTTGTATATCACTAAATTACATTATGGAAACAATTTTTTCCTGACATTTTCCAATTTACTAATTATTGTTTTGGCTGTATCTCTGTTGCTGTGATATGTATTCATTATTTAATTTTAATTATTTTATTTTCAGTTTAATATTTTTGTTTATAATTTTATAGTTTTTTTGCCTTCTCCGAAAATCCTCAGCCTTATGTTTAGTTCTTTCAGCAAACATATTTCAAAGGTTTTATCTAATAATTTCCTGCTTAAGTCCCTTGCGGGCATGATTTTTGTTACATTTTATTTGCTTTCTAGTTTCTGTTTCTTTTGTTGTTTCCATGTCTCTTCATTTACTTCACATATGTTTTATTGTTAAAAAGATATTGCATTTCTAAAATTATTTGTAAAAATAATTTGAAGCCTAGAATAAATTTTAGTCTCCTAAATTATTTTATTTATTAATTAATTTATATTTTGTTCTCATCAATCAGACTCTCAGCTAGTCAGTAATGCAGACTCACCTCAGTTCAATTTCAGAAAATGAGATTATTTAAACTGAGATACAGTCTCTGGGGCCTGTCTCCCTCTGTAGACTCCCTCTTCTAAGTCAGAGTTTTTTCACTTCATCCAAATTGAAGTGTTTTACAATACTTTGTGGTTCTCACACTTGGGTAGGTTCTAGACTCTAGTCTTTTTTCTCCTAGGCCTTCAGAAGTTGTCAAAAGGTTTTCATTCAACGTCTTACCTTTGCAGCTCTTCTGTTTGGAAGAAGTAACATCCCACAGCCAAAAAGCAGCACTGAGACTGGATTCTTAATCCTCCCCTGTTTATGTCTCAATGACATAATCATTGTCAGTTCTCCAGTGAAATACTAGATATCATTTTGAATTTCTTTTTAAGACTTTAAGTTATTTAATTGGGAAAACTTGTTTGCTACCTATCCTTTTATGAGGACCAAAGTCCAAAAATGCTCAGAAGATGTTCATGTTCAATAAGTACTTCGGGAATGGAATAGAATAATTGGTGAATTCTGAAAGAAATGAAGCATGCACCATACTGATTGCATTATAACAGTATATAGCAATTATGAAGAGTTATGTACTGGGGTGCCTAGGTGGCACAGTTGGTTAAGCGACAGACTCTTGGTTTCAGCTCAGGTTGTGATCTCAGGGTCCTGAGATAGAGCCCAGCAACAGACTCTGTACTCAGTGTGGAGTCTGATTAAGACTCTCTCCCTATCCCTTTGCCTCTGTCCCACTCCCTGTCTCAAATAAATCAATTGCATAAATAAATCTTTAGAAAGAATTTTGTATCTACATGACTGGGACTGTCTACAGAGTTTGCAGTTATTACTACATTTGTCAATTATTTCTAATCCTTGATAATCATGACACTTAAAAAATTTTTCTTGACTGCTTAGTACTGTAGGTTTTGTGTTAGTCTCTCTGAAAAACAATCTGAGGGGAATGAAGTGGTGGGGGGTGGGAGGTTGGGGTACCAGGTGGTGGGTATTATAGAGGGCACAGATTGCATGGAGCACTGGGTGTGGTGCAAAAATAATGAATACTGTTATGCCGAAAATAAATAAATTTAATTTAAAAAAATAATATGAAAACACTCAGCTTTCGAAGACTTCATCATTGAGAATAGGAAGGTAGTATAAATATAAATTTTAAAAATTCAAGACAATATATAAATGATAAATGCAGACTCTTCTGTATCTTATTAAAATTCACATTACAACCTCTCATGATTCTTTTCCTTGATTCTTTTCAACTGTTTATATGCTTACAACCTCTGTCGCCATCTCTTACCTATCTATAACTTCTTACAGTTTTATTTCCACCAAACCCTCTATCGAAAAATATTCTTAAAGTTTCATCTGAAACTCCCTGAAAGCACAAACCCAGAAGAGAGTTTTTGGTTTCCTTAGCATGTGTTACTGCCACTGACACCTTATGTCTTTAAATGATATTTCACTACCTTTTATCCTTTTACCTTTTAGACTGGCTTAATACTATTTTGCTTTGGTGCTTCTCCATATTCTGTGTTTCTTCTGTTGTGATTTTATTTATGTACACAAATTAAAACTATTACTTCAATAATAATTCTTTGATACAAAGCATTTATATTCAATCTTGATTTCTTGCCTGAGCCATGGACACATATTCCAAATTATATAACTTATGTGAATTATGAATGCCATGAAGATTTTCAATGAGCTTCTCAGTGGTGACATGCTCAAAGTAGAACTCTTTATCTATTAACTGCCACTGTCTACTTCCACACATATTTTCTTCCTGCATTACCTGATTTGTCAATGTCACAAAATACTCTGTGGTAAGTAGTCCTGGGAAATCACAGACATTATTAATGTGAATGCAGGGAAAAGATGAGAATTCAGATTAGGGAAGATTGCTAAGAGACACTGGCAAAATAAAGGAACGTAAGTGGAATTAAAGAGTATAGAAAACCTCAACAATGGTCTTTCAGCTTCACATGTAAGAAGCATGGGAACTACCACTGTGTCCTAAAAACAAGTAAAAAAAAAAAATTGAAAAGACTGAAAAATCAATAGCTCTTCTTGGAACCATAAGAATGGTGAGGACTCAGAGCAAACTAGTGGCTCCAAGATTGGAGAGACAGACAGGGGTTATTCATTTCTTCCTGTTGAGTTGTGTGATAGATGTCTGTATGTGCATATGTATAGAATAGATACTACCCTTTATCAGATATAAGTTTTGCAAATATTTCCTCCAACTCTATAGGTTGTCTTTATATTTAGTTAAGCATTCCCTTTGCTATGCAGAAACTTTTTAGTTAGGTGGGGTCTCACTTCTTTATTTTTGCTTTTCTTACCTTTTCTCTTGATGTCAAATCCAAAAATAAATAAATAAATAAATAAATAAAAATAAAATGAAACAAAACATTGTCAAGACCAATGTCAAAGAGCAAAGATTTTAAGCCCTGTATTTTCTTCTAGGAATTTCATGGTATCAGGTCTTACATTTAACTTCTTAATCCATTTTGAGTTGATTTTCATGTACAGTATGATAGGGGCCTGATTTCATTCTTTTTCATGTTGATATCCACTTTTCCCCGTACCATTTATTGAACAAAACTTTTTCTAGTAGTATAATTTTGGCACCTTATTAAAAATTAATTGACAACATGTATATAGGCTTATTTTGGGGTTCTTTATTCTGTTCCATTGATTCACGTGTCTATTTTGCCAAGACTATGCTGCCTTTTTTTTTTTTTTAAAGATTGTATTTATTTATTTGAGAGACAGAGAGAGCACGCACAAGTGGCTGAGGGAGAGGGAGAAGCAGACTTCCCACTGAGCGCGGAACCCAAAGTGGGGAATCGATCCCATGACATCATGACTTAAGCCAGGCAGATATTTAACCAACTGAGCCCCCAGGCTTCCCAAGACTATACATCATAATTCCTTTAGCTTTGTAATATAGTTCAATACAGGAAGAGTGATGACTCCAGCTTTGTTCTTTCTCAAGTCTGATTTAGCTTTTCAAGATATTTTCTGTTTCCACAAAGATTTTTTTTTCATTTATTTTATTTTTATTTTTTATCCTTTTTTTTTTACTTTTAATTTTTTTATTTTTTATAAACATATATTTTTATCCTCAGGGGTACAGGTCTGTGAATCACCAGGTTTACACACTTCACAGCACTCACCAAAGCACATACCCTCCCCAATGTCCATAATCCCACCCCCTTCTCCCAAACACCCTCCCCCCAACAACCCTCAGTTTGTTTTGTGAGATTAAGAGTCACTTATGGTTTGTCTCTCTCCCAATCCCATCTTGTTTCATTTATTCTTCTCCTACCCACTTAAGCCCCCATGTTGCCTCACCACTTCTTCATATCAGGGAGATCATATGATAGTTGTCTTTCGCTGCTTGACTTATTTCGCTAAGCATGATACGCTCTAGTTCCATCCATGTTGTTGCAAATGGCAAGATTTCATTTCTTTTGATGGCTGCATAGTATTCCATTGTGTATATATACCACATCTTCTTGATCCATTCATCTGTTGATGGACATCTAGGTTCTTTCCAGAGTTTGGCTATTGTGGACATTGCTGCTATAAACATTCGGGTGCACGTGCCCCTTTGGATCACTACGTTTGTATCTTTAGGGTAAATACCCAATAGTGCAATTGCTGGGTCATAGGGCAGTTCTATTTTCAACATTTTGAGGAACCTCCATGCTGTTTTCCAGAGTGGCTGCACCAGCTTGCATTCCCACCAACAGTGTAGGAGGGTTCCCCTTTCTCCGCATCCTTGCCAGCATCTGTCATTTCCTGACTTGTTGATTTTAGCCATTCTGACTGGTGTGAGGTGATATTGCATTGTGGTTTTGATTTGTATTTCCCTGATGCCGAGTGATATGGAGCACTTTTTCATGTGTCTGTTCGCCATCTGGATGTCTTCTTTGCAGAAATGTCTTTTCATGTCTTCTGCCCATTTCTTGATTGGATTATTTGTTCTTTGGGTGTTGAGTTTGCTAAGTTCTTTATAGATTCTGGACACTAGTCCTTTATCTGATATGTCGTTTGCAAATATCTTCTCCCATTCTGTCAGCTGTCTTTTGATTTTGTTAACTGTTTCATTTGCTGTGCAAAAGCTTTTGATCTTGATGAAATCCCAATAGTTCATTTTTGCCCTTGCTTCCCTTGCCTTTGGCGTTGTTCCTAGGAAGATGTTGCTGCGGCTGAGGTCGAAGAGGTTGCTGCCTGTGTTCTGCTCAAGGATTTTGATGGATTCCTTTCTCACATTGAGGTCCTTCATCCATTTTGAGTCTATTTTTGTGTGTGGTGTAAGGAAATGGTCCAATTTCATTTTTCTGCATGTGGCTGTCCAATTTTTCCAGCACCATTTATTGAAGAGGCTGTCTTTTTTCCATTGGACATTCTTTCCTGCTTTGTCGAAGATTAGTTGACTGTAGAGTTGAGGGTCTATTTCTGGGCTCTCTATTCTGTTCCATTGATCTATGTGTCTGTTTTTTGTGCCAGTACCATGCTGTCTTGATGATGACAGCTTTGTAATAGAGCTTGAAGTCCAGGATTGTGATGCCACCAACGTTGGCTTTCTTTTTCAATATCCCTTTGGCTATTCGAGGTCTTTTCTGGTTCCATATAAATTTTAGCATTATTTGTTCCATTTCTTTGAAAAAGATGGATGGTACTTTGATAGGAATTGCATTAAATGTGTAGATTGCTTTAGGTAGCATAGACATTTTCACAATATTTATTCTTCCAATCCAGGAGCATGAAACATTTTTCCATTTCTTTGTGTCTTCCTCAATTTCTTTCATGAGTACTTTATAGTTTTCTGAGTATAGATTCTGTGTCTCTTTGGTTAGGTTTATTCCTAGGTATCTTATGGTTTTGGATGCAATTGTAAATGGGATTGACTCCTTAATATCTCTTTCTTCTGTCTTGCTGTTGGTGTAGAGAAATGCAACTGATTTCTGTGCATTGATTTTATATCCTGACACTTTACTGAATTCCTGTATAAGTTCTAGCAGTTTTGGATCCACAAAGATTTTAATTTTTTGTTTTTGCTTTTCTGTTTTTTTTTTTTTCTAGTTTTGTGAAACGTGACATTGAAATTTTGAAGAGAGGTACATTAACTCTGTAGGTTGCTTTGGACAGTAAGGTCATTGTCATAATGTTAATTCTTCAGTCCATGAACACTGAATATCTTTCCATTTATTTTGCCTTCTTCAATTTCTATCATAGATGTTTTACAGTGGGGTGTGTGTGTGTGTGTGTATACAGATCATTCATCTACTTGCCTAAACTTATTCATAAGTATTTTATTATTTTTGATGCTAATGTAAATGGAATTGTAAGAAACACATATAGATTAAAAATAAATGGATGAAGAAAAATATACCAGGTTAATACTAATTAAAAGGAAGGAGTTGTAACTATACTAATTTCAGATACTGCAGATTTCAAAGCAAGGGAAGTTATCAGGTATAAAGAAGTGAATTACCTAATGATAGAGGGTCAATTCTCCAAAAAGACATAACAGTCCTTAATGTGTGTGAGCCTAACAACAGAGCATTAAACCACATGAAGCAGTTAAAACTGATAGAACAAGATGGGATTGGGAGGGAGACAAACCATAAGTGACTCTTAATCTCACAAAACAAACTGAGGGTTGCCGGGGGGAGGGGGTTGGGGAGAAGGGGGTGGGATTATGGACATTGGGGAGGGTATGTGATTTGGTGAGTGCTGTGAAGTGTGTAAACCTGGTGATTCACAGACCTGGGGATAAAAATATATGTATATAAAAAATATATGTTTATAAAAAATAAAAAATTAAAAAAAAAAAAAAAAAAAACTGATAGAACTGCAAGAAGAAACAGAGGAGCTCACTATTAGAGGTGTTGACACCCTTATCAGAAATGGAGAGATCCAAAAGGCAGAAAAATCAGTATGGACATAGTTCAAAACCTCAGTATCCAAAATGAGTCAGTTTATAATATTTCTTCTCTGAGCAACTTCTTGTTTTCTTGAGAATCTTACTCTACTGTACTCCTAATCCTATGACTACTGCTAAAGCTACATGAAGAGTCACGATTAGCAGACAGTCATACATTATGTGTCAGGCACACACTCAAAGAAAATGTAAAATTTGCTGAGGTTTATATCGCCTATGATAGATTCTGGATTCAGATTGTAGCAGTCTGTTTCCAGAGTCCAATCTTAAAATTAAATAACTTCATATGGCGTATATTTTTAAGAAATGGGAAGAAGTAGGTGATAATGTTACAGGTGTGCTTTTATCTAATGAAAAAAAGATTTCTGGAAATGGCCTTAAATTCCAATAAATTGTTTTCTTCTCATCATGTCTCACAGTCTTCTTAGAACTAGTGTTGGGAATCTTATCCTAAGTTTCTAAGGTCAGCTTGCCATAGCCTGCAAAGAACAGAATGACTTCTCAGAAACTCGACCTGTAACACCAGCTATCAGATGCCCCTCTTGACTTCCTATGTTCAAAAACAAACAACAACAACAACAAAAAGAAAAACCAGTAGAATAATATCTAAACAATCTACCCTAACACTTTTGCAGAAAGCTCTTTCCACTTGAGCATCCATATAAATGTGTAAATGAATTTATTTTAAATTCATATTCCTAAAATTAAAAGAAGTATATTTTACTCTTAAATGAAAAGTCTGAAATTATCTCCAATCTTCTCTAGCAATAATTTTTTTTTTTTCTCTTACGCATTCCCTGACTTGTCTACTTTATGGCTTGCAAGCTGTTTTTGCATACATTCTCTCTGTGGTAAAATTAATGTTAATTCAAATATATAGATTTATCACATTTATGGAAAATAGTACTTAACTAGTTCTGTAACCTTGGGCAAGTAATACAATTTCTCTGGACTCTCATTTCCTCATCTTTGAAATAAAGGTGTTGGAACGGATTAACTTAAATGTCCCTCCAGTTCTACCATTCTGTGATATGCTATAAAATCAACTCACTGTCCACTCAGGGATGTCTCTAATATGATATATATATGGCTTCCATTTATGGATGATTATGCCCTTTAATGACCTTGAATTAGCCTTTCCAGACTCACGCATGGCAGCTAACAGAGGCATGTGCACTTAGCTACACTTGACAGTATGGCACTGGGGAAAACCATATTTGAAGCTGGGATCCACTTCTTGATATTTTGTCATCTCTGCCTCTAAAAAGCTATACCTAGCAATAAAAAGGCAAAGGAGATTTTGTGTGTGTGTGTGTGTGTGTGTGCCACTCATAATTAAAAATTATTTCTAAAAATGTTGCGTTGATGCTGTCTGTAAACATAAATTTAAAACTAGAAGCAAAAAGATCATAAGGAAAATGTCTGTTTGCTTTTCCTAGGGGTGACTCTGCTTGGAAGCTGTTTTTTCTGTCTCAAATCTGAAAAGGCAGATAAACCATTCTTGCATCCTGCTGAGGAGAGAAAGCTTGGGGATCCATCGGATGTGTGAGACAGAGAATCACTTAGATCACAGGTTTTCATCTGCAGTGTCAGAACTCAGCTATGCGCACGGACCAGCTGGAGAAGGGAGCGGGGTACTGTATGTAACAAAAGGCTATTTTTCCCCCTGTGATGTAGCCTGACAGTAAAACAAGAATACCTGAGGACAAATAAGTCTGGGTGTCTCTTCAGGAGGGAAAAAAATAGTGAACCCTTTTCCATGATGACCTGAATTTAGACAAAGGAGAGTGATTACAGATCAGCAGACAAGCAGCAGTGCTGTCAGACCACGAGAAAAAAAGCCCCGTGAGTGCTGGACCACAGGACCCCCCGACTGAGCCAAGGGTCCCCTCTGGGTCTGGGGCACAGGGGAACTGGTCTTTGTGCCTAGAAGGTGAAAGAAATGTGGCCTTGTGCCACACAATCCAGGATGGTGGTGTGTACAGGGGGACGGGGTTCCTTATGAGAGGATGAGCAATTAAAAAATCTATCAAGGTCAACAGAGACTGTTGCTCAGTCGTGGGAGTATATTATCCATAATAACAGCTTTCCAAAGGGTTGAGTAGTAAATCTTAGCAACGTGATTGCTATGTGCAGAGCGAATCTGAGAATTGCTGCAAACTGTCAGAAGGGATTGAATTGGAGCCACAGAATGTGACATTTTTAAGAACAGAAAATGACAGAAAACTACCATTTTTTTAGAATCCTTATTTTAAAAAATAATATAAAACAAGTGAGACAGCTCTTGTGTTAAGACAGTGGTTCATCAATTTTGGTGAGCACCAGCCTCCCCCCGAAAAAGTGGTAAGGATATAATTACGTGAAGGCTTCCGACAAGAGATTATAACCCCAATGATGGGCAGGGGGTCTGGAGATTGGCCTCGTGATCTATTCACATTCAGAGACAGTCTCTATGGCCTGTGTTCATTTTGACACATATGCACATACTGTTTATATGTGTGCGGATTCATGCTCACAGAGGCTCCTTTCCTTTGAGGATAAAAGGTGTAAACATGGGCGCCTGGGTGGCTCGGTCATTAACCATCTGCCTTTAGCTCAGGTCAAGATCTCAGCATCCTTGGACGGAGTTTCGCATCGGTCTCCCTGCTCAGCAGGGAATCTGCTTTTCCTTCTGCTCCTTGCTCCTGCTCTCCATCCCTGTCTCTCTTGCAAAAAAAAAAAAAAAAAAAAAAAAAAAAAATATATATATATATATATATATATATATATATATATATTTTTTATAAAGGTATAAACATAGGAAAAGGGATTAAAACAGTGCTGGACACATTGTAATCACTCATATGTACTAGCCATAGAAGCTTATATATAGACATTATTCAGAAGCAAATATGTATTATCACGTATTGTATATATAGGAATATAATTTTTTAAGCAAGTTAGGTACACGTAATTACAGTAAAGCAGAACTTCCTGAATCTCTCTGAAGTAGCATTTGTGGTGTTCACTAAATCAGAATTCTTAATATCTCCTTCTGAAGCCAAGTGAAGATTTTAGAGGACTCAGAATCCACTGTACTGTAGCTCCACCAAAAATGGAGCCCTGTCTGCTGCAGTTACACAAAGTAGATTTTTCCTGTTGTCTCAATTTGTGCAGATATACCGAATTATGAGTAAAGACAAGATCAATTTTCAGGAGGAAAAATTGCTTAGCTTTCGATCTTTGGGAAATTACCTAACTACTATTAGCATATTACATCTGTACTTTTAAATTTTTTCATCAATTCCAACTACGGCAATAAAATTCTCATGTGCGATTTAACGGCAGCATTAATGAAGTTGATTGGTCTATAACATGCAGGGTCAGTTTTATCACCCTTTAAAATACCTGAATTAAGATATTTTTATCTTAACCACTAAATGAAAGAACTACTTTACTGGATGTTCTCTAAGAAAAAAAAAAAAATGAAGAAAGTTAGCCTAATTTAATTCTTGATAAGATCTTTAAAGCCTGAATGTCACAAACTATAATAGAAAACCTACTTTTTAACTTAATTTCCCAAAAGTAACTGCAAAACCTCTGCAAATTCTATTCACTCTGAGTGTGATTTGTTCAATGCAGTGGCTTACACCAGGAAATAACACCCTTTGGGGCTACATTAACTCAAGTTGCCCAGATATTAAAAACTGTGGCCTCCTGCATTTTCCCTGCTGAGGAGTGGTAGAGGGTGCTTGCTGGTCTGAGGGAAGCTAAGAGTTTAGCTGGTAACCAAAAATATAATATATTAAGTAACTATCTCTTTAGTTATAGGTAAGGAAACTGAAGACATAAAATCATTTATAACTCAAGGAAATTCTATACACAGGGATACAAATAGCTCTAAGAGTAGAAGGACTATCTTTCAGTTGCCCTTCCCTCCTCGAACCTGGAGAAATGAATATAGACACTGTGAGACTCACTGATTCCATAACATTTGAAACTCTGAAAATGAAGGGAAAAAAGCATAGGCATGCCTAAGTCATGTGGTCCCTTATCTTTAGAGTAGTATTTTTTTTTTAAGATTTTATTTATTTATTTGACAGAGAGAGATCACAAGTAGGCAGAGAGGCAGGCAGAGAGAGAGAAAGGGAAGCAGGCTCCCCGCTGAGCAGAGAGCCCGACGCGGGACTCGATCCCAGGACCCTGAGATCATGACCTGAGCCGAAGGCAGCGGCTTAACCCACTGAGCCACCCAGGCGCCCCTAGAGTAATATTTTCTTCACAAACTATATTTCCAGTTAACTATATATGTTACATTACTTTTTCATAATCTAACATCCCAATTATTCTCTGGTTTAGGCACATTATACTATTTATTTTCCCTCAATACTAGGGTCTTTTTCCATTTTTCTGTTTTCTGTGACTCTGTTGGTTTTCTCCAATATCGTCCCCCAACTCTTCTTTCTGGAAAATGCCCATGCAGGCAGAGTTTCCTTTGCAGAATGAATTACCCCTTCTTGGGTAAAACAATAGTAATTTCTTCAGCCTCTATTTTAAATTTTTATATAAAATGATCTTTTTCATGATTTTCTTTTCTACTACATGTGATTTCTAGAGTGCAAGAATCCTACCTTAAATGTGCTCATAGCTATCATTTCTAAAATATATTAGGTGTTCAGAGATTAAATGGAACTTTATTTTTTTTTAATATTTTGGTTTTTTATTAACATATAATGTATTATTAACCCCAGAAGTACAGGTCTGTGAATCTCCAGGTTTACACACTTCACAGCACTCACCATAGCACATACCATCCCCAATGTCCATAATCCCACCACCCTCTCCCGACTCCCCTCCCCCCAGAATCCTCAATTTGTTTTGTGAGATGAAGAGTCTCTTATGGTTTGTCTCCCTCCTGATCCCATTTTGTTTCATTTATTCCTTTTCCTACTCCCCAACCCCCCCCACATTGCCTCTCAACTTCCTCATATCTTGAGGAAATAGATACAGAATATTTCTGTATATGATGAAATATATGTATACATTAAATATCTAGAGAAGCATTATTAAATTTGAAAAAGTATAATTAACTCAAATAATAAATGAGTTTACCTGTGAAATTTTTAATACACATTAAAAGAAAAAAAGAATAATTAAAGAAAATTTAATAATTTCTTTTGAAATTAAAAAGACAAGAAAACGATGGAGAATATTTACAACCAATCAGAGATATAACTCAACAGAAAGCTGAGTCACAGTATGTTGTAATGCTAGCACCTTATCCAGAAGAACTATTTGGCAAGAGATTTGAAGCCAGCAGAACTGTTGGAACATTCCTGGGCTAGTTGGTTACTATGGAAATAAAAGCAAAAGTGAAACAGAGTGTTAAGGGTTTGGAGGGCTAGAGGAACAGCAGGAATTGCTTATTTCTTAAGTTTTGGGCAAAGACATTAGCTAAAAATCACCATCAGAATTCGGTCTGTCTCACAGGGGTGTTGTTGACAACAAGTCCTAAAAGGTTCCAGCAGCTTGATGTTCTTTAAACACGCACCTCTGTGAAATTATCTAACCAGTCAGAACTTATATTAAACTTTAATATTTTTATAATTAAAAAAAAATCAGGGTTTGAATATCAACCTAAGAGTTATCTTTCTGTATGTATGTGTGTGTGTGTGTGTATATACACACACATACATTTCTGTATACATAGAGTAAAACAATTATTTGAAATATAGTCATTAAGTTCATTCTAAATTATTTTCACTCATTGTTTTACATGCATAAGAATACTTTGTATCACAACCAATTTAGACAAATTAAAACTCAAGGAGAGCTTTTAGAAAATTCGGCCACAAAATACCTGTTATGCATCTTGAAAGTATTTTGTTTCTATCAGGTAATTAGATTTTATTATATAACATGTTAGACTATAGTATTTGAAAAAGAAGGTCTATGGAGATAGTCTTAAAAGAGATACATTGTGAATAACAAAGACTGAATTACTACTTTATAGCTGAATCAGATGATTCAAAGCATATGTATGGTAGTTTTTCTGGGAGGTTATTACATTGTTGGAATGCTCTACCAATTTCATTAATTCCTTATTTCAGTTTGAGAAGATACCATCCAAGTATGTTGCTATTGCAATCCATTAAGAGGTCTTTTATTTAAGTTTTAATTTGCTATGAAATAGTATTTTAATGCAATAAAAAGTATGGCCCAATTTGCCATGATTCTGATATGGCTGAACTTAAATTATACATTTATCTGAGTTTTAATTACTGTGCAGCATAGCTTCAACATTTCTTTCCACTCATACTGGGTGATGTTGGCTTTGGGTCTAAAATGGTATGAAGCTGGAATTCCCAGCTAATCCCCACCTTCCTTAAACCTAACCCCTACCTTCACCAAAAATAGTAAAAACGTATTGAAAACATTCAAGACTATAACAAAATGGGATGCCTGGGTGGCTCAGTTGGTTAAGCATCGGACTCTTAGTTTTGGCTCAGCTCATGTTCTCATGAGTTGTAGGTTCGAGTCCCAGGTTGGGCTCCATGCTCAGAGGGGAGATTGCTTGAAGATTCTCTCCCTCAGTCCCTCCCCACACTCCCTTTCTAAAATAAATACATAAATCAAAAAAAAAAAAAAAATCAAACAAAACCCGAGTATAACAATAACAGAAACCAACATAACACTAGAAATTAAAACTATGATTTAACCTGCCCCAAGCATCTGAAAAGAACCTTACTTACACCATGACCATAAGTGTAGAGGTAAGAATTGTAATGAAGGGATGATGTAAGTCACCAACATCTGAGTCTTGCTCACCTGAAAGAAGATAGTCATTTGTTTCTCACAGTGCCCTTGGATTCTGGTGCTCATGGTCTCTGCCAGGCAAACTGAAAGTAATAATCTGTCTGCATAAAAGTGGAAATTTGAACCCAGTGGATGGCCTCCCACAGAAACCAAAATTCAAAAAGTTGGCAGCTGAGTGTCACTGAAGACTGGATCTTGACAAATGCCTATGAAGGAGACTTCAGACCCTTCAGAGTTAAACTCGTTTATTCATTTATTTAAGACTTCAGACCCCACCAACACCACTCAAGAATCATATCAACCGTATTCAAACTTTGTCATTGCTATTAATATTTATTATGGTGATCTGTGATCAGCGATTACAACTCGCTGAAAGCCCAAATGATAGTTTGCATCTTTAAGGAATGTTTTAAATTAAGAATATGTACTTTTTTCAGACATAATACTATTGCATACTTAATAGACTTCAGTGTAGTGTAAACATAGTTTTTATATGTGCTTGGAAGCCAGAAAGTTAATGTGACTCATCTTATTGCAATATTTGCATGGCTGCAGCAGTCTGGACCAAACTTCTAGCCCCAGAACTCTCCAATAACTCTGAGATATGCCTGTATGGTGTTAGGGCCGATTTAATGTTAAAACCTGTTTAACTATTAGGTCCTGCTTAGCCAGAGCGACTGCATATTGCCTAGGTAGCCATATTGTTGTTTACATCCACGGACTTCATTCCGGGAATAAACACCCCAGTAGTTCCTGGTATCAGTTCCGGGTATCGATTCTGGGAGTAAATGCCTTAACAATAGAAGCCACGTACCTTGGGTCTGTGGTTATGACCTATAAAACCAGCCTGTGAGGGTGCCTGGGTGGCTCAGTGGGTTAAGCCGCTGCCTTCTGCTCGGGTCATGATCTCAGGGTCCTGGGATCGAGTCCCGCATCGGGCTCTCTGCTCGGCAGGGAGCCCGCTTCCCTCTCTCTCTGCCTGCCTCTCCGTCTACTTGTGATTTCTCTCTGTCAAATAAATAAATAAAATCTTTAAAAAAAAAAAAAAAAAAAAAAAAAACAGCCTGTGAGATCAGGACGGGGTTGCCCTCTTCAGAGGTGGCCCTGACAGGTCAGTCTGGTTTCTGATGCTTGGCATAAAAATAAAGTTTTGTCTTACATTCAAACTTTCAATTTGTATCAGTCTCGCTCCTTTGATAACAGACACCAACATATGGCATACAACAACTTTGAGGAAATAGAAAATGCTGAAATAAACCTAAAATTGTTATTCAAAACAAAATAAAAATTCAGATAGGACAGGGTGAAAAACAATTAACACAATCAGAAAGTTTCTACCAGAATGAGAATAGGGGTTAAAAAAAGGATATATATATATATATATATATATATATATATATATATATATCTTTAAGGAATGTTTTAAATTAAGAATATGTACTTTTTTCAGACATAATACTATTGCATACTTAATAGTATTAATAGTACTATTGCATACATAATATATATATATATGTATATATATATATATATATGGTTGAATATGCTGAATTTCATCTGAGACTAGTTAAGAAATGTCCCTTTTGTATTCTAAGGAATGGCTTACTACAAAGAACCACCCTTCCTCTTGTGACTTACCTTAAACCCTTATCCTAAACCTTATCTAGGATGAGGTCAGAAAGAAATCCTCCAATACCCTTCTTTAGGTCACAAATGATTAGCTGAATGGTTTGTCTCCGCCAATTTGGCCAAAGTTCCTGCTAATTTTGATGTTATTTTTTGGAATGTTGGTAGGTTTGGTGGGGTCTGGAGCCCATGGCCAAGAAAAAAATTCTTGAGACCTTTTTGGTGCAAATTGGTGGTTTTATTAAAGAATGGGGACAGGACCCTTGGGCAGAAGAAACTGCAGCACTGGGTTTTTGAGGAATGATTGATAATATACTTGAGAGTTGGGGTAAGGAAAAAGGGAGGTTTTCGAAAGAACTTTCATATGCTTAAGACTGGAGGCCTTGCCATGGTAAGGTTAAGGTCATTTTTTCTCTCTAGGAATGCGTTAACATTGAGATATGTTATTTGTCAATGGGCTGCAGATTATTAGGACATTTCATTTTATCTGCATTTCCTTCTGGAAATTAGGTTATTAACAATATTTTTTTTTCTTGTAAATGGCTAAAACATTTGTAAACTGAGGGAGACTCCTGTTTTGCATGACTTTGACCTCTGTAAGTCAACCATTTGTTTTTTCCTTTCTTCGCTTTAGGGCCTCCAGGAGCACCTGAGGAAGGTCACCCAGATCCCATCTGGGAGTGGGGCTGTGTGGGGGGGTGGCAAAGGTCATCTTGTGCTTTGTCCTCAGCTTACCTTCTAGCCCCTCATCAATCTGACCTGATCACACTTTAGTCAGGATTCACCCCTCACCCAGGTCCTTGGACTTTGACATGTCGTCCTCCACTAGCTTAAGCAGCAACTAAAAGTAGTAACAGTCTCTCAGTACACAGCCCTCCCAAAAAGCAACCGACCCCAGAGGAGACATTCTCTGATCCACTTACCTATCAAAGCACATGTTTAGCCACACCCAGTTCTTTCCAAGCCGGTTTACGCAATCCTATAATAGAAAATCCTTTCTGCTTGATCTGTAGGACACTTCTAGCCTTACAGTTGGAGGGTTCTCTGTAAAGTAATAGCCCTCTTCCTATTTCAGTGGTCTTTTTGAATAAAGTCTCTCCTAACCTAAATCCAGATTTGCTTTCTTTTCTTTTCTCTTCTTTTCTTTCCTTTTTTTCCTTTTTCTTTTCTTTTTTTTCTTTTCTTTTTTTTTTTTTTTTTTTTTTTTTTGACAAAGCTAGGAGAAATAAAGAAAACGTCAGCCTAAAAATTTTAGGTATTGCTAAGAGGAGTGTTAAATCAGAACAGATGTTATATAAAAGCAAACAAAACAGTTTTTGAGCTCAATAAGAACTCCCTACAACAAAAATATTTTCCAAGTGGGAAACATGAATTAAAAAAAAAAAATAAATAAAATCACTAAAAGGAAATACAAATGAACAACTCACAGAGAGAAATCAGTGTTTATGTGTGTCCTCTCTCCTAGTGCCCATGCTCTGTGGTCCCACTGTCTAGTAGCTTTAAATACAATGAGGCATGGATTGCTTATGAATGTGGGCTCTAGTCCCAGTTACTTCTCTGCACTCCAGACTCAACAGAGCTAGCTACTTGCTTGGTTTCTCCATTTATTAACTGCAAAGAATCTCCGATTTCCCAAGTCCAGAACAGAACTGTTCACTTATGCAGCTCTTTTCCAAAGCCCTTCAACAGGAGGGCTCCATCTAGAAACTGTAGGCTGGTTTTCTTAATCGTTGAGGCCCAAAATTTTGGGAATGATTTTTATTTTTATTTCATAATTCAGTTCATGCATAAATCCCTCCGTGTCTGTATATAAAGCATTTATATCAGGTCAGGCTAATTCTTGAAAGGTCCCCCAATAATGTGTCCGTGATTGAAGGAGTGAGATTAATACCAAGCGAAGGTCAAGGAAAGCTTTATTTGGTGCCAAGCATCGAGAATCAAACTGACCGGCCAGGGCCATCTCTTACAAAGAGTTGACCCCTCCCAGCCTCACTAACTTTTATAGAGCAAAGGACATGTGTTTGAACCTGGCCACATACAGGTGGCCAATGAGATTGTACCATACAGAGAAAGCTGCACAGTCATGTTAGGTCCCATATGGGTGACCAATTGAATTACAATTCACCCCATAGTAGCTATTTGAACTAGCCTACCACCTTGGTCAGAATTGGTGCCCAAAAGTCACCTAAAGGGCGGGGCCCACACTCCTTAGTAGCTAGGGAGACAGTATGCTGATTGGATGTCTCCACCTGGCCCGACTCATCCCTGCATTTGGGCTGTTATCTCCACCTGACCTGACCCAGCCTTGCATTTGGGCTTTGTTACCTGGGACTGGTTTCCCGGACTTGCGTTTAAGTAAGTTCCGGGGTTGGGGGGAGCAGGGTCAGTTTAAATTTTACTGCATAAACAACAAAATCACTGTTTAACCAGATGGAATCGCTCTGGCTAAATAGGCCCTTACATTCTCTTGATCAGCCTCTAAGACTGGAGGCCAAGCCACCACGTTTCTCATCTGAACTACTTGAGTGACCTCCTTTCTGGTCTCCCTGCTTCTTTGCTGCCCCTGTTCCTTTCTCTCCCTATAAAGCTGACAGAATCTTCTTTGAAATTGCATATCAGATCATATCACGCCTTTCTTCAAGACTCTCCTTTTAGTCACTGAGTAACAGCCAAAGCCCTTACCAAGATCTGCACTGACCCATCTATCACTCCTAAGCTCTCCCTGAACACAGGGTTCCATCTGCCCCTCAAACCCACCTGGCTTATTCTTGCCTTAACGACCTTGTCTGAGCACTGTCAACATACCATACATTCCACATAAAATAACTTTTCAGTTTTTACATTCCCGACGTGTCATGCAGGGATTTTGTATTTTTCATTGTTAACGGTAAAATGGAAAACAGCACACATAAGTGGAATGCTCTCATTTTTAATAATAGTAATGCATCGGTGACCTAATGGAATATTAAGGTTGTTTTTCCTCTACAAAAGTATACAATATTGAGAAAGTATTGAGTTTTTTAAGAGAGGATTGGCAATTATCTACAAAGAAGTAACAGAGTAAACACAACAAAGAACAGCAAAAAAAAAAGCAAATCAGATTCTTTCTCTAAATGTATTTAATCAAAGTTTTTAGTGTCTTTAAAGCAACAAATATAAAATACATATTTGGAAAAAACACAGATTTGTCTTCTACTAACAGATGACCTTGTCATAGAGGACAGTAAGTCATACAATGACAAACAGTAGATGTCTTAATTACGGAAAAGTCAAAAACAATTCCCTTCTATGAACTACACAGTTGACATAGTTTCGGAATGTTGGTGAGGTCAGGAGTCAGCAGCCCAAGAGAGAATTCATGAGGTATCTTTGGTACAAAAAGGTGATTTTATTAAAACAAGGGACAAGACCCCTGGGTAAAAAGAGCTGTTTGCCCTGTAGATGTGAGAAATGGCTGATTGTAGACTTGGGAGTAAGGGAGGTAAGGACAAAGGGAGGAGTCCAGAAGGACTTTCATGTGCTAATGAAGACACTCTTGATACTGGAGGACTTGCTATTATCAAACTAAGATTGCTTTTCCTTCCAGCTAAGCATTAACATTAAGTTTCCTGGAGGAATGCCACCTGTATCCAACGCAGGAGTGGGGAGAAGGAGGGTGCAGGGTGACACCTTGTACTTTGTCCTCAACTGGCCGCCTGCTCCCTCAATCACAGTGAAGCTGAAAATCACACTGTTGGAGAGTGTCCAGCATCTAAGCCAGAGCAGACACCTGGGTAACATGTTAGAGTGTCAGCTCCCACAAGTGAAAGTCCTAAAATTAAATCCCTGAAGATTCAAGACTAGAAAACAGAGAAATGTCTAAGTTACAAACTTACACTGAGCTTTGCTGGAATATCGTTTTTATAATTTAATTGTAACCCTAAAAATAAGTTTGAAGATAAGAAGTAGGGAACTTCTAGTACTTAATTATGTCCTAAGTTTAATTTAAGCAATTGTGGAGATGCACTAAGTCTCAGACTAAATAGGGGTACCTGGGTGGCTCAGGTGGTTAAGCAGCTGCCTTTGGCTCAGGTCATGATCCCAGGGTCCTGAGATCAAGCCCCATGTTGGGCTCCCTGTTCAGTGGAGAGCCTGCCTCTCCCTCTCCTGCTCCCCTTTCTTGTGCTTTTTCTCTCTCTCTTTCAAATACATAAGTAAAATCTTACAAAAGGGGCACCTGGGTGGCTCAGTGGGTTAAGCCTCTGCCTTCGGCTCAGGTCATGATCTCAGATTCCTGGGATCGGGCCCCGCATCGGGCTCCCCGCTCAGTGGAGAGCCTGCTTTCCCCCCTCTCTCTGCCTGCCTCTCTGCCTACTTGTGATCCCTCTCTCTGTCAAATAAATAAATATTAAAAAAAAAATTTCTCAGGCATAATAATGTCACTGCATTTAATATAAAATCAGGTCTCCTGGGTGTCTGGGTGGCTCAGTAGGTTAAGCCGCTGCCTTCGGCTCAGGTCATGATCTCAGGGTCCTGGGATAGAGTCCCGCATCGGGCTCTCTGCTCAGCGGGGAGCCTGCTTCCTCCTCTCTCTCTGCCTGCCTCTCTGCCTACTTGTAATCTCTCTCTGTCAAATAAATAAATAAAATCTTAAAAAAAAAAAAGTCAGGTCTCCTGTGATCATTATTTGTCACATTCAAGAAAGTTTCATATGTCTTAAACATTTTTAAGTTCATCCAAAGAATGTCTGAGAAAATGGTATCAATAGGTTATCTTGGAAATGGCATTTTCTTTCTCTAAGTCATTTGTTGGCACAGATCCTATTTACAACAAAAAATTAGAAAATGGGATTTTTACATGTTGCTCAATTCTTTTTCTATAAATATGGATGGAATCCTCTACTGTGCATAAAGTAACAATTTGTATGTTCAAAAATATTTTCCCAAAACATGTTATGAATCTGTATTTTGGATCACAGCAGCAAATTACACAAAGGTGAATGTTGAACAGAAATTACTACCATAATTTCAACCATGTTAGACAACTTTGGAGAATGTACTAATGGAGAGAATAAATTGTCTTCTTCAAAGCAGGCTGGTTGGGAATGAAAGAAAAAGTAAAAAAAAAAAAAAAAGTAGTCTCCTGCTCAAAGGGTCTGGACCTTCAAAAGCCACAAATCCCAGTAAATAGGGCTAAAATGTCCCCATACCTTGCAACAACTGTGCCCACAGGCCTCTGTGATTGGACCCAGGGAAGACACCTCCTTATTATCCATCTGATACATGGAAACCATGTCAATATATTATGTAAATTATGTGTGCAGGATAGTATCCGTACTAGCTCGAGTAATTCCCAGCAGATTTTTAATTCCTTTTAATTCTTCCCACCAACAAACCTTTGGACCAAAGTGAATACTTCCTATACTGTAATCTATAAGAAAAGTGAACAGTAATTTAATTGACTGCTTTAAATCAGGGTGACTTGATCCAACCACCTGTCTTGTACTCTCATTTTACCTGGACAGGTCCCCTTGGCATGAATATGACAAACGGATATGGGGATGGGATGCTTTTTTATGGGCTCTGGGTCTTCCTCTTCTCTCAGGATAACAACGACAACAACAACAATAACAAACAAACAATAGAAACAACAACAATAAAAATCAGACAAACAGGTTCGGGTGTCCTGACACTGTGGAAACAGTGGGTGAATACAACGCCACGTGGGATTGGTTACAACCGGAAATTATGGCCTGCTGTCTATCCTCTATCACTTGTCTCCGTGCTCTCCAGTTTTGCTGCTTTGTCAGATCTATCCTTGCTTGAAACATTGCCTCCAAAGCGGTAAGTCCTCTCTCATGGGTTTCCTTTCTCCTAAGATCCAGTCAGAAGCAATGGAGAAAGGACAGACCCTCATTACGTTCCCAAATCATCTGACTTGGGGAGATAAGTTGTTTATGCTAATATGGAAAATCAAGCCTTTCCTCTGGCTTGGTTTGGTAATTCAAAAATAATCGATATCTAATCTAAACTTGTTACGACATTTGTATTTCTTCTTCGAAGAGGGAGCAAATCATAGCAATATTATGCAGGGAATTTGGGACACTTGAGTTGACAACTATTTTATCTTTATCATCCTCTGACTGATTTTTTTTTTTCTGATCATCTTAGAGAAAAATTTTAAAATACTTATGAAGTAGCTTTCTAGTGATATCTTCTATATAAATTTTTTTTTAAACAGTTTTCTTAGGAAAGTAATGCACAGAAGTAAGAATAATGCTAGGGGAAATACAATTCCATTAGCTGGAGATGATACCTGTAAATATAGTTTCAAAATCTCAGTCTTCTGAAAATCGCCAGAGTTACCCCATGTATAGAACACTAGCTTATTCCCCTAGTGCCTTAATTGGTTATCCACTGTTGTAAAAACACAAACAGGTGGTCACCAGAGGGGAGGTGGGTGGGGGTGTGGAAGTAGGTGATGGGGCTGAAGGAGGGAGGGCACCTGTCTGATGAGCACCGGGTGACAGAAGGAAGTGTTGAATCAGCAGATTGTACACCTGAAACTCATATAACACTGTCTGTTAACTAACTGGAATTTACCAAAATAATAATAATAAACAAAGCTCAGTTAACGCACCCTTTTTTGAAGTTATCTGAAGTAAAGATGTTTCAACAATTTAGCCCCCCTCGCCAAAATGAATAAAATAAGGGTATTTAAAACTTTGTTACCACCACACCTTTTCCAATGACTTCAGGGATGAACTCTAAAGAATTTTAATTAATTTTAATGTGAAATAAAGCAATCAGTTCATACTTGGATATATCCCATCTTCTCCAAACACATAACATTGATAGATTAAACATCAGAAATAAGCAAAAATGCATAGCTGGGCTCATATGTAAGAAAATGCTCCAATGTACCCTAGACAGAGGGGAATGCAGGTGGTAAAGAGTCAGAGGGATGATCCGTGGGGGGTCTGGGACAGGAATCAGCAGGTGGCCTGAAAGTTCAGATCTGTAGTAGGAGACTCACAGTGGCTCACACACCCCAGGAAGCCTGGGCAGGTCTCCTGGGCTAGAGATCCCTCATGAAAGGGGCAAAAGAGGTTGAGGAGGAGAACTACTGCTTATTCTTAACTGCTATTTCTTCTGCACAAAGCTTGGGCTTATGGAAGCAGGATTAAGACTTATTATTAAATGCACCTGCCTGATAAACCACTGTGTTATCAGAGCAGACCTCAAGTGGGTTTTAAAGAAACCACTAAGTAGAGAGTAGAGTGGCCTGTGTAAGTCATAAATTTCTTTCCTAATATATCTGTAAGAAACTTTGTGGCCAGACTCAGTCAAGGTCCAAAACGGCAAGTGTGTTTGGCCATCCCTACTTTGTGGCTTCTGGCTCTGGGTCCAGGGTGGTAATAACATTTGCATTCATCTCCCAGCTAGTGGGAGAAATGTGGAAGCAAAACAAAACAAGACAAAACTTAAGATTCTATTTAAGATGTCAGGGGAGAAAAACTTCTCCTTTACCCTCTTATGTTTTGTAAGTCGGCTGTGTGAATTAAGTTTACCAAAAAACTCCCCTCTCAAAACAAAACAAAACCACAAAACCAAACCAAAAACAGAAATATGGAGGAAATCAATACAGATTTATTTACGTTTTTATATGTACAGGAGTTCACAGTAAAGAAGTGAAATTCAAGGTTTTTAGATGTGAGAGCATCTATACTCTTTTAATAAAGGAAAGAGGGTTTGGGCTTCAAAGAACAATAAAGTGTGAGGAAGTGCTTAGGAAACACATTAGGGAGCTAAGAGAAGATTTGAGTTGTTCTAGTAAAGTTTGTTTAAACAGATTTATCATCTTCACTAGTAAGGAATGTTGTTCTCATCTTGTACAGGAGGTTGGGGAAATGCACGCTACGCTCACAAAGGAAAATTAATGCACTACTTCTAAGCCGATAAGGGTTGGAGGGGGAAGAGAAGTCTTCCCGTATCGTTTGATTCTTAACTGCTTTCAGCTCAAAATAATATTTTGCCTATTTTGGTATAGCATACGTGATCCACTTTAAAGAAAGGAGCCAGAAAGTTTCAATTCACATTCAATTTTCTCTAACTTATTCACGTTCTCAGCAGCAGCTAACAAGAATGTCCTAAAATTGAGTATTGGGCTGGGCTGCCATGGATTCAGCTAAGAGTGGGTAGGGTGAGTTTGTAGGGAGTGTTCTGTTTCTAAAAGGAAGAGTGACGTCATGGACAGTGGGAGACAGCTAGCTCTTTCCACCACAATCTGTTACCCCAGCCATCCAAAGTTTCATTCCCTCACACATTCACCCTTACCAAGGACCTGGACATTCATGCTCTAGAGAAAAGGGAGCAGATGCAACTATAATCTGCTTTCTTAGGGACTGGGGTGTGGGCGGCAAGGAAACAGATACTTTAGCCTGAGAAAGGGCTGTCCTTTGCCAAGCTGTAGCAAATGTCTATTAAAACAGTCACTTTAACAATTTGGAAGATGGATAGATCATGCTACCAAGAGCCTCAAGCTGTAGAGATAGGGAGAAGCAGAACGCCTGTGGATACTGGGTGTTCCTTTGCTGCTTTGAGCAATATACTACAAGTGAGATCTACCCTGACGAGGAATGGCCAGTTTGCAAACTGGTGATTGAAAGGACAGCTTCCACCGAGCAGGGCGGCTCACCTCTCGTGGCCCTGAATCTAAATCCACTGAGAGGGGGCCTCGCACAGAACAGTCAGTACCCTGGACAACAGAACAGGACCTACTCAGAGGCTTCCCCAAAGCTGTCCCTTCCTTTAAGACTAGAAGAACCAGTCCAAATGCAAGGTGAGCATTCCCCTCCGAGCCTGTCCTTTCAGAGGGTCCCACGCTTAGTTATTAACAAATCAAGGAAAGGAAGGGTGAGCCATGCAGAGGCCAGTTAATAAAAAAAGAAGTTTGCTAAGTTCAAAGTCAAAATACAGAGTAAAGCTGAGTGTTGTTATTTTGGTTATCATAACATGACTCAAAAATAGAATCTCAGTAATATTTTTGAAGAATTCTATGGCACATGAAAAGAAAGCTTGGCCTCAATAAGCAATCCACAGACTCCCTAATGGGATGAGCAAAAGGAGGGCATCTCCTGAAATGTGCTCTGTAGACAGAAGGCTCTGGAGGGTGTTGGATAATGGGGACTTGTGGAAGAAAGTCAGCTAACCCCCACCGCTCTCTCTCACACCACGGTCGAAGCTTCTGAGGCTGCTTCCTCTCTTTGCCGTGTGATTGGTCCCAGAACTCTTGACAACAGTCACAGGGGTACAGATATACAAGTTCCTTCAACCTTTGTCTTCAGCAGTGACCAGGGGAGTTTGCCTCAATTTTTTGTGTCCTGCTCTCATAGGCATTCAGTGGGACCTAACGTAGATCTAGAAAGTGATGCTAGATGGCGAGAGACTTTAAGGCGACATATACAAAGTGAAAACAGAAAATCACTTTAAATTTTTGTAAGAAAATATAAGAATATTTCCTGAGTGCAGGTTAGGGGATAACTTCTAAAACATGATCCAAAAAGCAAATAAAATTAAATGAGAACTTGATATGCTTGACTCATTAATAATTAATGCCCATGCTACATAAAGAGCCCACAAACAGAAGTTAAGCATGCCACAGATAGGCAGAATATGTGCATAAAAAATAAATAGGCAATGGACTTGTATTCAGAAAATAGAATAACTATGAATCCTTAAAAAATAAAGTCAGCTTGGGCTCCTGAATGGCTCAGTGGGTTAAGCTCAGGTCGTGATCTCAGGGTCCTGGGATTGATCTCTGCTCATCGGGGAGCCTGCTCCCCACCTCTCTCCTACCTCTCGGCCTACTTGTGTTCTGTCTCTCTCTGTCAAATAAATAAATAAAATCTTTAAAAAAAAAACCCAAAAAACAAATAGAGTCACCTAGAGAAAAATGGACATAGATCATCAATAGTCTAATCAAGGACATAAAAACACACAGGGCTACTGAATAGCTTCAAAGTTTACCAATCTTAGCAGCGAGCACTAAAAAAAAAAAAAAAACAAAAAAAAAAAAAACCGTGGAATATAATTGGCAATATTTTAGAAGTCAGCCTAGTACTAAAATATGGAGAAGGGAAGGAAATATAGATTTCATTCTGCTATGCATAGCCAACACTTCAATTTCTAGTAACATGGACCTTAAGAAACCATGGCCATGAGCATAGAGTGGTATGTAGAAGCCTATTCTTGCCAACATTATTGGTAAAAAAGAAAAATGAGAAAAAATTATCATCCATCTGTGAGGGAAGGGATAGATAACTTGAGCCATATTCCTCGAATGGAATGCATGTACAGTTAAAATAAACCAAACTACCTGTACCAATATGTGTTAATCTTGAAAAACATGATCAGTTAATATGAACTGCATAGTACCATCCTTACAGAATGACAGAAGAATAACACATATATCCTTAGAGTAATATTGTGAGGACATATACATCAAGAATATTATTTTTCTCAGGGCACTTGGGTGGATCAGTCAGTTGTGTCTGCCTTCAGTTCTGGTCATGATCTCGAGGTCCTGGGATCGAGCCCCATATTGGGCTCCCTGCTCAGTGGGGAGTCTGCTTCTCCTTCTCTCCTCTCATGTTCTCTCTCTCTGTGTCTCTCAAATAAATAAATGAAATCCTTAAAAAAATACTATTTTTTTTCTGCAGGGAAAGAATGGCACACACAGCTCTCTGTATTAGTGATATTTTTATTTTTTAAAAAATAAATAAGGCAAATGTTAGTTAATAAACAGGGCAATGAAAGTAGCAAGATCTGCCAAGATGTAAATACTGCCTAATGAAAACAGTGATAATAATAATAACACAGTAATAGTAACGATTACTCAAGGAATACAGATCCTGAAGCCACCTCCCTAAGCCATAAAACACTGAATACCCCCTTAACTTTTGTATCTTGGGATCTTCAAAGAAACCTCAGCCACACTGAGATGTTTCTCCTCTCCTTTCAGTCCACGCCAAGGATAGCTGGTCTGACTCTGTAAAAGAAAATCTAAATATAGTAATTCATACAGATAAAATACCACATATGTTTAGTTACTTAGTATTTTTGAAACTATGTTCTAGATATAATTTTTCTTTTTCTTTTCATAAATTCATAACTAAAACCCATTCTTTGCATATCCAAGTTGCATGACATTTTAACCATGAAGAATAATCACCAATTTTCAAATATAAAATACGAATTTTTTGAAGGCATTAGGGTGCCTTCCCATTATTCTCTCTGTCCCGGGGTCATCCTCTTCATCCTGAAGGGGCAAAGAGAAGATGCACTTCCAGGATATATCATCACACACTGTCCATCCTTGTAAATGAAATATCTTCTGGAGACACTGAGTTATCCAGTGAAAAGTTATTTTGAAGGGGGAAAAAAAAAAACTATTCAGAAAATCTAAACAATTGACCAGCATATCATATAGTATGTACCTGAGCAGTATCTATCAGAATTAGGTAATAATGCATAGAAAGCTAACAAATATATGTAAATGAGTAGATTCATATAAATATTTTGCTGCCTTAATGTGAAATAATTTATAGAGACAACTTTCCAGCTGGAATGAAATGATCATTTTTTTCCTCTGGAGTTAAGGTGGAGACTGAAATGGTGTTCTCCACAGTGGTCATCACTGCCGAACAATTCACCCTGACCTTCATTAATGTCTCTGCTCTACTGGCAATATTTACAACTATCGAAGCGAGTCTTTTTCTTGCTGATATAACAATTTCATGGGTGGTAGTACTACCCAGAACAGGAGGACATTAAGACTAACTTCCAGAGGCTTTATTTTTCTTCAAGTGAATCCATTATGAAGAGAATTTAATCCCTTACTGATTCTAGAATTACAAAGCATAGTACTTATGTAATGGAATTATGCTAAACTACTAATTATCTGTTGTACATTTGAAACTTAAACAATTTCATTTTCCATAATCACTTTTTTTCTCATTTCAGTTTCAGTAACTAAATGCACTTGTTAAAATGACATTATAAAGAAATCTTTGGGGAGAAAACTGATTCCAAAGATTTAAATTTCCATCTATAAAAAAATAATAATTTAATACTAATATTGTCTGATATGTTGTGCTTATTTCCCATAGACAATTTCCTATTTACATGATAGAGGAATACATTAATTTTCAAAGTGGATATGAAGTTACTGAATTGAGGACAGTCAGATTTTTACAGGGTTATTATTTACTGGTGTCAAGTTGAAAAATATATTTTAGAAACTTATACAAAAGTGTTTTGGGTCATCGTTTATTGTATTACTGCACAAATGTGGTTTTAATTTATTCAAAATGAAGAGAGAATTATGACTTTAACATTTGTTTATGGATGATAGTGTTCATATTTTAGATAGAATTATTTCTTTTTTTAAAGATTTTATTTATTTATTTAACAGAAAGAGAGATCACAAGTAGGCAGAGAGGCAGGCAAGGGGTGGGGAGTGGAAGCAGACTCCCTGCTGAGCAGTGAGCCTGATGCAGGGCTCAGTCCCAGGACCCTGAGATCATGACCCGAGTCAAAGGCAGAGGCTTAACCCACTGAGCCACCCAGGCGCCCCTAAATAGAGTTGTTTCTAATCTTGCCTTCTGTGTATATATTCAGTTGTTCCTACCATGTAAAACTGATGATACCTAAATTCCAGAGTTCTGAGGACTAACTCCATGTTATTATGCAGCTGAGATGAGAAATATTTAAAATTACCGTGTACATTTGGAGTGATCACTTACATTTCCAAGACTTTCTCTTATCAGTTACTGAGAACCAGAAAATTTTGTGTGACCTATTCACTCCAGTGTTTACCAGGAAACACATTTTAATTTTGTATTAATAGAATTGTTTTCTTTTTACTAAGTAATTAAGATAAAAAATCCTCGGGGAGGAGTCAAGATGGCGGAGAAGTAGCAAGCTGAGACTGCTTCAGCTAGCCGGAGATCAGCTAGATACCTTATCTAAAGATTGCAAACACCTGAAAATCCATCGGCAGATTGAAGAGAAGAAAAACAGCAATTCTGGAAACAGAAAAACAACCACTTTCTGAAAGGTAGGACCGGCGGAAAAGTGAATCCAAAGCGACGGGAAGATAGACCCCGGGGGGAGGGGCCGGCTCCCGGCAAGCGGCGGAGCAACCGTGCACAAAATCAGGACTTTTAAAAGTCTGTTCCGCTGAGGGACATCGCTCCAGAGGCTAAACCGGGGCGAAGCCCACGCGGGGTCAGCGTGGCCTCAGGTCCCGCAGGGTCACAGAAGGATCGGGGGTGTCTGAGTGTCGCAGAGCTTGCGGGTATTGGAACGGGAAAGCCGGCTACAGAGACAGAGCCGACAGTAAGCTCACAGCTCCGTGTTACCTTGAACCGGTCGCAGGCTCGGTGAGCTCGGAACGCGGCCGGAGGTCAGGCAGACGGGAGTAACTGGGCGCGGTTCTCGGAGCGCACACTGAGGAGTGCGGCCCTGGGCTCTCGGCTCCTCCAGGCCGGAGACCAGGAGGCCGCCATTTGTATTCCCGTCCTCCGGAACTCTACGGAAAGCGCTCAGGGAACAAAAGCTCCTGAAAGCAAACCCGAGCGGATTACTCACCCCGGCCCCGGGTAAGGGCGGTGTAATTCCGCCTGGGGCAAAGACACTTGAGAATCACTACAACAGGCCCCTCCCCCAGAAGATCAACAAGAAATCCAGCCAAGACCAAGTTCACCTACCAAGGAGTGCGGTTTCAATACCAAGGAGAGCAGCAGAATTCCAGAGGAGGAGAAAGCCAAGCACGGAACTCATGGCTTTTTTCCTGTGATTTTTTTTAGTCTTGCAGTTAATTTAATTTTTTCTTTTTCTTTTTTTTTTTTTTTTTTCTCGCCTTCGGGTAAAATTTTTTTTTTAACTGTTACCTTTTTATTTTTTAACGATTTTATACTAGTTTATCTAATATATATATTTTTTCTTTTTTACATTTTTCTTAGGTGTATTCTTTTTTTAAAAATTCTTTTCTTTTCTTTTCTTTCTTTTTTTTTCTTTTCTTTTTCTTTTTTTTTTTTTTTTTTCTTTCTTCCTTTTTGAACCTCTTTTTATCCCCTTTCTCCCCACTCACGATTTTGGATCTCTTCTAATTTGGTTAAAGCATATTTTCCTGGGGTTGTTGCCACCCTTTTAGTATTTTACTTGCCCCTTCAGTTAGTCTTATCTGGACAAAATGACAAGACGTAAAAATTCAACACAAAAAAAAGAACAAGAGGCAGTACCGAAGGCTAGGGACCTAATCAATACAGACATCGGTAATATGTCAGATCTAGAGTTCAGAATGACAATTCTCAAGGTTCTAGCCGGGCTCGAAAAAGGCATGGAAGATATTAGAGAAACCCTCTCGAGAGATATAAAAGCCCTTTCTGGAGAAATAAAAGAACTAAAATCTAACCAAGTTGAAATCAAAAAAGCTATTAATGAGGTGCAATCAAAAATGGAGGCTCTAACTGCTAGGATAAATGAGGCAGAAGAAAGAATTAGTGATATAGAAGACCAAATGACAGAAAATAAAGAAGCTGAGCAAAAGAGGGACAAACAGCTACTGGACCACGAGGGGAGAATTCGAGAGATAAGTGACACCATAAGACGAAACAACATTAGAATAATTGGGATTCCAGAAGAAGAAGAAAGAGAGAGGGGAGCAGAAGGTATACTGGAGAGAATTATTGGGGAGAATTTCCCCAATATGGCAAAGGGAATGAGCATCAAAATTCAGGAGGTTCAGAGAACGCCCCTCAAAATCAATAAGAATAGGCCGACACCCCGTCACCTAATAGTAAAATTTACAAGTCTCAGTGACAAAGAGAAAATCCTGAAAGCAGCCCGGGAAAAGAAGTCTGTAACATACAATGGTAAAAATATTAGATTGGCAGCTGACTTATCCACAGAGACCTGGCAGGCCAGAAAGAGCTGGCATGATATTTTCATAGCACTAAACAAGAAAAACATGCAGCCAAGAATACTATATCCAGCTAAGCTATCATTGAAAATAGAAGGAGAGATTAAAAGCTTCCAGGACAAACAACAACTGAAAGAATTTGCAAATACCAAACCAGCTCTACAGGAAATATTGAAAGGGGTCCTCTAAGCAAAGAGAGAGCCTACAAGTGGTAGATCAGAAAGGAACAGAGACCATATACAGTAACAGTCACCTTACAGGCAATACAATGGCACTAAATTCATATCTCTCAATAGTTACCCTGAATGTTAATGGGCTAAATGCCCCTGTCAAAAGACACAGGGTATCAGAATGGATAAAAAAACAAAACCCATCTATATGTTGCCTCCAAGAAACACATTTTAAGCCCGAAGACACCTCCAGATTTAAAGTGAGGGGGTGGAAAAGAATTTACCATGCTAATGGACATCAGAAGAAAGCAGGAGTGGCAATCCTTATATCAGATCAATTAGATTTTAAGCCAAAGACTATAATAAGAGATGAGGAAGGACACTATATCATACTCAAAGGGTCTGTCCAACAAGAAGATTTAACAATTTTAAATATCTATGCCCCCAATGTGGGAGCAGCCAACTATATAAACCAATTAATAACAAAATCAAAGAAACACATCAACAATAATACAATAATAGTAGGGGACTTGAACACTCCCCTCACTGAAATGGACAGGTCATCCAAGCAAAAGATCAGCAAGGAAATAAAGGCCTTAAACGACACACTGGACCAGATGGACATCACAGATATATTCAGAATATTTCATCCCAAAGCAACAGAATACACATTCTTCTCTAGTGCACATGGAACATTCTCCAGAATAGATCACATCCTCGGTCCTAAATCAGGACTCAACCGGTATCAAAATATTGGGATCATTCCCTGCATATTTTCAGACCACAATGCTCTAAAGCTAGAACTCAACCACAAAAGGAAGTTTGGAAAGAACCCAAATACATGGAGACCAAACAGTATCCTTCTAAAGAATGAATGGGTCAACCGGGAAATTAAAGAAGAATTGAAAAAAATCATGGAAACAAATGATAATGAAAATACAACGGTTCAAAATCTGTGGGACACAGCAAAGGCAGTCCTGAGAGGAAAATATATAGCACTACAAGCCTTTCTCAAGAAACAAGAAAGGTCTCAGGTACACAACCTAACCCTACACCTAAAGGAGCTGGAGAAAGAACAAGAAAGAAACCCTAAGCCCAGCAGGAGAAGAGAAATCATAAAGATCAGAGCAGAAATCAATGAAATAGAAACCAAAAAAACAATAGAACAAATCAACGAAACTAGGAGCTGGTTCTTTGAAAGAATTAATAAAATTGATAAACCCCTGGCCCGACTTATCAAAAAGAAAAGAGAAAGGACCCAAATAAATAAAATCATGAATGAAAGAGGAGAGATCACAACTAACACCAAAGAAATACAAACTATTATAAGAACATACTATGAGCAACTCTACGGCAATAAATTTGACAATCTGGAAGAAATGGATGCATTCCTAGAAACATATAAACTACCACAACTGAACCAGGAAGAAATAAAAAACCTGAACAGACCCATAACCAGTCAGGAGATTGAAACAGTCATTAAAAATCTCCAAACAAACAAAAGCCCAGGGCCAGACGGCTTCCCGGGGGAATTCTACCAAACATTTAAAGAAGAACTAATTCCTATTCTCCTGAAACTGTTCCAAAAAATAGAAATGGAAGGAAAACTTCCAAACTCATTTTATGAGGCCAGCATCACCTTGATCCCAAAACCAGACAAGGATCCCACCAAAAAAGAGAGCTATAGACCGATATCCTTGATGAACACAGATGCGAAAATACTCAACAAAATACTAGCCAATAGGATTCAACAGTACATTAAAAGGATTATTCACCACGACCAAGTGGGATTTATTCCAGGGCTGCAAGGTTGGTTCAACATCCGCAAATCAGTCAATGTGATAGAACACATCAATAAAAGAAAGAACAAGAACCATATGATACTCTCAATAGATGCTGAAAAAGCATTTGACAAAGTACAACATCCCTTCCTGATCAAAACTCTTCAAAGTGTAGGGATAGAGGGCACATACCTCAATATCATCAAAGCCATCTATGAAAAACCCACCGCAAATATCATTCTCAATGGAGAAAAACTGAAAGCTTTTCCGCTAAGGTCAGGAACACGGCAGGGATGTCCATTATCACCACTGCTATTCAACATTGTACTAGAGGTCCTAGCCTCCGCAATCAGACAACAAAAGGAAATTAAAGGCATCCAAATCGGCAAAGAAGAAGGCAAATTATCACTCTTCGCAGATGATATGATACTATATGTGGAAAACCCAAAAGACTCCACTCCAAAACTGCTAGAACTTATACAGGAATTCAGTAAAGTGTCAGGATATAAAATCAATGCACAGAAATCAGTTGCATTTCTCTACACCAACAGCAAGACAGAAGAAAGAGATATTAAGGAGTCAATCCCATTTACAATTGCATCCAAAACCATAAGATACCTAGGAATAAACCTAAACAAAGAGACACAGAATCTATACTCAGAAAACTATAAAGTACTCATGAAAGAAATTGAGGAAGACACAAGGAAATGGAAAAATGTTCCATGCTCCTGGATTGGAAGAATAAATATTGTGAAAATGTCTATGCTACCTAAAGCAATCTACACATTTAATGCAATTCCTATCAAAGTACCATCCATCTTTTTCAAAGAAATGGAACAAATAATGCTAAAATTTATATGGAACCAGAAAAGACCTCGAATAGCTAAAGGGATATTGAAAAAGAAAGCCAACGTTGGTGGCATCACAATTCCGGACTTCAGGCTCTATTACAAAGCTGTCATCATCAAGACAGCATGGTACTGGCACAAAAACAGACACATAGATCAATGGAACAGAATAGAGAGCCCAGAAATAGACCCTCAAATCTATGGTCAACTAATCTTCGACAAAGCAGGAAAGAATGTCCAATGGAAAAAAGACAGCCTTTTCAATAAATGGTGCTGGGAAAATTGGACAGCCACATGCAGAAAAATGAAATTGGACCATTCCCTTACACCACACACAAAAATAGACTCAAAATGCATGAAGAACCTCAATGTACGAAAGGAATCCATCAAAATCCTTGAGGAGAACACGGGCAGCAACCTCTTCGACCTCTGCCGCAGCAACATCTTCCTAGGAACAACGCAAAAGGCAAGGGAAGCAAGGGAAAAAATGAACTACTGGGATTTCATCAAGATCAAAAGCTTTTGCACAGCAAAGGAAACAGTTAACAAAATCAAAAGACAACTGACAGAATGGGAGAAGATATTTGCAAACGACATATCAGATAAAGATCTAGTGTCCAGAATCTATAAAGAACTTAGCAAACTCAACACCCAAAGAACAAATAATCCAATCAAGAAATGGGCAGAGGACATGAAAAGACATTTCTGCAAAGAAGACATCCAGATGGCGAACAGACACATGAAAAAGTGCTCCATATCACTCGGCATCAGGGAAATACAAATCAAAACCACAATGAGATATCACCTCACACCAGTCAGAATGGCTAAAATCAACAAGTCAGGAAATGACAGATGCTGGCGAGGATGCGGAGAAAGGGGAACCCTCCTACACTGTTGGTGGGAATGCAAGCTGGTGCAGCCACTCTGGAAAACAGCATGGAGGTTCCTCAAAATGTTGAAAATAGAACTGCCCTATGACCCAGCAATTGCACTATTGGGTATTTACCCTAAAGATACAAATGTAGTGATCCAAAGGGGCACATGCACCCGAATGTTTATAGCAGCAATGTCCACAATAGCCAAACTATGGAAAGAACCTAGATGCCCATCAACAGATGAATGGATCAAGAAGATGTGGTATATATACACAATGGAATACTATGCAGCCATCAAAAGAAATGAAATCTTGACATTTGCAACAACGTGGATGGAACTAGAGCGTATCATGCTTAGCGAAATAAGTCAAGCAGAGAAAGACAACTATCATATGATCTCCCTGATATGAGGAAGTGGTGATACAACATGGAGGCTTAAGTGGGTAGAAGAAGAATAAATGAAACAAGATGGGATTGGGAGGGAGACAAACCATCAGTGACTCTTAATCTCACAAAACAAACTGAGGGTTGCCGGGGGGAGGGGGTTTGGGAGAAGGGGGTGGGATTATGGACATTGGGGAGGGTATGTGATTTGGTGAGTGCTGTGAAGTGTGTAAACCTGGTGATTCACAGACCTGTACCCCTGGGGATAAAAATATATGTTTATCAAAAATAAAAAATTAAAAAAAAAAATCCTATCATTTGGTAAGTGCCATTTGTAAAGTATTTACTGTCTCTCAATGCCTTCATATACATAGATATACTGTCTCTATTATTTAAACTCATAAGGTAAGTATTAAGTGCATTTTATAAACAAAATCTTGAACAAGAATAAAGCTAAAATGGCTACAGGCCACAGGTGGCAAATGGCTAGAGCTGTGACATTATCCCCCTTGTTTATCTGGCTCCTCTGTCTGTGCTCCTTCCGTTCCATCACATTGAGCACAAGACACAAGGTCAGTCCTGACCAGGGTAGCCACAAATCTTGCATGTGTCCTCTCTTCTCCAACATAGTTACACAGATAGAGTAGAGCTCTCATGGGAACCACGGAGGCAATTTAGGATCTGAGGCAAATCTTGTGTGCGTGCCTGAACAGTCATTAAAGGAGTAGAAATATGTGCCTACAATACTTGAGCTAAAATATTTGGGACCAGGTGTATTTAAAAAATCATAATGTTTCAGCTATTAGAAACATAATAAACATTTCTTATGGGGATTGGTGGAAGGAGGCTCTAATCAGACATCAATATTTCTGCAGAGAGATGCATGAATCTTCATGCTAAGTAAGATAAATCTTACAGATAGATTTGTTTCATTTTAAATAAGGTTTATGTACCAAATAAGCTATTTACAATGTTCACATTGTCTCCTTTTTTTTTTTTTTTTTTTTTGTTCTAACTAGGCTCTATACCCAACCGTGTGGCTTGAACTCACGACCCAGAGATTGAGTTGCATGTTCTTAAAAAAAAAAAAAAAAAAAAAAGAGTTGCATGTTCTACCAACTAAGCCAGACATGCATCCCATATTGTCTACTATTTTTAATTTTTTAAGATTTTATTTATTTATTTGTTCGAGAGTAGAGTGAGCATGAGCAGGGAAGTGGCCGAGGGAGAAGCAGACTCCCCATTGAGCAAGAAGCCTGAAGGGGGGCTGGATCCCAGGACCCTGAGAGCATGACCTGAGCTGAAGGGAGCAGACAGTTAACTGAATGAGCCCCCCAGGGGCCCCCCACCCTCCACTGTCTTCTTTTTAAATTTCAGACTTGTGGGTAAGAGTGACAGTTGCTGCAGAACGTCAGGATTGTGTGGCAGTGCAAACATGGACTGATCCACCTTGTCCATACATCTGTGAGTCAGGATTGTGTGGCAGTGCAAACATGGACTGATCCACCTTGTCCATACATCTGTAAGTCAGGATTGTGTGTCAGCGCAAACATGGACTGATCCACCTTGTCCATACATCTGTAAGTCAGGATTGTGTGTCAGTGCAAACACGGACTGATCCACCTTGTCCATACATCTGTGCTACTGCCAGGGTTTGGCCACAGGTTGATCGAGTTTGACCCAACCTAAAAATTTCTTTGCCCAGATAGTTATACGTAAACAAAGCAAAGCAAAAAATACGACTTTTTACATCCTTAACTGGTATTTTATAAATTAACAATTCTTCAAAATGGTTCACAGTTAAAATTTATTATATGCACAGATATTTTAAAATAGATATCATACTCATAACATTCTGTTGAAACTGAACAGATTGAGAACAACTATTTGATGACAGAGTCTCATTAACTATCATCTGTGTGGACCTATGTTGAGATTATTTGCAGATACTCAATGTTGATCTTATAATTTTTGGAACTTAATCAGATTCTATGGCAGAATCTGGATTTGCTGCCACAAAAATGCATTTCTGTTTTTCTTTCAGTCTTACTGGCTAGGCCTTTGAAAGAGTCCTTTCTCCAACTTAAGTAACATCCTTATCAGATTTTTCTGTTTTGTTCTAAATGACTGGCACATACGGTCGTAGGAAAATTTGGTAGAAACATATATATGCTCTATGTGTACTCTACTCACATATATTAACATTGCTATAAAAATGTCTGGTACCACAGACCAAGATTCTGAATTTTTTGACACTGAATCATATTAAAAGCTTTTAAACAGCAAATTTATTTCAGTACTACAAGGATGATGTGGCATCATTTCATTATTCCAGAGTAAAATAAAACAGAAAAATCTCCCCAGTCTTAGGGTTCAGTTTGGTTTTTGTGGGCTTTGGAGATAACTCATTATCATTTTAATCTACCAGAATGACTTGTTTTCTCATTACAAAAAATGAATTTGCTTTTTGCTCAATTCTGTAAATTTCCAAAATATTTTACACGTGTATATACAAAAAGTACAAGATAAATTAATTTTATTCTCTCCTAGAACTTTTATTTTTTAAAGATTTTATTTATTTATTTATTTGAGAGAGAGAAGCAGAATAAGAGAGCATGAGAGGGCAGAAGGTCAGAGGGAGAAGCAGATTCCCCATGGAGCTGGGAGCCTAATGTGGGACTCGATCCCAGGACTCCAGGATCCTGACCTGAACGGAAGGCAGTTGCTTAACCAACTCAGCCACCCAGGCACCCTCTCCTAGGACTTTCAAACAATGCTACGATAATTTTCACATGGAGATAGTTACCATTAATATTTTAATTAAGCCTGATAATTGATAATATGGATAACTTTCATGAACAGAGTGCCATAATTTTTTTTTTTAATTTTATGAAACAGCAACAGAAAACACACATCAGAGGAAGCAAAAGACTAGGGGACACACACACCAAGAAGGAAATGCAGTTATGAACCTATTGACCAAATATTTATTTGTTTTCCTTGCTAAATTCACTCAATTTAGTAATTATCAATTTCTAAAACCCTAAGCCCATTAAGTCTCTTCATTTTATCTTTACTCTGACCTAAGACATCTGTATATTTATTAGGTTATAAAGAAAAAAAAAAGCAGGAGGAGGGGCCGTCAAGACCTAAAAAGAGTCCAGCGTATCTATTTCTATAGCGTCTTCTCTTGAGTTTTGCACTGGGTCTGAAACTAAATTCCTAACATTGGTACATCTATATTCCATGTCAATATATTCCAAAAGCAGTCGACTGCCATTATCCCCTAGACTGAGGCTAAAATTGCAATACTCTTTCCCTACAAAGACAGCTCTGTTGATAATAGTCACACAGCTCAAGATGCATTGTATCAATGGGAAAAGAATGAGCACATTAGGCTGTCAGTGTTTTCAATGCAGACCATAACAAATTTAACAAATTTAACACTTTAACAGGCAAACAAATTTATTTATTTTTTAAAAAGGAGTTTATTTATTTATTTATTTGACAGAGAGAGAGAGATCACAAGAAGGCAGAGAGGCAGGCAGAGAGAGGGGGAAGAAGTCTCTCTGCAGAGCAGAGAGCCCGATGCAGGGCCCAATCCCAGGACCCTGAGATCATGACCTGAGTGGAATGCAGAGGCTTATCCCACTGAGCCACCCAGGTGCCCCCAGACAAACCAATTTAACAGAAAAACAAATTTAAGAAACAAGAAATTTAATAAATTTAACAATCCAAGCCCTCTGGCTACTTGTAGTATTTGCTCTCATTGGCAACAGGGTCCAACAAATTTACCCCAGTCCCAGTGAGGATGAGGACGGAGTACTCATTAACTGAGCATGTATATTCCACAACTCGATGTCATTTCCACACCAGACTTTTTGTACAAAGAATGCACCGACCCTCATCCTCCTTGACTCTTCACGGTGAGAGGCTTGATTCCTTTCACATTCCTCCTCCGTGATCATTTACTAACAAACACACCCACGGCTTGGTGTCCTACCAGAAAAGATGGCTAATGAGATCTAAATAGTCATAAAAGGAAAATTCCCATGAACTAGATAAATACAAGAATTATAAACGTGATGAACAGGAATAAGATGCTACAGAAATTGATATTGCCAAGCGTATCATTTCAGCCACATTTCAATCCTCATAACAATTACTTAGAATCAGCAACAACGCACAGCTAATCAGCTGCATCTGTTCATCCTCACAGCTGTTATCCCAGAAAAAAACACCACTGTCCTCCGCACTCAGCTCCGAGCACGCTGTGATTGTAATGAACACCTATCCTGATGAGGAATACAGTCTAACGTCTTGGAGAAAATTCAAATGGAGGTCCGTGTGAAAGTCAGAGATACGTAGTTACCAAGGAGACTAGCTTGGGAGGTAATAAAATGGTTTAACTTCAAGCTATATAAATTTATTTTTTTTTATCAGAATCAACTTCCTATTCATTTTACTCCTCGAAAATGGTTAGAAAGCAAAATAAAATTACAAGTAATGGAAGCCAATGTGCATTTAAAGTCCTAAATAATTTAGTTATTCACACATTCATATTGAAGAAGATACGTTTTTCTCTAGCCTTTACTCATACTTTCAGCCATATATACATATGCCCTCTTAGTTATTAAGGGAAAACACAAAAATGGCAGGAAAATGCAAAGTAGTAATTAACCAGTTAAAACTACTATAAGGGGTTGAAATAACATTTAACAGGGAGAACTCACCTAATCAGGAAGTTCAAAGGTTGATTGCTTTCTTTGAAAACATATCATTTAAGCAAAATCTAAGTGGGAATCTTACTAAGAAAAACGAGGTAGGAGTAACATGGGAAAAGTCCTAGATGGAAAGAAGTGTGGGATTCCCATTTTAAGTAGACCTGAGTATGGTCAAAAGGACAGTGGAAAGAGGCCAGGTGAGGAGACAGAGCATGGCTCACCTGTTTACCCTCCTGTATGGTTTGGGGCTTTATCCTAAGAACAATCAGAAACCCACAAGAGTTTAGGAGTAAGGGGATAGCCATTATTTCTGGGAAACTCTATTTTGAAGAATATGTGACCTCTCCCAGTCTAAATATGTCCTCTGAATATCTCCACATAGTCCATGGAAATTCCTCAAATGCCCATTCTCTATTTCACCTTGTCTGCCACGTGAACTCCTGTGTTGTCTTCTTAACCTGCTTCCTGACCTCTCACTGTCCACAGGGCAGTTGATTGGGAAGATTAATCTAACCCTCTTCCTCTTTTTCATGTGCTCTCTGGGCATCATGTCATTCAGATGCTGCATGTCGTTCTTCTCGGAAATCTGACTCCCCTGAAGACTCTTCCTTCCGCTCTGTCTTAGGTCTCCTAACTCCGATGCAAAATACAGCATCAGCTAGATGTTCCCGTCTCACTTTCCAGAACTACCTTTTATTTTCTGTGGCGCTCTGCCAGGATTCATTTGAAAACTCAGATTTGACGTTACTCAGTTTTATTTTCTAAACTTCAAAAAATACCGAAAAGTCTCCAAGGAACTCTCAGAGTATTCATCTCCAAGTTCTATGTGGTTTGACCTTAATGTATTCCTCTGGTCTTGTTCGCACAACCCCCCGCCCCCCCGCTTCCCTGTGATTTCGTTGCATTCCTTTAGCTCCCTTACCCTTTTTTCAGTCTTTGCTAATGTCTCAGCCTGTGAAGATCCTAATTATGCAACGTGCGTTTTTAATTAAGCCTCTGGTTTCACATGGAATAAGAAAAGCCACCATGTATCAAGGCGTTGTTCTGAGCTAGTTCGTGCACAGCCATGCTGTGTGCGGCTGCTCTTACTAATCTCTTTTTTCAAAGACGGAAAGGAAGGCTCAGAGCATCACACACCTGGTAGGTGGCAGAATGCGGATTCCAGTGCCCAAGCCTTCTGCCTCCACATCCCTCAGGCTAAACACAGTACCACTCCTTCTCACATACCTCGCTGTGAGCACCCATTGCATTTCTGGTATGATTTATGCAACTGACTCTCCCACTAAATTGCTATCTCTTGTCAGCGTCCATGGCTTGTTTTGATCTTTGTCTTTTCCCTTTTTGCCTTCTTTGCAAGAATACAATAGGCTATTAGTAGAAATGTGTCCAAATCTATGCAGTAGTACAGAGGAGCATGTTAGAAGCCTGAGGGTCCAATCCTAGCTGCCCAGTTACCAGCAGTGAGACTGCAAAACAAGTTCCCTATAGAGGGGTACGATAGTAGAGTAACCTCTCCATAAGGTGTCAGATGAGGATTGACCAGCGTGTCGGTGTGTATATACGTGCGTGTGAGGGCACCTGTGTCCTACATCAGTCCCTTGCAGGCTCAAATTAATTTTTATTTTTTTTAATTTAGCTATTGCCAGTACTATTTATTTGTTTTTATTTTTCATACTTGCTTCTGATTGCGTATTCTCCCAATATGTAAACTCTTATTTCTCAATTTCTTTTCAATAATGAACAAAACATTACACGAGGAAGACGTGAGAAATTGTGGGTGACAGATGCCTGGTCTGCAAATTTGTAGAAACAGAGCCTTTTAATCCTGGGGCTTTCCTGCAGTCCTCTAGGTTGACTTGTGAACTGCCGGGGCACTTGTATCTGGAAGCGCTGAGCCTGGATATGTATACAGAGAGAAGGTTTCTCACGCTCTGTTCTTCTTTCTAGCCCTTTCCATGCCAGAGGGGCATATGCACAGCATGGCTTCTGCATACCTTTGAGGATTTTGCCTTTCTCTGGGTCCCAAATATTACAAAAATATATGCCTGAAGCTTCCTTATCAGAACAATACTGCCTTTTTCTAAGGCAAATATGAATACCATTTGTTCTCAGAAATATAATCCTTACCATTTTCCTTTTCCAAAGACAGTAGGTGTATTTTTCCAGCAACTAAATCCTCTCTTGTTATCTTCTTTTATTTCTACTTGGCCAGGAGGACTGAAAAAGACAGCAGGGAGGCGGTGAAAATACAAAACTGGAATATTTGAATAAAAACTTATATAAAGAACATTTCTCATTCCCAATGAGGAGCTGAAGAGATAACTTTATAAAATATCTAAAAAACTACAAGTTCCCCCAGCATCTTCTTTCTTTCTTATTTCAGTATTATTTTACATGATAGTCTCTTTGCCCCAAAGACCAATTTTCCCATTTATTCCTGAGTATTCATTCTCCCTTGAACTATTGATTTTGACCCTTCCCTCATTAAAGCAAATGTTTATCTTTCTGGTAGAAGTTCCTCTCCACATTTCTTCTCATTAGTGGCCATAAGTAACCGGTATTGGGACTTACTCACACCTCCGCCATCATTCATAAACTTTATTTGAAGCCCTTCTCAGCGGCTTGAGATAGCATCTCAAACTAAGCTTTGTTGAGAAACACATAGGATTTTTTAAGAAAATACAATTTATTGCTTTGTAATTTAAAATAGCAACACACTGGATGGAAACTACAACATCATTGGATAATTTTGCAGTGATAGAGATTTCTAATGGTCAGCAATGAATGCTAACTTGAGAATAGTAAGCAGCATGGTTTTCTTGTCTGTCTACAGGATTCTCTCCACAGTGACGCATGAGAAGGAAAGGAGTGATGGAGGGCTTAGGTAAGCTTTGCCCTGTTCTCATTCAGACTCACACAGTTCTCAAACCCTACTCTTTTTTTTTTTTTTTTTTTTAAAGATTTTTTTTATTTATTTATTTGTCAGAGACAGAGGGAGAGAGAGAGAGTGAGTACAGGCAGACAGAGAGGCAGGCAGAGGCAGAGGGAGAAGCAGGCTCCCTGCCGAGCAAGGAGCCCGATGTGGGACTCGATCCCAGGACACTGGGATCATGACCTGAGCCGAAGGCAGCTGCTTAACCCACTGAGCCACCCAGGCGTCCCTCAAACCCTACTCTTGTAGAATTATCAGTTAAATATAGGGTATGTGTAGTGGTGATTGTCCATCCTACCATAACGTGCAGAGTGACTTCTAAATCATTTTGAGTTCATCCTTTTATACCTTCACATAAATGGACATTGTTCAGAAAAATGTCCCTGTAAAACATAAGATGTAGCCACAACTTTGTACTTTTTTCCTTCCTTGGATCACCAAACCACTTCAATGTTGTGCTCAACTGTAAACACTCATTTTACTTTAATCTGCTTAGACATCTTCTGCTATCTCTTTCCCTTGGCTGACCCTCAGTCAGGATCAGCTTAATTCTTCATTGCTCTTTGCAGACCATAATTTTCTCACTCTTGAACCAAAGCCCTTCCTTCTTCAAACTTCACCAACCAGTCATGTTAACTATCCCTCTGTCTTCATTCTCATTTTCTCTAATCAAGTGAAGTAGACATCTCTTGGACATTTCTAAACTGCTCATGTTCACTTCATCTAGATCAACAGTACAATAGAGGCAGGCAACTACAGCTACATTCATACTCTATTATATAACATTTACGTACCCATGGAAAGATCTGACAGGAAGTACTATTGTCTCCTGTATCCATAGCTGAATGTAGTTGGACCACAGTAGACTCCTGATCTGGGAGAGCCAAGTGATTGGATAATTAGTGGAAAATTTATTTGTTTTCCTGAAAATTTGAAATAAGGGTCACAAAGATTTGAACAGTGTTAAAACAATAGATTGGAAGAGTAATGGTCTGTTATCCTTATGCTGAGTTCCTCAGGTCCTCTCTAATACTCCACTCCCTAAAATCCTAGTTTTAACTTTCCTCCATATTCAGTGCCTTACCTTACTATCCTTCTAGCAACACTGGTGCATCTTCATTAAATATATCATCTCTATTTTTATCTTACTTTCCTTTCTTCCAAAAACTGATTTCCATGGTAAGTAGTACTCCAAGAACTCCACATCAATTAGGACTGCTGTGTAACAAAGTAACCAAAACTTTATCTTGTTGAAACAACCACTTTCTTATCCACAATTATTCAAGTTAGGAACCTATTAGTTGTCTCAAATAGGACCTATCATTCATCGGCACTCAATCACAAGTAGTATGGGTAGCTTTCCTGACCTTGACTGTGCCCTTTTACATAGCTGGAAACTTCAGCTAAAACAGCTCATCTGATTTGGGACCAGTTTCCATAAGATTTTCATTTTCCATAAGGCAAGCCTGTGGCAGCCTTATAATGTATAAGCAGGTATCCTAAGGAGAAAGAGGGAAAGCATGACAGTCTCCTTGAAGCCTAAGCATGAAACCTTCATAGCAACCTTCTGCTGCATCTATCGAGCAAAGTAAGTCACAAGGATAGCCCAGGCTCAAAAGGAAGAGTAGACATTGTCTCTTAATGAAAGAGCATGAAGTGTAACATTGCTAAGGGAGTTGGGGAAGAGTGAACGATTATAGTCAGCTTTGCAATCTGCCACAAACTTACCCTTTTGAAGTCTCAGTTCTTTGGCTTCTTACCATGAAGCCACATCTTTCCTGCTTTCTTAGGCTGTTGCACTACCAGGCAAAAAATCCTATTAATGTAGAGACTAATCAATTCCATGACAAAATCATTTTGGCCATTTTGAGGTATGTTTTTAATACTCCTCAAAAAGTCTTTCAGGACATTCTCCCAAGCCCCTCTCCAGTCTCCTTGAACCCCATACATAGCTGTCTCAAACCTGTGAGAAAATGAGATTGGTGCTGTGGGATGTTCATTGTATAGTGCAGGTGTCATTACTCCGTGAAGGCACAGTAATACTGAAGGACCAGTAAGGAGAAAGATAGGCCAAACTTTATAAAGAATGGAGTGAAAAATGGCATTATTTGTCGTGCCAATCACCAGCCACTCATAAAATTAATGTATCATGTAAATATAGAGTCAATCTATCTAGTGTAGAAAAATAGGAAAAAAGCCAAAGTGTTTTAGCTTTAGACTTACCACTCTCGATTATTAGTTGTGAACTGTGGGCAATGCATTATCTTCTTTTAGTGTCTGTTTATTAATCTGTAAAATAAACAGATTGAATAAAGTGATTAGTAAGGTTACTTAGAGCAAAAAATATACTCAACTAGGGAATTTGGTCTGGAGATATTAAAAAGCCCATAAGTTTAATGTTCTGCAAAAATAAAACAAAACAGGCCATTTGACATTTAATGGATAAATATTTAAAAACACTCTTCTTAGGGATATTTTACTTATGTATTTTTAAAACTTCATTTCTTTCTTTTACTATAAGCACATTTAAAGAAAAGCAAAATTGGTCTATAACAGATATCCATCTGTTCCTTCTTTTATATTGTGTTACAGTAGCATATTTTCATAGCTATAGTATAATCACTTCCCTATAAACAATGATAAAAGCACCATTTAGGATTGCAGGATTTGAAGAAATGAAAAATATACAGATACAGTAATGTTTCCAAATATGTAGAACATTAGGATTCAGCTGTCACTACTACTTAACTTTCAAGATAGCCAACAAAGTTTATTTTCAAATTTTCTTTATAATAAATTACTCAGATATGGATGGGGAATTGAGTGCTTGTCCAAAGCCAAGTGTTAGAGCTCCGAATTCCCACTTTCCTCACGATGGACGCTGTGCAGTGCTGCCTGGTGTCTGTAAAGTGAAGTTTCAGCTCCATGACCTTCCCTCAGACCAGGCACCACTTTGGACCAAGTTTCAGGCCACTCTTCAAAGCATATCCTGCTGCAGGGGTGGTGTGTGTGTGTATCTTGTAGATGGTCTATTCCATTCATCCTGTTGACTGCAGTTACTCACAAATGAGAATTTCAGAAATTTCTCTAGGATTCAGGGCTTTTACCTTTATTGTTAGAATAAGGGCTGAGTGTTAGGCCCTTTTATTTAATAAGTCTTAAAAATAAAATGTGAGGTAAATATTTAAAATGATTAAATTAAGTCAGAATTAATCTGGGCCTCTCTTTATATAATCACATTAATTTTCTCCAAAAACTCATATTTAATAATGCTGAAGGCATGCCACTCACTTTTGGACGTGTAGCCTTCCCTTAGCTGTTATTTTTCCCCTGGCTCTACCTGGGACAGCCAGCTCTTCCAACAATCCTGTGAGTTAGATGTGACTCCCTCTCTCTCTCAAAACATGCAAGCAAAAACCAGATAGCAGACAACAACAACAAAACAATACAATTGCTCTGGTTATTAAAAAACAGATAACCCATTTAAAAGTATTGTAGATTAGCAGCATGGAAGCTGTAATTTTCATTAACACCTTATACTCAGGGTATAGGTTCCCAATCAAAGCACATGCTTTCATCATCACAACTACAACACAACTCTGTGACATAGGTATCACTTCCTCATTCACAATAAGAAAATTAAGGGGATGCCTGGGTGGCTCAGTCGGTTAAGAACTGCCTTCTGCTCAGGTCATAATCCTGGAGTCCCGGGATAAAGTCCCACATCAGGCTCGCTGCTCGGCAGGGAGTCGGCTTCTCCCTCTTACCTCTCCCCTCTCATGCTCTTTCTCATTATCTCTCTTCTCTCTCAAATAAATAAATAAAATATTTTAAAAAATAAAAGAAAGGAAGGAAAGAAAATTGAGGTTTTACTCTATCAGGTAACTTTCTACAAGTGATACAGTGGTAAACAGACGGAAGAAGGAACCTGCATCCAGTAAGTCCTCCTTCCCAAAACTTGGTCGTTGAGAAGCCGTGGCTCACCTTGCCAGTGTACCGCTGAGTTTGCTTTGAAGTGAAGTCAAAGGGTTTAGACTTAGTGGCATCTCTTATCTCTTCTAATAATGACCCATTTATTTCCACATGCCAAAGATATTTCGGTGGGAAGACAGGGTGAAACCACTGAGCATCAGATGAAATAAAGCCAACTTTGCTCGTCTATTTCTGTGCCCAGGATCATTGACTCAAACAAAGGACAGCTTAGTTATGGGCAGTCCTCAGAAACGTGCTTCATAGTTTAAGCAGACCAGAATGGCTTTTAATTTGATGCAACAGTGGAATAATGTTTCTTGATTTAGATTCATTTTTAACTTTCTATTAAATTCGCTGCCAAAGGCAGAGAAAAGAATGATTTGTTGTTGTTCTGTACTGTTTCTAATGTAAATTTGGTGGGCTCCATGGTCCATATGGTGCAAAGGTACTATTCTTGAAAACCCTTCTAGTCCGAATGTGGAACTGTTATAGAAAATACATAAAAAGAAAAAAAAAAGAGAAAGACATACAAGATGGACTTTATACTAAATGTTTTCCTTGAACAATTGGGACTCCTAATTGATGCCAGGAAGCAACTCAGCAAACCCCTCCACTCCATTCCTGCTTTTGCACAAAAACACTTCTCTGGGCTCTCTTTTTATCTCTTTGAACTAAATGTGAGACCGGTTCTATTTTTCCTGGTTACACTCATAATAAAAAATCCTCTGACATCATTTAGTCACAAAACAGTCTTAGTTCAGTACTTAGGATGTCCAGTCTTTTTTTTTTTTTTTTAAAGATTTTATTTATTTATCTGACAGAGATCACAAGTAGGCAGAGAGGCAGGCAGAGAGAGAGGAGGAAGCAGGCTCCCTGCAGAGCAGAGAGCCCGATGTGGGGCTCGATCCCAGGACCCTGGGATCATGACCTGAGCCGAAGGCAGAGGCTTAACCCACTGAGCCACCCAGGTGCCCCAGGATGTCCAGTCTTATGTCATAATTGAAACCTTAGTTTCAATAATGTTTCTCTCTGTCCCCATTGGAGACCATCCACAGGCAGTGGCCACAGAGGGCTTCGTCCCTCTTCCTCAACGACTACTCTCAGCTCCCCTTTTTCTAACCAGTGCTGATCTCTCCAAGGAGCACTGGGAACAGGGAAGGGAGGGAAGAAGGAAACGGAAACAGGCAAATCACTTTTTGACTCTATACCATGAGTACCAACGCTCCTTGTGCCTGGCTGGCATGCGTGCGGCCTTTTTGTTACAGTGTGCACATACAGGTTCTCTAGAGACTCTCGCATCTCCCACGTGACATTTGAATCAAAGGCGCTCTATCTGCCACACACTTGAGACTTCTTCCTTAGCTGTGACGCCTATTGTGATGGGGCACCACTGTGGAGTACTGAGATCCCTGTGGGGCCTTTCCTGGGGTCTCCAGAGTAGAATCTGAGGGAAAATCCCTTGTCAGCATTCCCACATAGATGACCCATTTTTGGACTGTGGAAGACAAGGGTGCATACTCCAGCCTAACAAATTCTGGCAGCACAAGCCCATTCTTCTTCTTCTTCTTCTTCTTCTTCTTTTTTTTTTTTTTAGATTTTATTTATTTATTTGTCAGAGAGAGAGAAAGAGAGAGAGTGGGGGTACACACAGGGGGAGCAGCAGAGGGACAGGGAAAGAGGCTCCCCCACCAAGCAGGGAGCCTGAAGCAGGCTCGATCCCAGGACCCTGGGATCATGACCTGAGCCGAAGGCAGATGCTTAACTGACTGAGTCACCCAGGCATCCCAATAAAAAGCCCATTCCTAATCTGTGACATCTGCTTTGCTCTATCAGGAGGGCCACAAGCCAGCCATACCCTCATGCCTTCGTTTTCCTCAGGAGTTTGTTAGCGCACAGGCTGCTGGAACACATCTTACATTCTCTGGGTGGTTCCTCTAAACATAAACATGGAATTCCCATCCCCCACTAACACACTCACAAACTCATCCCAACGTGGGGGAAGGGCCATACTCACTGCATGCTATAGTTTACTCCTAATACATGTTCCTAACCTTACTTATTTGCTCAGTCTCTCCAAACTGTTTTAAACATTGGAGATCAGTTACAAGTTAAAGCACTGGTTGTCAGGCACTTTATTTTCCTGAAAGGAAGATGACTGTCTGACAACTCACTTTGGAATATGTCAGCTAAAACTCAGGTAAAATGGAAACTAAAACAGTTATGATTCTATTTTAAACACACTATTATAGATGGTCTAGATGCAAAACAATGAGTAGGGATTGCAATGGCAGAATTGGTGATTTTCAGGTGAGTTTCAGGTGGAGAAGCAGGGATGAGACCATAGATCCTGAAATAAGGACATGCCCAGTGGGTCCGGCACAGACTGAGGATTGGAGCTATGCTCACTGGGGAGGCAGAGATTGCAGTAGGGTCCCCCTAATTCATGGGCTCTTGAAGAGGAGAGCATAGCTTCATCTCTGGGAAATAAAGGGCTGCACAGAGAGCTGTGCCAGATCCTCATATCTCTGACAGGAGACAGCAAAGGCTCGTCTCCATGGCAGACATATTCACAACCTTAAAATTGGCAAATGTTTCAAGTAGCACGTTTTACCCTGATAACTGATACATTTACCAGTCCACTAGTGGACATGAATATATATGCAGTTTGATACAGTAATTAACATGAAACCTGGAGATGGTGTCTAATATCAGACAAATAGATTTAAAGCAAAATCTTTAATAGAAAAAGATGGGTAACATATAAGGATTCATGGAACAACACAAGAGGGAACAAAAGGCATGGATATATTAACATGAAATTTACAGAGGGAAAATCTATGGAAATACAAGGAAACACTAATAACTCCACAATTAAAAGAAGAAATTTTAATAAATTTCTCTTAGAAATTGATTAATCAAACAGACAAAATATTAGTAAGATGATAGACACTTTGAACAAGAGAAATAAAGAGCTAAATTTAATTTAATGGGAATTATATTCACCCACACATATTTTAAACAATATGGTATTTTAATGCCCAGAATGGAAGAATATGATAAAAATGTATATGTTAATATTGAATATGGGCAAGTCAGTTTTTATCTGTATATCCTAATACCCTTTCAGCTCTAAGAAAATTTATTTTAATGTGATTATTATTTCAGATTTGTGTTTCTGTTTTCTAAGACTGTGATCAAACTTTTCTATGGTATGTCTTATGTTTGTGGACCCTCATATTTTGTACTGAAAGCAACAGACTTTAAGCTTCATTTTAAAATACATGAAGAGGGGCACCTGGGTGGCTCAGTCAGCTAAGCATCTGCCTTCGGCTGAGGTCATGATCTCAGGGTCCTGGGATAGAGTCCGGTTTCTTGCTCAGCAGGAGCTGAGCTTCTGCTTCTCCCTCTGCCTGCTGCTCCCCCTGTTTGTGCTCTCTCTCTCAGTCTGTCAAATAAATAAATGCAATCTTAAAAAAAAAAACAACAACAACACATAAAGACTTCATGCAAAACTGATTAAGAACTTTTAAAGCATCTAAAAGAAAGGCCCCAAATTTAATTAATTAATTTTATTTTTTTTAAAGATTTTATTTATTTATTTGACAGAGAGAGACACAGCGAGAGAGGGAACACAAGCGGGGGAGAGGGAAAGGGAGAAGCAGGCTTCCCGCTGAGCAGGGAGCCTCATGTGGGTCTGGATCCTAGGACCCTGGGATCATGACCTGAGCTGAAGGCAGACACTTAACGACTGAGCCACCCAGGCACCTCCAAAATCAACTTTTAAAGTAAAGTAGGAATCCTCAGAAGTAGGATGCTCAGTATAATAGGAAATGAAATGACAATTCTAGAAACTTTATTTATATCATCATATCTCATTTTGAAGGCCAGAGATGTTACAGAAATTTAATCAAAGAAATAGTAAAACTTATAATCATGGACAAAAACTGATGACATCTCAGTCAATAAAAAAACACTGCGACAGTAGAACTAGAGACACAGCTAAAAATTTAAATTCAGAATTTCATTATAAAATTTTTCTAAAAAACTGTTTTACCTATTTATACATTGATAAAGTCACCATCATTGTCAACCCAGAAACATTTTTGGCATTTACCAGCTCAGAGGTGCAAAAGAAGCTCTGAACTCTTATTATTCTGCAAATGTTTGCCGATTTATAGAAGTGAAGATGGAATTTTTAAAGAATAACACCCTGGATGTTGTGCACTTATGTAAGTAAACACAAGGCAAATACAAAGATTGTTTTAATTACAAACTTTCATCCACATTTGACAGTGTGATATGAAGAGGGGTGCTCTGGGCAATGTATAAATATTTAGGGGCCAGTCAATTGCTAACCATATTAAAAGAAAATTATTGAATATGCTTCCTTTTTCTCAGTTTTACAGATATGTGAGTGGGGATTAAGTTATTATTATATTTTGAACTTCATTGATTTTTATTAAGAGAAAGGTTCTTATTTTAATTAATATTATGAGATATCAAAAAATTTTAAAAAGATTTTACTTATCTGTTTATTTGAGAGAGAGAGCACAAGGAGGGATACAGAGGGAGGGAGAGGGAGAGAATCTCTAGCAGACTCTCTGTGAAGTGTGGGACTTGATTTGCCCATTTGGGACTTGATTCCCAAATCCTTTAAGATCATGACCTGAACTGAAACCAAGAATTGGACACTTCACCAAATGAGCCACTCAGGTGCCCCAAACTTCAGAAACGTTTTAAATACAGGGTTGTGGAATTGAGCCCTGCATCGGGCTCTCTGCTCAGCAGGGAGCCTGTTTCCTCCTCTCTCTCTCACTGCTTCTCTGCCTGCTTGTGACCTCTGTCTGTCAAAGAAATAAATAAAATCTTAAAAAAAAAAAAAAACAATATCCTGAAATGAAAATTTGTGTATCAGTGGCCATTATTTTTGTGTTAGACTAATTTGTCTCAGTGTTTCTACCTCTCATGAAATTCATTAAATCTTTTTGTTCATTTTACTACCTGAGTTTGGATTCTCTCTGTGCCATATAGCATCAAAAACCTTAAAAAATAATTTTCTTTTAGACGTAGAGTCAAGTCTAGCCAAATAATATTGAGACAAATATCCTTTCATTACTGACTAATCATAAATATTTCAAAATTTCGGATTAAGTAACTTATTTTAATGAACATTTTTGTAATGTCTGAATGTGCTTTTACAATCTATTGTTTATTTTTATTTCACAGGTTAATTTTTAATTTAATAAAGTTGTTGTGTTACCTTTTACATATGCCAAGTGTGACTGATTTTGCATTGATGCTAACGATACATAACTTTCATTTTAAGTATATTTTGTAATTCAGAATTGAATCTACATAAAATAAAATAATATTAAATGGATTACAATATATGTTGTCAATAGTTATTGCAAGATTGTGCAATGAATAAACAAATGCATGAAACTTGGAAAATATTTTTCCATATATAATGACTCAAATATTTAGTGTCCCTCTTGTATAAGATACTTTGTAATAAAGAACTGTTTTTGAAAAGACAAATTATTGCTTTTCTAATCAAGGTTAAGTGATTTAGTTGGCATTTTGCCTATGCTATTTAATTCTTGCGAAAAATCTGAGATTTATTTTTGTAACTCTTAGTTTTAAGGTGAGAAAATAAAACTCAAAACAAAATCCAAAGTAGCTAATAACTTAAAGTTTCATTAATAGTAAGTCATGTGAAACACGTTTGAGTATCAGGCTTCCTCACTATACCATATACACTGCCCAAGTGCATACTTCAGTAGGAAAATAGACATGAACAATATGTTGCTTTCCCTCTAGGCTTCCACATCAAGGATAGGCATAATAAAAAATAATATGTTTATGTGATCACTGTGTAGCAGTCTAGGAAGCTAAATTCTGCTCTGGGCATCATGACATGGAAGAGGAAGTGACTTGTTCACAACCTGAAGAATGGACTGGTGCCTTCAGGCAGAAGAAAATGAAAGGGTCAGTTCAAGCAGAGATGCACAGTTTGATAGAAAGAAAGAGTAGGGCATAAGGACCTAACAAGCAACTCCAACAATAAATTTGGATGCTTCAAAACAAAATCATACCATTTCTCTGTGGTAAGTGCTGTAACCAAGATGTTTGTGGCCATATGCTTTCTCTCTGCCACTTGCTATAGAGAAGTCCTGGGACTGGTTCCACCCAATAGACTGAAAGCAGAGTGTGTAGTTTCCAGATTGGAATATTTACAGGGATGCACTGTGCTATGTATGGTTCTCTCTGCCCTGCTGTGGCAACACAGAAGATCCCTGTTGCAGTGGCCACTTTTTTTTTTATTTTTAATTTTTTATTTTTTATAAACATATATTTTTATCCCCAGGGGTATAGGTCTGTGAATCACCAGGTTTACATACTTCACAGCACTCACCAAAGCACATACCCTCCCCAATGTCCATAATCTGCAGTGGCCACTTTTACCATCAAAGCTACCCATGTTCTTGTTCTGCTTTCTGACCTTATTCTTCACAGCAGGCTGTACCATTTGCATCAGGAACTGTATTTTTGATAAATAAACCTTTTGTGGGTAAGGTCACTGAGATTTAGGGATTAACTTGTACTATAACAAAACCTGGGTATTCTAATTCAAGTACAACAAAATTATAATTAAAATGATAACTAGAAAAATAATTGCAAAACAAGTTGGAAAGGGACTAAAATCAATAACACGAAAAGTTCACGCAAATCAATTAGAAAATGATTGAACCTACAGTGAACAAATGTCTCAAGATATGATGATGAGTATACAAAATAAGTAATTCCAAATTATGTGAATAGAGGTTCTTTCTTCATTAATAATTACAGAGATGAATATTTAAACAATTACATGTATTAACTACTTTGTCTTCAAAGTTGGATAATATCCCAAATTATAACACCAAGGACTTGAAGAACATATCACAGAAAATTATGAGAGCTACATAAATTCTTCACTTTCTCATTTGGCCTTTGGACACTTCCTACATTTTTCAATAAGAATGTAATGATTTTGTTTTCAGGAGAACTTCATTTAAAAACTGGCTCAGTTGGTAGAGTGTGGGAGTCTGCATCTCAGCTTGGGAGTTCAAGCCCCATGAGGCATGTAGAGCTGAGTTAAAATTAAAAAAAAAAAAAAAAGTTAAAACAAAAATCTGAAATCATAAAAAATTAGAAGTATTTAGGATAATATTTGATTAATACCTATATAGTGAAAGCTCTTGTAGGTATGAAAACATTTCTAGAATTCCAAAGAATTTGTCTATCAATTTAAATATATTTTAAAAGTTCCTGAGTCTTTAAACCAGTAAATTGAAAAGTACAAAATGTTTTGTGTGAAAATGAAAAATGATTCAACAATTGAATAGGATTCCAAAGAGTGGGGTACAATTATGTTGATGATCTATAAATATCTAAATGTGTAGAAAACTGAGAGAAGGTGACCAGGACCTTGCTGCAGGAAGGAAACCATCCAGTCCTGGTCTAGGTCCAGGAACCCTCACAGGATCAGAGGCAGGGTGGGGCGGGGCTCCTCATCTGCATATCTTGGGCTTCCCCTGGCCTGAGCAGCTCTGCGGTTCTGTGCAGTAACTATCCCTACTGTGCCCTCAGGTGTTGGAATCACTACAAACAGTGACCTGGCAGCACTTCTCTTGTAACAAAAATGTGTCCTACCTAGATGAGAGAGAGTGAAATAAATTGTCATTTCTGCCATAAAAATATGACCAGAAGAGAGAAGTCATGTCTTGAGTGAACTTCACACATTGAAAATGTCACGAGGGAGTTTTCTACTAGCTGTGGAAGCTGTAAAAACAGATTAAATTCTAGCGCCAGAGATATCATTACAAATCTTATAAAAAAGATCAAGACGGATACAGCGCTGCCTCTATAATTCCAACCTCTCAGATCTCTCAAGGTTCAGCAGGGAACATTAAATAAGAGTGAAGCATCCACAGCTGACAGCATGGAAAACTCTGAAGGGAATACTCCATCTTCTGGGTAATGCATTTAAAAGTCTCTTCCATCGAAAGGAAACTTTTTCAAGGCAGTGTTTACCTGGACACTCCAACATGTTTCCTGTTTTCTATCCTCCATGCAATGTGTCTGTGCTGTTTCTCACCCATGGGGAAATTCTGAGCAAAATGCTGAATATTTTATTCATTTAAATCCCAAATTATTATTGGTTATGAAAAATGTGTTAATCCTCAGTTTGACGAAGAAGAAAAACATCTGTTGGAGAACCATATCAATTAAACATCCAAACTGTAGTCACTGATGACAGGGTTTGGTGAATGGCAACCTTTGGAGCAAATCTAACACACCATTTGTTTTTGTACCATGAACTACAGTAATCATTGCTTTTTAAGTGGTTAGAAGCCAAATGGAACAAGAATAATAAAATTCTGTGACATCTGAAACATATATGGAATTTAAATTTAAGTTTCTGTAAATAAAGTATTAATAGAACACCATCTCACTCATCCATTTATAAATTGTCTATGGTACTTTCACCTTGCAACGGCAAAGTTGAGGACATGTGAGCTCCCATGGCTTGTAAAGCTGAGATTATTTACCATCTGGCCCTTAATAGCAGAAGGTTGCTGAACTCTAATGTCTATCATTTTTTTTTAAGATTTTATTTATTTATTTGACAGAGAGAAATTACAAGTACACTGAGAGGCAGGCAGAGAGAGAGAGAAGAAAGCAGGCTTCCTGCTGAGCAGAGAGCCCGATGCAGGGCTCGATCCCAGGACCCTGAGATCATGACCTGAGCCGAAGGCAGCGGCTTAACCCACTGAGCCACCCAGGCGCCCCTAATGTCTATCATTTTACCCACAAATATTTGAATTCCATAATTATTCCATTTTTTCTTTAAAAGTACAAAATATATATTTTTAAAGATTTTATTTATTTGACAGAGAGAGATCACAAGTAGGCAGAGAGGCAGGCAGAGAGAGAGAGAGAGAGGAGGAAGCGGTCTCATGGCTGAGTAGAGAGCCCAATGTGGGGCTCGATCCCAGGACCCTGGGATCATGACCCGAGTTGAAGGCAAAGGCTTTAACCCACTGAGCCACCCAGGTGCCCCAAAACACAAAACATTTTAAACTTCATAAATTTCAACTTCTGCTTAATTTAAAAAATAAAATAATTTTTATATAATGTAAATATAAAATAATTTTATTTTTATAAAAAAATAAAATAAAAAATAAATGATATTGAGAGAAAAAGTCAAATTAGAGTCTACAGTCTGAAAATAATAGAAAACATATAAAAAGTGATAAAAATTCAAGTCATGAAATTTATTTATTTAATTTAGTTCTTTTTTTTTTCCCCCAAGCCATGAAATGTAAGATGTTGCAGACAAGGCAAGATCTGGAATACTCAAGGGAACATGACCTTGGTCCTGACCTTATGTTCCAGATGTAATATTGAGAAAAGAAAATGGGTCCAAAATTTAAGACTTTCCATTATTATCAACCAAATTATGAGGAAAAAAATTGACTAAGGACTGATTCAGCAGGTTGGAGAAAATAATGAAGCCAACACAATAGATGGAGAACCATTGCAGATCTACCTTTGCCAAGTGCACACTGCATCAGGGACATAAATCCCACAGGGGAAGAACTTGCCTCTTGCTGGGTAAGGGGGATGTTAATGAACCAGACCTCCAGACAGTTTCATGGAAGATAGAAGCAAGTCACCCAGGAGTAGAAGATTAAGGGAGAAACTCATTCTTGCCTCAGAATTCCTCATAGCAACAAATAATTCCAGAAAAGCAGTGAGTTGCATTCACTAGGAAATTCAGGAAATAAAGTATAATGTAATAATATTTATACCCAGTGAGATTGCTATACACACATAAACACAACAGAAATCCTCAAAGGGGGGCGGGAAATAAAAGCAATAAGCAACAGTAACCAAATAAATCCTGGAAAATGATGCCCAGTTCCCATTTAAAACAAAACAAAACATACAAAAACAAAAAAAAAAAGGCTAAGTAAAAAAAAAAAAAAATCTAGTCAATTCTAGATAAATCATAAGAAAAATTTCAGGAGTGGAAAAGCCCTTGCAGGATGATGAAGGTAGTAAGTACTGAGTCCACTTAGATGTGGAATCAAGTCTGCATAACTAGAAGAATGAAGTTTCCAAATATTACAAATCTTCCTAATGTAAGATAGTAAAAACAAAACACAGCTGGGATGTTCAAAAGAAAGAAGAAACAGTGTAGCCAAAATGAAACCTAATTGTATACTTTTTAATAGCAGATATCAAACAATAACACTATAAGACATTTGAAATATTATATACAACATTTTTACCCAAACCTAAAACTAATGTTACATTGTGTGTCCTGTGTCAGTCATACTCAAAAACAAATAAACAGACAAAAACAACTTTGTGTGCAAGTGTGCCTATATAATTATTTGGATTGTGGAAGCATGCATGTTGTAAAAATTCTTTTTATTTTTTCTTTGTTTTAAAGACTGACTTTATCAGAGAGAGAGAGTACAAGCTTTGGAGGGGGGGGGTGGCAAACAGAGGGAGAAACAGGCTCCCCGCTGAGCAGGGAGCCCATTGCTGGATTGGATCCCAGGACCCTGGGATCATGACCTGAGCCAAAAGCAATGCTTAGCTTAACTGACTGAGCCACCCATGCATGCTGGAAGATGATTACATTTGTAAAATTTATTATTACAATTAATCAATTTTCTGAGTATTTATATTAATTTTTCTAGATTTTCAGGTGTTTTCCATGAAGTAAAAAAAAAAATCATACACAAATACTATTTACATTTTCTCTTCTGATATTTATATCTTTACTTTTCCCATCAACATGATCATTTTAGTAATTATTAGAAGTTCTTCAACAACTTGCATAGAGTTGCTGATGGACATTCCTTTCTGAATTTCTTACTTTAAAAATTATGGTTCTTTTTTTCTGATTAAATAAGACATTATATTTGACTTATATGTCTTTCATTATCTCAAGGAGTCATTCAAATTCAGTTTTCTAAAGCTTAAAACATTTTGATTTAAGATTGCATTTAAAATAAAAATGGGATGTTGAAATCCAATGTGTTTTTTTTCATAATTTGTACATTTGGTTAAAAAAAATCGTGATTTGAGTGACTTGTCAATTATGTTAATGAGCATTAATGTATATGTTCTGTGCTTCAGTCTGTGTTTTTAAATTTCTTCCTTTACGTTATTTGCTTGTGATATCTTTTAAATATTTTGAGATAGTCTGTTTATAATATCTTTCTAGCTGACTATACATAAAGTTAAAAATTTTGAGTTTTAATGCAATGCAATAATCTTATTATTTAATAAAGATGAAACATTTTAACCTATTAAATACATTCTCATGATTCATATTTTTGCTCTGTCATTGTGTTTCATGATTTTTTTGTTTTTTAGCTATTTTTTCCTTTTTGCTATTTCAATACACCTCCTTTGTGTATTTCTATATGTAGAGATCTGTTTATAGCAGCCTTCTTCATAATAGTTAAAATTGGAAACCATCTGAATATCGAGTAATAGATGGATAAATTACAGTGCATTTATACAAAGTTATACTACATGGATATATATTACACTACATGAAACAAACTTGAAATAAAACCAACTGATCTTGGTTGAGTACCAAGTTAAAAAAAATAAATCTATTTTCATTTCAGCCCATTTCATGGTTATTTGTTGATAAACATGTTGTTCTTATTTGTTTCATGTTGTCTTTTATCTTCTTCTTAAATTTATCAATGTTCTTATGATTTTCTAAAGTTAACAATTATGCTGTCTTTTAAATACATTTAAAGCAGTATTGCTTACTGTGTTGCAATTTTTCTTCTTGGTAAAGGTGCTTCATATCTTTAATTTTTATAACCAAGATACAGTATTATATTAATAAAAATTTTACAGTGTTAATTGTGCACCAGACTCCTTCACATAATTAATATTGATGATCCTTCAAACCCTATGAGGTAGACATAAAATATATATACATATATATATGTCTACCTCATACATATTTTATGTAAAAAGTTTTTATTTTACAATGGATACTGTAAACGTGGATACTCATTTTGACTTTTCATTTTTTTAAATTTTTATTAAAATATAATGTATTATTAGCCCCAGGGGTACAGGTCTGTGAATCGAAGGTGGACATATTTTTATCCCTCTTCTACAACTGAAAGTACTGATAACAGAGAGGTTAAATAACTTGGCAAAAATTATATAGCAAATAGGGATGCAGCTAGTAGCTATAGATATAACTTTGAGAATGAAACAAATGAGGTTTCTAATTCCCCTACCCTGAAACACAGTAAATATCAAAATGGTAGATTATTTTGTCTGATGGGTGATCTATAATGGTCTTGCATTTTAAATAATTTCTTACAGTTCTGTGTCAGCCTGGAGCTAATGTTCTCTCTTTGAATTTATCTACAAATAACCGTGTTTGTTTCAGTAACTGTTATAGAGTCATTATTATATTTAGCTCTACTGTGTTATACTAAGCATATTATAAATGACCACCCTACATAGTGAAGAGAGTGATTTGTTTTTGAAACTAAAAGCATAGTGGTATTATATTTTTTAATACTCATAGTATCTCTATGAGGAAATTAAGAATGTTATCTTCATTATTTTCAGGTTAAATGTATCTAAAAATCAGGAGATAAAAAATTCAGAAATTGGAAAGCATTTGTTTTTCATTCATGAGAAAATTTATAGAAGTTGAGAAACATGGAAGCATTGTTATGACACAAAATGTATCTATCAACCATATTAATTTTGTTCTAAATGTACATTTTTGATTAAACAAATACTTATTAAATACTTATTTGTAGGCAAAATTCTGCTCCTATGGGATTTATAATCTAGTGGAGGAAGATAGACAATAAAGGAGTACATATTTAAATTACATAATATATTGAATGAGTTTTGTAAAGAAAAGTAAAGCAGGAGAGAAATGTAGGTAACACAAAAAGGAATGTGATAGAAATACTAAATGTAGAGGTATACTAAGTTACATATATATATATATATATATATATATATATATATATACATATATGCTTATATATATAAAGTGGTATTTGTTATATATATGTAACACTATATTTATACATACTTCAATTTTTAGGGGCATTTATCAAGAAAGATAGGTTGTTTTTCTGAAGAGATTTTTATTAACATTTAACATGAGATTGGTCTTCTTAAATTTTTGAATACTATCGAATATTTTAACTATAAGCACTATGTTGTACTGCAGATCTTGAGAACTTATTCTACCCTCTGCTTCTATAAGTTTAACTATTGTAGATCCCTCATATTAATGGAATTATACACTATTTGTCCTTTTGTGACAGGTTTATTTCACTTACCATACTGTCCTCCAGGTTAATGCATGTTGTCACATATGGCAGAATGTTGTTCTTCACTTCTTTTTTTAAACTTTATATAAGTGTATATTTTATATAAGTGTATGTATTTTTATAGCATTTTTAAGTTCATCATAAAATTGAGAGGTAAATACAGAGATTTCCCATATACCCACCATCCCTACATGTGCATGGTTTCTCCCATTACCAACATTTCCCAATAGGATGGTGCATTTTGTATATTTGATGGAACTATATTGACAAATCATAATCACTGCAAATTCATTATTAGAGTATACTCTTGGTGTTGTACATTCTATGAGTTTGGGCAAACGTATAGTGACATGTATCTATTTTTAGTACAGAGTATTTGCATTGCTCTAAAACATCCTTTGTGATCTGTTTATTCAGTCCTTCTCATAACCCCATGGAAACTACTGATAATTTTAAGATCTCCATAGTTCTGTCTTTTCCAGAATGTTATATAATTGGAATTACACAGTATATAGCCTTTTCAAATTGATCTTTTATACTTAGTAATATGTATTTAAGTTTCCTCTGTAGTTCTTGTAAGAATATGATGTTTTTGTAAGAAAGAGTGAAACTAGCTTCTAGGCTATCTTCTGTATCATTTTTTCATTCCCACTAATGAAGAATGAGAGTTCCTACTACTATACATTTTCACCAAGCATTTGGTGTAGTAGGTGTTCCAGATTTTAGCTACTGGAATACATGTGTTGTGGTATCTCAAAGCTGTCTTCTTTTGCATTTCCCTGATGACATATGCTGTGGATTGTCTTTTCAAAGGCTTATTTGCCATCTGTATGTCTTCTTTGGTGAAATGTTTGGCCATTTTTAAAATTAGACTGTTCTCTTATCATTGAGTCTTAAGAGTTCTTTGTATATTTTGCACAACAGTCTTTTTACCAGATGTGTCTTTTGCAAATATTTGCTTTCAGTCTATGGGTTGTCTTCTCATTTTTTAAAAAAATATTTTATTCATTTATTTGAGAGAGAGAGAACCAGCAGGGACAGGGGTAGAAGGAGAAGCAGACTCCCTGCTGAGCAGGAAGCCCCACACGGGGCTCATTCCCAGAACGCTGGAACCATGATCTGAGCAGAAGGCAGACACCCAACCAACTGAACCACCCAGGCACCAAACATTTAGTTTTTGTTTAAGGCTAGATAATATTTCTTTGCAATTTATACAACATTTTATTTACTCATTTATTATTGCCCAGGAACTTAGGTTGTTTCCACGTCTTGACTACTAAAAGTAATGATGCAATAAACATGGGAATGCAGACTTCAAGATCCTCATTTCAATTATTTTGGATAAATACTCAGAGATGGCATCTCTGGATTTTTTTTGTTTGTTTGTTTATTTGTTTTGAGGAATCTCTATACTGTCTTCCATAATAGCTGTAAAAATTTACATACCTACCAATAATGTACACGTGTTCCCCTTTCTCCTCATCTTCAGCAATACTCCTTCCTTCCTTCCTTCTTTCTTTTTTCCTTCCTTTCTTTTTTTTTCCTTTCCTTTCTTTTATTCATTTTCTTTTCTTTTATCTTTTTCTCTCCTTCCCTCCCTTTTTCCTTCCGTCTTTCTTTCCCTCATTCCCTTTCCCTTTTATTCCTTTCTTTCTCTCTCTCTCTCCTTTTCTTTGCAATAGCTATTTTAACAGGCATAATAAGGTAGATATCTCCTTGTGGTTTTGATTTTAATTTTTCTTATTATTGGTAATCTTGAACACCTTTTCATATGCCTTCCAGCCATCTGTATGTCTTTTTGGAGAAATGACTATCGAGTTCTTTGTCCAATTTTTAATTGGGTTATTTGTGTTTTTTGTTATTGAGTAACAGTTCCTTACAGATTTAAGAAATCAACTCTTTATCAGATGGATGGTTTGCACATATTTTCTCCTATTCTGTAGGGTGCTTTTTTCCCTCTCTGTTAATTATTTTCTTTTTTTAACGAAGGTTTCTAGTTTGATGTAGTGTCATTTGCACATTTTTGGTTTTGGTGCCTTTGGTGTTATATCCAACAAATCATTAACAAGATCAATGTTATGAAGCTGTTCCCATATGTTTTGTTCTAGAAGTTTTATAGTTTCAAGCCTTGCATGACATTCAAACCCTACTGTTAAGTACTTAACACATTTTGAGTTTTGTTTTTGTTTGTTTGTTTTAGATGGTGTAAGATTTGAATTAAGTTAAAAAAAAGTTTTAGAAAATAGTTATATTGCCTTCTCCCATGCTTTCTTACTGGGACACACCCAATTTATTTGTTGGAAAGAACTGGAGTCCCTGAAAAATTAGAAAGATTTTAGGTGAGCAAATATACTAGTTTTTTCCCAAAACTAAATTGAAATAATGCTCCAAGCACACAACTCTAGAATTTTCAGACATGTAAAATTGCACATAACATCCAAATCAAATGGCAATTTTCCCCCCACACTGTGAAAAGTAACTGGTTGACATGTGTTTTTTACGAGTGCTATTTTATTCCATAAAA